>NC_041387.1:197923171-198054259 GCF_002162155.2 Triticum dicoccoides | reverse complement strand
AGTCGAATACTAGCACTTTCAAGCATCACCGCTGCGCTCCTAATCAAGCCGATGTCATCACCGTCAAGCCATGGATGCCGCTCTTCTTTGGCACTGTTGCAGCTCGCTCACCCGAGCTGTGCTGCTAGTCCATCCCCTTCATTTTCGTCTAGCACCAACTCATCGCCAGCGTCACCGTCATCTTCCCCGACCCCTTCATCTACTCTAACCACCGTTGGCAACATCGGCCCCATGCCGCTTGGTGCCATAACCATCATCAAGTTCTTCTGTGTTGGCCCCTCCAACTCCTCGGCATGGCGTACAGCTCGTGCAGGTCCCTCCTATATGCATGCCCGTTGCTGCCAACACCGATGCATGCCTTCGTCCACGACGTGTCCTCGGGACTGGCAAGCCTGGTGTAGCGCTTTGTCAACTTCGTCTTTATCCGTATACGCATGCCCGATGCGGACAACACCGATGTGTGCCTTCGCCCATGATGTATCCCCGGGCTTGGCAAACCCAGCACAACGCGTCGTCAACAACGTCTTCTTCCCGGTGCACCACTACTTTGACACCACTACGCCTATGACTAACTCGACGCCTCTTTGCACCTGCGGCTCCATGACGACTTCCTCTACACCGGCAACCCCGACTCGACATTGACCATTGCGTTCTTCACATGGCTACCTCAACCACGGCTACACCACCCATGCTCTCAGCTACCTCGACAATGTGGGGAAACGTTGCATGGAAAAAAATTCTACACACACGCAAGATCTATCCATGGAGATGCATCGCAATGAGAGGGGATAGTGTGTCTACATACCCTCGTAGACCGTAAGTGGAAGCATTTTACAACATACTTGATGTAGTTGAACTTATTTGCGTTCCAACCGATCGAGCAACGAACGTATGGCACCTCTGCGTTCAGCACACGTTTAGCTCAATGACATCCTCCGCCTTCTTGATCCAGTAAGATGGCGAGGTAGTGGATGAGTTCCAGCAGCATGACGGCATGGTGACGGTGATGGTGAAGCTATCTCCGCAGGCCTTCGCCTAAGCACTATGAAAATATGATCGGGGATGTAAACCGTGGAGGGGGGCGCCGCACACGGCTAGGCAATTGTCTATTGTGTGCTAGGCAACCCCCTCCCACATATATATAGGTTGGAGGGAGGGAGGAGCAGCCAAGGGGGGCGCCCAGGTAGGAGGAATCCTACTTCAGGTCTCTCCCAAGCCGCGCCGCCGCTTTCCTTATTTGGAGTGCAGGAGGAAGGTAGGAGGAGGTGGTGCAACCCTTTCCTTTCTCTCCTCAGGAGGGAAAGGTAGGATCCTAGACTCCTCGTCATGTCTTTACCAATTGACTATTTTGAGACTCCTCGTCATGTCTGTGATCTCATCTAGGACTCCGAACAACATTCGGTCACCAAAACATATAACTCATATAACACTATATCGTCAACGAACGTTAAGCGTGCGGACCCTACAGATCCGAGAACTATGTAGACATGACTGAGACACCTCTCCAGTCAATAAAAAATAGCGGAACATGGATGCCCATATTGGCTCCTACATATTCTACGAGGATCTTTATCGGTCAAACCATTCTGACAACATACACAATTTCCTTTGTCCACAGGTATGTTACTTGCCTGAGATTCGATCGTCGGTATCTTCATACCTAGTTCAACCTTGTTATCCGCAAGTCTCTTTACTCGTTCCAAAATACATCATCCTGTAACTAACTCATTTTCACTTTGCTTTCAAGGCTTCTTATGATGTGAATTACCGAGAGGGCCCAGAGATACCTCTCTGATACCCTAGATCGGAAGTTCCGCCGCTGCAAGCCTCTGTAGCCACCAAAAACTAATCGGGAGCCCGTTCTGGCACCCTGCCGGAGGGGGAAATCATCACCGGTGGCCATCTTCATCATCCCGGCGGCCACCACGATGAGAAGGGAGTAGTCCATCCTCGGGGCTGAGGGTTTGTACCTGTAGCTATGTGTTTAATCTCTCTCTCTCTCTCTTGAGCGATCTTGAGATGACACGATCTTGATGTATCATGAGCTTTGTTAACATAGATGGATCATATGATGTTTCTCCCCTCTCTACACTTGTTATGATGAATTGAATCTTTACCCTTTGAAGTTTTGTCTTGTCGGATTGAATGTTCAAATCTGATAACTGCTACGTCTTGAGCTTGCGTTGGTTTTCCTTGAAGAGGAAAGGGTGATGCAACAAAGCAGCGTAAGTATTTCCCTCGGTTTTTGAGAACCAAGGTATCAATCCAGTAGGAGGCTCCTCAAAAGTCCCACGCACCTACACAAACAAACAAAGAACTCGCAACCAACGCAATAAAGGGGTTCTCAATCCCTTTACGGCCACTTGCGAAAGTGAGATCTGATAGAGATAGTATGATAAGATAAATATTTTTTTGGTATTTTATAATATAGATGCAAAAAGTAAAGATGCAAATAAAAGTAGATCGAAAGCTTATATGATAAAAGATAGACCCGGGGGCCATAGGTTTCACTAGTGTCTTCTCTCAAGATAGCATAAGTATTACGGTGGGTGAACAAATTACTGTCGAGCAATTGATAGAAAAGCGAATAATTATGAGATTATCTAGGCATGATCATGTATATAGGCATCACGTCCGCGACAAGTAGACCGACTCCTGCCTGCATCTACTACTATTACTCCACACATCGACCACTATCCAGCATGCATCTAGAGTATTATGTTCATAAGAACAGAGTAACACATTAAGAAAGATGACATGATGTATAGGGATAAACTCAAGCAATATGATATAAACCCCATCTTTTTATCCTCGATGGCAATAATACAATACGTGCCTTGCAACCCTTTCTGTCACTGGGTAAGGACACCGCAAGATTGAACCCAAAGCTAAGCACTTCTCCCATTGCAAGAAAGATCAATCTAGTACGCCAAACCAAACTGATAATTCGAAGAGACTTGCAAAGATAACTCAATCATACATAAAAGAATTCAGAGAAGATTCAAATATTTCTCATAGATAAACTTGATCATAAACCCACAATTCATCGGATCTCGACAAACACACCGCAAAAAGACTTTACATCGAATAGATCTCCACAAGAGAGGGGGAGAACATGGTATTGAGATCCAAAAAGAGAGAAGAAGCCATCTAGCTAATAACTATGGACCCGAAGGTCTGTGGTAAACTACTCACAACTCCTCGGAGGGGCTATGGTGTTAATGTAGAAGCCCTCCATGGTCGATTCCCCCTCCGGTGGAGCGCCGGCAAATGCTCCAAGAAGGGATCTCGCAGATACAGAAGGTTACGGCGGTGAAAATTGTTTTTCGTTGGCTCCCTGGATGTTTTCGGGGTACGTGGGTATATAAAGGAGGAAGAAGTACGTCGGTGGCTGCTCATGGGGCCCAGGAGACAGGGGCGCGCCCAGGAGGGGTGGGCGCGCCCTCCTATCTCCTGGCCACCTTGTTTGCTTCTTGACTTGCACTCTAAGTTCTCCGGATGACGTTCATTCCAAAAATCATGCTCCCGAAGGTTTCATTCCGTTTGGACTCCATTTGATATTCCTTCTCTTCGAAATACTGAAATAGGCAAAAAATAGCAATACGGACTGGGCCTCCGGTTAGTAGGTTAGTCCCAAAAATGATATAAATATGTAAAATAAAGCCCATAAACATCCAAAACGGGTAATATAATAGCATGGAACAATCAAAAATTATAGATACATTGGAGACGTATCAAGTATCCCCAAGCTTAATTCCTTCTCGTCCTCGAGTAGGTAAATGATAAAAACAGAATTTTTGATGTGGAATGCTACCTAGCATAATTCTCAATGTAATTTTCTTTATTGTGGCATGAATGTTCAGATCCAAATAATTCAAAATAAAAGTTCATATTGATAAAATAAATAGTAATACTTCAAGCATACCAATCAAAGCAATCATGTCTTCTCAAAATAACATGGCTAAAGAAAGTCCATCCCTACAAAATCATATAGTTAGGCTATGCTTCATTTTTGTCACACAAAGATGTTCCCAAATTCTACACCCCCGATGACAAGCCAAGCAATTGTTTCGTACTTAAATAATCTCAAACTTTTTCAACCTTCACGCAATACATGAGCGTGAGCCATGGATATAGCACTATGCGTGGTATAGAATATGATGATGGGGATTGTGTGGAGAAGACAAAAAAGGAGAAATTCTCACATTGACGAGGATAATCAACGGGCTATGGAGATGCCCATCAATTGATGTCAACATGAGGAGAAGGGATTACCATGCAACGGATGCACTAGAGCTATAAATGAATGCTCAACAAAAGAAAACTAGTGGGTCTGCATCCAACTTGCTTGCTCACGAAGACCTAGGGCATTTGAGGAAGCCCATCGTAGGAATATACAAGCCAAGTTCTATAATGAAAAACTCCCACTAGTATATGAAAGTGACAACATATGAGACTCTCTATATGGAAAACATGGTGCTACTTTGAAGCACAAGTGTGGAAAAAGAGATAGTAACATTGCCCCTTTTATTATTTTTCTTTTTTTCCTTTTTTTCTTTTTTTTCTTTGGCCTTTCTTTTTTTCTTTTTGGCCTTTCTTCTTTTTTTATTCCTTTTTTCTTTTTTTTTCTTTGGGACAATGCTCAAATAATGATGATCATCACACTTTTATTGATTTCAACATAGGAATTACAACTCGAAACTAGAACAAGATATGACTCTATATGAGTGCCTCCAGCGGTGTACCGGGATGGTGCAATGAATCAAGAGTGACATGTATGAAAAATTATGCATGGTGGCTTTGCCACAAATATGATGTCAACTACATGATCATGCAATGGCAATATGACAAAGGTAAAGTATGGCATGATGATGATGAACGGAACGGTGGAAATTTGCATGGCAATATATCTCAGAATGGCTATGGAAATGCCATAATAGGTAGGTATGGTGGCTGTTTTGAGGAAGATATAAGGAGGTGTATGTGTGATAGAGAGTTTCGTATCACGGGGTTTGGATGCACCGGCGAAGTTTGCACCAACTCTCAAGGTGAGAAAGGGCAATGCACGGTACCGAAGAGGCTAGCAATGGTGGAAAGGTAAAAGTGCGTATAATCCATGGACTCAACACTAGTAAAAAGAACTCTTATACTTATTGCAAAAATTTATAAGTCATAAAAAACCAATCACTACACGCATGCTCCTAGAGGGATAGATTGGTAGGAAAAGACCATCGCTCGTCCCCAACCGCCACTCATAAGGATGCACAAGCCTGGTACACTTCATGTTTCCAATTTGTTACACAACTTTAACCATATGTGCATGCTACGGGACTTTCTAACTTCAACACAAGCACTCTTTAAATTCATATTCACCCAACTAGCATGACTTTAATATCACTACCTCGATATCTCAAAACAATTATCAAGTATCTAATTGATCATAACATCCAATTCACTTCCTATGATAGTTTTTATTATACCCAACTTGGATGCCTACCATTCTAGGACCAATTTTATAACCATAGCAAATACCATGTTGTTCTAAAAGACTCTCAAAATAATATAAGTGAAGCATGAGAGACTAGCAATTTCTACAAAATTAAGCCACTGTCGTGCTCTAAAAGATATAAGTGAAGCACTAGAGCAAAAACTATCAAGCTCAAAAGATATAAGTGAAGCACATAGCATATTCTAATAAATTCAATCAAGTAGGCTTCTCCCAAAAGGTGTGTACAGCAAGGATGATTGTGGTAAACTAAAAAGCAAAGACTAATATAATACACGACGCTCCAAGCAAAACACATATCATGTGGCGAATAAAAATATACCTCCAAGTAAAGTTACAAATGAACGAAGACGAAAGAGGAGATGCCTTCCCGGGGCATCCCCAAGCTTAGGCTTTTGGCTATTCTTGAATATCTTTGGGTGCCATGGGCCTCCCCAATCTTAGGCTCTTGCCACTCCTTATTCCATAGTCCATCAAAGCTTTACCCAAAACTTGAAAACTTCACAACACAAAACTCAACAGGAAATCTTATAAGCTCCGTTAGTGAAAGAAAACAAAACCACCACATAAGGTACTGTAATGAACTCATTATTTATTTATTTTGGTGTTAAACCTACTGTATTCCAAGTTCTCTATGGTTCATACCACTTAATACTAACCCATAGATGCATCAAAATAAGCAAACAACACACGAAAAACAGAATCTGTCAAAAACAGAATAGTCTGTAGCAATCTGTAACTAATGCAAACTTATGGAACTCTAAACATCCTACCAAAATAGGAAGTCCTAGAAAATTTGTCTATTGATAAGAAGCAAAATGAATCAACGCAAAAGCACGTTTCTGTGATTTAAAAAAACTAATTTCGTGCGCGCAAAGTTTCTGTTTTTTCAGCAGAATCAAATTAACTATCATCATAGGTTATCCTATAGGTTCTACTTGGCACAAACACTAATTAAAGCATAAAAACACATCTAAACAGAAGGTAGATGCAAAATTTATTACTAAACAGAAACAAAAACAAAAAATACAAATAAAATTGGGTTGCCTCCCAACTAGCGCTATTGTTTAACGCCCCTAGCTAGGTATAAAAACGAAGATAGATCTAAGTAGTGCCATATTTGGCACTCAATTCATAAATAGCTCGCATGATAGATTCATAAGTTAATTTGAATTTCTTTCTTGGAAAGTTCTCCATGCGTTTCTTTAATGGAAATTGGAATCTAATATTCTCTTCCTTCATATCAATAATCGCGCCAATTGTTCTAAGGAAAGGTCTACCAAGAATAATAGGGCAAGAAAGACTACAATCTATATCAAGAATGATAAAATCTACGGGCACCAAATTTCTATTTGCAACAATGAGAACATCATTGATCCTTCCCATTGGTTTTTTAATGGTGGAATCCCCAAGGTGCAAATTTAAAGAGCAATCATAAAGATCATGGAAACCTAGAATATCACATAAAGTTTTCGGAATCGTGGAAACACTAGCACCCAAATCACACAAAGCAAAACACTTGTGATCTTTAATTCTAATCTTTATAGTAGGTTCCCACTCATCATTAAGTTTTCTAGGTATAGAAACTTCCAAATTAAGTTTTTCATCATAAGATTGCATCAAGGCATCAATGATATGTTTGGTAAAAGCTTTATTTTGACTATAAGCATGAGGAGAATTAACAACGGATTGCAACAAGGAAATACATCCTTCTAAAGAACAATTATCATAATCAAATTCCTTGAAATCCGAGATAGTGGGCTCAAAACTATTTAAAGTCACGACCTCTCCAATCCCACTTTTACCAAATTTAGCATCAAGATCTAAAAACTCTGAATTCTTTGGACGCCTTCTAACTAAAGTTGACTCATCTCCAGTCCCATTATTATCAAGATTCATATTGCAAAACAAAGATCTAATAGGAGACACATCAATAACTTCAAGATCTTCATCATTATTTTCATGGATACTAGAAGAACACGCCTTTACAAAGCAATCTTTCTTAGCACGCAATCTAGCGTTTCTTTCCTTGCACTCATCAATGGAAATTCTCATTGCTTTGACAGACTCATTGATATCATGCTTAGGAGGAGTAGATCTAAGTTTAAGAGAATCAACATCAAGCGAAAGTCTATCAACGTTCCTAGCCAAATCATCAACTTTGAGCAATTTTTCTTCAAGAAAAGCATTAAAATTCTTTTGAGAAATCATAAATTCTTTCACACTATTATCAAAATCAGAGGGCATCTTATTAAAATTACCATAAGAATTATTGTAGGAATTTCCATAATTATTAGAGGAATTACTAGGGAACGGTCTAGCATTAAAGTTTCCTCTATAAGCATTGTTTCCAAAACTATTCCTACCAACAAAATTCACATCCATAGATTCATTATAATTATCAATCAAAGTGGACAAATGAATATCATTGGGATCAAGAGGAGTATTTCTAGTAGCAAACAATTTCATAAGTTCATCCATCTTTCCACTCAAAACATTGATTTCTTCTAAGCATGCACTTTTTTACAAGAAGATCTTTTGGTGTGCCATTGAGAATAATTATCCATAATATTATCAAGAAGTTTTGTAGTATCTCCTAAAGTGATTTCCATAAACGTGATTCCCGTGGCTAAATCTAAAAGATTTCTAGAAGCAAAGTTCAAACCGGCATAAAAATTTTGTATGATCATCCATAAGTTCAAACCATGAGTAGGGCAATTGCGAAACATCAATTTCATTCTTTCCCAAGATTGGGCAACATGCTCATGATCAAGTTGTTTAAAATTCATAATATCATTCCTAAGAGTGATAATCTTAGCGAGAGGAAAATACTTAGAGATAAAAGCATCTTTGCACTTGTTCCAAGAATCAATACTATTTTTAGGCAAAGACGAAAACCAAACTTTAGCACAATCTCTAAGTGAAAATGGAAATAACTTCAATTTAACAATATCATTATTCGTATCTTTCTTCTTTTGCATATCACACAAATCAACAAAGTTGTTTAGATGAGTAGCGGCATCTTCACTAGGAAGGCCAGCGAATTGATCTTTCATAACAAGATTCAGCAAAGCAGTATTGATTTCACAAGACTCAACATCATTAAGAGGAGCAATCGGAGTACTAAGGAAATCATTATTATTGGTATTGGAGAAATCACACAATTTGGTATTATCTTGCGCCATGGCAACAAGTAATCCAACACACAAGCAAACAGAAAAAAGGCAAGCGAAAGAGAGGAGAAGATTGGGAAAGAGAGGGAAATAAAACGGCAAGGATGAAGTGGGGGAGAGGAAAATGAGAGGAAAATGGCAAATAATGTAAATGCAAGGGAGATGAGTTTGTGATGGGTACTTGGTATGTCTTGACTTGAGCGAAGACCTCCCCGGCAACGGCGCCAGAAATCCTTCTTGCTACGTCTTCAACTTGCGTTGGTTTTCCTTGAAGAGGAAAGGGTGATGCAGCAAAGTACGTAAGTATTTCCCACAGTTTTTGAGAACCAATGTATCAATCCAGTAGGAGGCTCCTCAAAAGTCCCACGCACCTACACAAACAAACAAAGAACTCAGCAACCAACGCAATAAAGGGGTTGTCAATCCCTTCATGGCCACTTGCGAAAGTGAGATCTAATAGAGATAGTATGATAAGATAAATATATTTTTGGTATTTTATAATATAGATGCAAAAGGTAAAGATGCAAATAAAAGTAGATTGAAAGCTTATATGATAAAAGATAGACCCGGGGGCCATAGGTTTCACTAGTGGCTTCTCTCAAGATAGCATAAGTATTACGGTGGGTGAACAAATTACTGTCGAGCAATTGATAGAAAAGCAAATAATTATGAGATTATCTAGGCATGATCATGTATATAGGCATCACGTCCGCGACAAGTAGACCGACTCCTGCCTGCATCTACTACTACTACTCCACACATCGACCGCTATCTAGCATGCATCTAGAGTGTTAAGTTCATAAGAACAGAGTAACGCATTAAGAAAGATGACATAATGTAGAGGGATAAACTCAAGCAATATGATATAAACCCCATCTTTTTATCCTCGATGGCAACAATACAATAGGTGCCTTGCAACCCTTTCTGTCACTGGGTAAGGACACCGCAAGATTGAACCCAAAGCAAAGCACTTCTCCCATTGCAAGAAAGATCAATCTAGTACGCCAAACCAAACTGATAATTCGAAGAGACTTGCAAAGATAACTCAATCATACATTAAAGAATTCAGAGAAGATTCAAATATTTCTCATAGATAAACTTGATCATAAACCCACAATTCATCGGATCTCGACAAACACACCGCAAAAAGAGTTTACATCAAATAGATCTCCACAAGAGAGGGGGAGAACATGGTATTGTGATCCAAAAAGAGAGAAGAAGCCATCTAGCTAATAACTATGGACCCGAAGGTCTTTGGTAAACTACTCACAACTCATCGGAGGGGCTGTGGTGTTGATGTAGAAGCCCACCGTGGTCGATTCCCCCTCCGGCGGAGCGCCGGCGAAGGCGCCAAGATGGGATCTCGCGGATACATAAGGTTACGGCGGAGGAAATTGTTTTTCGTTGGCTCCCTGGATGTTTTCGGGGTACGTGGGTATATATAGGAGGAAGAAGTACGTCGGTGTCTGCTCGTGGGGCCCAGGAGACAGGGGCGCGCCCAGGAGGGGTGGGCGCGCCCTCCTATCTCCTGGCCGCCTCGTTTGCTTCTTGACTTGCACTCCAAATTCTCCGGATCGCGTTCGTTCCAAAAATCACGCTCCCGAAGGTTTCATTCCGTTTGGACTCCGTTTGATATTCGTTTTCTTCGAAATACTGAAATAGGCAAAAAAAAACAGCAATACGGGCTGGGCCTCCGGTTAGTAGGTTAGTCCCAAAAATAATATAAATATGTAAAATAAAGCCCATAAACATCCAAAAGGGTTAATATAATAGCATGGAACAATCAAAAGTTATAGATACGTTGGAGACGTATCAATAACACATGATATATGTCTTGCATATGAATACCGGTGGAGACAATGGGGTATTATTTTGATTCACTTGATATATGATATGGCACTCAACTTGCGGATTCCCGAGGTGACTTTGGGGTAATCTATGCGTAGGGGTTGATGCACGTTTTTATTATCTTTTCAACGATAGAAACTTTGGGGTCTCCTTGTAGTTCTTTGTGTGGATTGAGTATTATGAATCTGAAATTGTTTGATACATATCGTATAATTAACTCACGGGTACTCGCGGTGATATTGGGGTATCTAGGTGACATTAGAGTTTGTTGATATGTATCATATGATTTTATTTTAGTATGAACTCTTGATTAGATCGATTGGAAAGAATAGCTTGCTGTTATTTTAGTATGAACTCTAGGATAGATTGATCGGAAAGAATAGCTTTGAGGTGGTTTCGTACCCTACAAACAATTTCTATCTTTTGTTGTCTGCTAATAGTAACTCCGGAGTGATTCTTTATTGCACTTTGAGGGATAATCATATGATCCAACAATGTTAGCATTCTTGATTGATTGCACTAGTGACAACATGCACCCTAGGCCTCATTTTCCATTATTGCAATATGTTCGTGCTCCGTTTTATCATTTACTACCGTGCTGTTTTTTATTGTTCGCACTACAAAAACTCATATCTACTATCCATACTACACTTTTATCACCATCTCTTCGCCGAACTAGTGCACCTATACAATTTTCTATTGTATTGGGTGTGTCGGGGACTGAGGGAGTCCTAGATTAGGGGGTATCCGGACAGCCGGACAATATACTTTGGCCGGACTGTTGGACCGTGAAGATACAAGACTCAAGACTTTGTCCCGTGTCCGTATGGGACTCTCCTTTGTGTGGAAGACAAGCTTGGCGATCCGGATATTGTATTTCCTTCTTTGTAACCGACTCCATGTAAACCCTAGCCCTCTCCGGTGTCTATATAAACCAGAGGGTTTAGTCCTTAGAGACAGAATCATAATCATCATAGGCAAGCTTCTAGGGTTTAGCCTCTACGATCTCGTGGTAGATCAACTCTTGTAACACTCATATCATCAATATCAATCAAGCAGGAAGTAGGGTTTTACCTCCATCAAGAGGGCCCAAACCTGGGTAAAACATCGTGTCCCTTGCCTCCTATTACCATTAGCCTTAGATGCATAGATCGGGAACCCCTACCCGAGATCCACCGGTTTTGACACCGACATTGGTGCTTTCATTGAGAGTTCCTATGTGTCGTCGCTGCAAGGCTTGATGGCTCCTTCAATCATCAGCAACAACCTGGTCCAGGATGAGACTTTACTCCCCGGACAGATCTTCGTGTTCGGCGGCTTCGCACTGCGAGCCAATTCGCTTGGCCATCTGGAGCAGATCGACAGCTACGCCCCTGGCCATCAGGTCAGGTTCGGAAACTCAAAGCACACGGCCGATACCCGCGGAGACTTGATTTTCGACAGATTCGGGCCTATGCCAGGAGCACCGAACAGTCACGACGAGCACGACTTAGACCTGCTGTCTGACAATACTCGGGATATCGCGCCTGCAGGAGCTCTGGACCTAAATCCGGGGCAAATTGCATCGTCCGAGGACGGGTGGATGGAACCCGCCCCGGAGGCCGCACACCCATCGGCGGTAGAGCCGAGCACTGGCTTCACCCCCAACGAAGCCTGTGTCACCGGACCCCCAGACTCGTGTCCGGCTGTAGGTTCCAGTCCGCGCACCCCCGAGCCAGCCGACTCTGGATAGGCTCCGATAATGGAGTTTACCGATGTGGATATCTTCTAGTACTCGCCCTTTGGCGACATGCTGAACTCATTAAAGTCTCTCTCTTTGTCAGGAGACTCTTGGCCGAACTATGTCCGGCTCAAGGGGGAAGAAGGCGACAAAGAAATCTGTTGCCCACCCACCACCCACTTCATAGCCACTATCGACGATGTATCAGACATGCTTGACTTCGACCCCGATGATACTGACGGTATGGACGTCGGCGCAGGAGACGATTCAGAACAAATGGGGCGTTGTACTGCCACCTCGTCATACGATATATATATATATATACATGGTGGAAACGCTTAAGGAGGATGACGGCGACAAACCGGAGGATAAAACCCCCGGATAAAAGCCAAAACTACGGCGCAGACGCCACTCCAAGTCCAGCAACAGTAAAAATAGCGATAACAGCGCTAGAAAGATCGACACCCCAGTCAACTCCAAAGGCAACAACGACCATATGGACCCAACAACGGAGTAGGATGAGCCAGGTCACGCTGAACACTGCTCGGAGCAGACGCCCGATCACAATGATCCCGAGGGACGAACTCATCAAACCGCCCCGGGACAAGATCACAGTTTGGATGACGATGCATTCATCATCCCGGAAACACGCTTGAAATGAGATAACCTCCACAGAAGGCTTATGGCCACTGCGAGAAGTCTAAAGAAGCAGAAGCAAAGGCTTAAGTATGCACAGGAAACGCTCAATCGCAGATGGAATAAAGTGCTAGACACTAAAGAAAAGTACGGCGATGATTGCCACACAAAGAGCTATCCAAAACGCAAGCTGCTGCCAGAATTCGATGATGAGGCCGTTCCGCCGAAGAACAATACGGCCAGGAGGCCGGACAAACCACTTCGTAACCGCAATAGAGCAGCTACCGACGTTGCACACAATTTATGTGAGCTCCTGGATAAAAAGGCCGGCGTGGCCAGGTCCATCTACAAATCTAAAGGACACGCCCCGGCGCAGGACTTTAGTCACCAAAACGATCAGACCGATCGGATACCAGTTCGGAATCAGTACCGGACACAACAACAGCCGACGGCATACCACAACACGTCCAGATACAGAGGGGCTGCTCACCCCCTTTGCTTCACCGAAGAGGTGCTGGGCCACAAATTTCCACAGGGTTTTAAACATGTGAACATAGAGGCATATGACAGAACGACAGACCCCGGGGTCTGGATTGAGGATTTTATCCTGCATATCCACATGGCTCGTGGGGACGACCTCCATGCCATCAAATACCTTCCCCTCAAGTTGAAGGGACCAGCTCGACACTGGTTGAAAAGCCTCCCCAAAAATTCAATCGGAAGTTGGGAGGAACTCGAGGATGCTTTCAGGGCCAATTTTCAAGGGACCTGTGTTCGTCCTCCGGACGCGGATGATTTAAGTCACATAATTCAACAGCCCAGAGAGTCCGCCTGCAAGCTTTGGAACAGATTCCTCACTAAGAAGAATCAAATTGTTGATTGTCTGGATGCCGAAGCCTTAGCCGCCTTCAAACACAGCATCCGGGACGAGTGGCTCGCCAGACACCTCAGCCAAGAAAAACCAAGGACAATGGCAGCCTTAACAAGCCTTATGACCCGCTTTTGCGCAGGCGAAGATAGCTGGTTGGCCCATAAAGGCACCAGCGACCCAAGTACATCCGAAATCAGGAATGGCAACGGGAAGCCATGGTGCAATAAAAACAAACGTCAAAACAAGGAAGAAAGTCTGGACAACACAACTGTCAACGCCGGATTCAGGGGCTCTCAGCCCGATCAACAAAAGAAGCCATTTAAAGGCAGCAAAGAGGGACCGTCCGGCCTGAACAAAGTCCTGGACAGACTGTGCCAAATTCATGGCACCCCCAAAAAACCTGCGAACCACACTCATAGAGAATGTTGGGTCTTCAAGCAGGCCAGAAAATTAAATGCCGAACACAAGGGAAGGGAAACACCAAGTGAAGACGAGGATGAGCCTCGCCAGCCGAACACTGGGGCACAGAAAAAATTCCCACCAGAGGTAAAAATAGTAAACATGATCCAGGCGACTCACATATCCAAGGGAAGGCGCGAATGAGCGCTCAGAGACTCATATGCTATAGAGCCTGTCGCACCCAAACTTAACCAATGGTCGGCTTGCCCGATCACTTTCGATCACAGGGACTACCCGACTAGTATTCGGCACGGAGGATCAGCTGCCTTGGTGCTCGACCCAATAATCAACGGATACCATCTTACTCACGTCCTCATGGACGGCGGCAGTAGTCTTAATCTAATACACCAAGACACTGTCCGCAGGATGAGGATAGACCCATCCAGAATCAGCCAAAGTAACACCACCTTTGAAGGGGTGATACCAGGCGTTGAAGCCTACGGTAGGGGCTCCCTCGTACTGGAGGTAACATTCGGTTCCCCAGGCAACTCCAGAAGCAAAGAACTACTCCTCACCATCGCCCCCCTCCAAAGCGGCTATCATGCATTGCTTGGGAGACCGGCCTTCGCCCGCTTCAACGCAGTACTGCATTACGCCTACCTTAAACTCAAGATGCCTGGTCCACGTGGCGTCATCACCGTTAACAGAAACACAGACCGTTCCTTACGCGCGGAGGAATATGCGACGGCTCCAGCTGCTGGACTCTAAGCGGCCTCTAATACCAGAAAGCATGATTGGTCGTTAAGACCACGAACACGGTTAGACGAGTCCGACAGCCCAGATCAACCTGATCTAGGAGCCACACATGTAATCCCATAGAGGACACCAGGGGCTATAGATAATTAATAAAGCCCAATTCTCGGCTTGACCTTATTAACAGGCCAATGTCTTACACTTTTACTATCCATTAGTGATAGCCAACTTTTCGCACGCTTACGTCATACTCTTCTACATGATTTTTTTCGTTTTACAAACATAATTCGTGCGACACCCTCCCAGGACACGGCACAACGGGGACAAAGGCGCAGACGTGTAGCAGGGCCCCGCTCAAAGGTTTCTCTTTAGATTAAGCCCATGTATAAACCTTCTTTATTGTCTCTTGTTGCTTACACATCCCATGGGTACTACACCCACAGAGGATACTGTCGTTATTCGCATTTCGCTACGACAGACTAATGCATGTACCTGGGAATACAGGGTTCATAATAAAGGGCGTTACTCAACCCAGTATACATTATAAAGTCCAAATACCTTCGGGAGTGTTCGGCGTCGCGAGTTTGGCCTTATATGCATCAACTCCGAATCATGTCTTTGGTCAAATGTTGGGTTTGCCCGGCTTCTGGGTTTGCCGCCTTACATTCCGTTCTTATCAGCTAAGGTGGCCAAAGGAGAACTACTGTGATTGTGCCCTGGTTATTCCGGATGAGCACTCAGTAGAGAAAGCCGAAAAGTGACTGTCATGATATAGCGAGAGAGTGTTCAACCACTCTAAGACTCATCGGAACCTTCAAGGTTCCTCTGCATTAACGAAGGACCGCTTACCGGTCATGTACACACGCGCCCGGATTCGGATGCACGCAAAGGTACAAGGGACTACATAGTAGCCCCACCGTCAAACTCCCATGGCTAAGTGAAAGTGTTAAAGCTATATAGTCTGGTTGCCTAGTTCGACGTGCGATCACCTCCTTAATGGACCAAGACAAACATGACATTCTTCGAGCACTGAGCCTCTATTAAGCGAGCACCTTCTGCTACCTGCTCCAAGATGTTCTTGGCCGGATCCTGGCCCCCCGCCGGATTCTGGGTCGCAATGATGGTGGCCTCCATATCTGTCCAATATGCTTTAACACGGGCAAGAGCCATCCGTGCACCCTCTATGCATGCCGACCTCTTCATGGCATCGATCCGCGATACAGCACCAAGGAATTCTTGCACTAAACCAAAATAACTGTCCGGCTTAGGCCCCTTCGGCCATAGATGGTGTATTATAGACCGCATTGCAAGACCGGACAGCCTGTGGAGCTCGGCCACAGCATTCATCCTCTCTCTCAAAGGCAATGTGCGCGCTGAAGCGCTGAACTGCGACCAGAACAGCTTTTCCACTTCATCATCTTTTTGATCCTCAAAAAGCTTGGCCGCAGCAGCCATACTCTTTGCCAAATCCGCATAGGCGTCTGCAGGACTCCAGCGTCGATCCAGAGGAGCGTACTTCGGATCTAAAAACTTCATCCGCAACAAATAGGGGTTTCCAGCCGCGATTTCTCCGGCCTGTCGAAGCTCCTCCCGCGCATCCCTAATGTCGGTACGCGTCTCCTTGGCCGCATCAAGGGCCTTCTCTAGGTCAGCCTTATTCGCCTGATTTTCTTTTTCAAGAAGCTCAGACCGATTGGCGGCGTTTTCTAGCTCCACAGCCATTTCGGCTATTTTGTCTTCGCTCCAGCGATGAGCAGCCTGTTCGGCTCTCAACTCTTCGGTCTCCTTTAGGGCAGCCGCATTGCTCGCCCGGGCCTGTTCCTTGGCCAGGGCAAGTTCCGCCCTCAGGGCTTCCACGGCAGCAGCACAGTCTGCAGTCCAAGCATACAACATTAGCATTATGCTCCTCTCAGTTTTTCCTATAAAAAATAATAAGGAAAGCAGAGCACATACCTTTTGACTCGTTAAGCCGCTTGTTCACCAGTGTGATATCAGCATCAATAGCTCCAATCTGCCTCCTTAGTTCGGCAACTTCAACGGACCGGTCGGCTGCCGGATCCTTAGACACCTGCGCATAAATACAGCGTGATCATTACTTAAACAATATGATCCTCCGTTTGCCGCTTAGGGCGGGCAACCAGAGTCTCAGGGGCTACTATCCATATGGAGCACACCTAGCGCATGCTTCACAGCCAAAAATTAGGTATTTTTCATTACATACCTCAAAGCCTCTGAGCAGGCTCGTAAAGGCTTCATTCAACCAGCTTGTGGCGGATGAAATCTTCTTGAGCACCGTGCTCATTAATGAACGGTGCTCCTCCGAGAGAGCAGCTCGCTCCAGAAGGCATGTCAGTGTGTCCGGTCGGACGCTGAACTATGCCGGACCCTTCTTATCGCCCCTCGTGGGAGCCGAACACTCCGGGCTCAGGGCGGCTGAAGTATTAGCTTCTGGCTTCGACAGATCTGGACTCCTCCGTGACGACACCTCGGGGTCGCCCGCCTCATGAGGCAGAGAGGTTGGTGGGGTCTCACTCTCCATCATCTCCGGAAGGAGATCCCCCGAAGACGAACTCTGTCAAGAAGAGCTGCTAGCCGGACTGCAAAGAATGGATCCTAGTTATTGTTCTCGGAGAATGAAGCAGTACCTTCGTATTTACGATTAACTTACAGCTCGGCTGAGCGCTGGCCCGTTGGCGGGCATGGCGCGGTGAGTACGCCCTTCGGGGCAGGGCCCCCTGGTGAAGCTTCCTTCCCTTGTCTGGGCACCTCCGTCTCCAAGTCTTAGGAGGCGGCCCTCTTCTTCCCGCGAGGGGAGGAGGCCTTAGATTCCCCTCCCCGACTATCCTCCTTTGAGGAGGTAGCAATTCCCCCGGTTTGGATGCGCAATGTGCGAAGTTCTGCTTCTTTGTTCTTCCCTTCGTCTTTCCCTGAGGGCACTTTACTCAGCACACGGCCAAGCATCTTGGCTATGGCGGGACATGGCGAGCCTTCGAGAAGTGGCGCCGGACACCTGATCTCTCCGCCTTGCTGAGCCATTCCTGGCCACGGAGGATTTTCAGAATAATGACTATGACAAAAATAGAAGAAGTGTTCGGTTTCTGGGTTACTTACTTGGGTATCTGGGCGATTGCAGCTCAGGCCCACATCCTCGGTGGTATCCGGACACTTTACTTGTGGTCCAAAGAATAATTTACGCATCCCTTCGAGCGTCAGGCCGAAGAAGTGCAGAATAGTCCGCGGACCTTCCGAATTGAACTCCCACATCCGGAGAGGCCGGCGTTTGCACGACAACATCCGTCGGATTAGCATTACCTGAATTATGCGGACAAGGCTAATGTCCCTCTCAAGAAGCTCCCGGATACGGCTCTGCAGTGTTGGTACATCACTAGCAGATCCCCAATCCCGTCCTATATTGGTCCATGACGCCAGTTGAGAAGGAGGGCCCGAACGGAAGTCAGGGGCAGCCACCCATTGTGTGCCTCTGGGAGCCGTGCTGTAAAACCACCTCCGCTGCCACAGATCGGACACCTCTGGGAAGGATCCCTCTGGCCATGGGGCATCGGCATTCCTACTTATTATGGCACCTCCGCACTCCGCGTGTCGCTCCTCAATCATCTTCGGCTTCATATTGAGGGTCTTGAGCCATAAGCCGAAGTGTGGAGTGACGTGGAGAAAAGCTTCGCACACAACGATGAACGACGAGATATGGAGGATAGCGTCCGGAGCTAGATCGTGAAAATCTAACCCATAATAGAACATGAGCCCTCTCACAAAGGGATCAAGGGTGAAGCCCAAGCCGCGGAGGAAGTGAGAAACAAATACGACGCTCTCATTAGGCTCGGGAGTAGGGATGACCTACCCTGGAGCAGGAAGCCTGTGCTTGATGTCGGCGGTCAGATACCCGACCTCCCTAAGCTTCGCAATGTCCTCCTCTGTGACAGAGGAGGCCACCCACCGGCCTTGAGGGTTGGATCTGGACATGGTTGAGGATCCGAGGTGCTTGAGCTTGGTTTAGGGTGTTAGACTCGAGATGCGAAAAGGCGCAAGAGTGGTGGAAAAGAGGGATAGGCCTCGGCCCCTTTATAAAGGGGGTGAATATCAAGCGTCCTCAGCGTAACCGCTCGGGACTTACCTAAAAACACAGAGTCATACCAACAGACGTCGTGGGGACGCATGCGCCGGTATTAATGGAAGATCCCGCGATAAGGGGAGCACGATCTCTGCTTTGGCAAGGTGTGTCAGTAAAACCTCCTCGCAATGCGTATCGAGGCAGGCCAAGAAAAACCGGTTCGTGTTGGGCCGGGCCACGATGCAGGAGCACGCCGTACAAAAATTGCTAGCAGATCAGATTTATGAAGTGCTATGCTCTCTATGGTGGTAGGTGAAGATCATCTTACAGATCCGGACACGATTTAAGTGTTCGATAATTACTTTGGATTATTTGGAGATGGAACCCGCCTTGCAATGTCGAAGACAAACTGCACGCCAGAATCATCGTCATTGAAGCCTGGTTCAGGGGCTACTGAGGGAGTCCTGGATTAGGGGATATCCGGACAGCCGGACTATATACTTTGGCCGAACTGTTGGACCGTGAAGATACAAGACTGAAGACTTCATCCCGTGTCCGGATGGGACTCTCCTTTGCGTGGAAGACAAGCTTGGCGATCCGGATATTGTATTTCCTTCTTTGTAACCGACTCCATGTAAACCCTAGCCCTCTCCGATGTCTATATAAACCGGAGGGTTTAGTCCTTAGAGACAGAATCATAATCATCATAGGCAAGCTTCTAGGATTTACCCTCTATGATCTCGTGGTAGATCAACTATTGTAACACTCATATCATCAATATCAATCAAGCAGGAAGTAGGGTTTTACCTCCATCAAGAGGGCCCGAACCTGGGTAAAACATCGTGTCCCTTGCCTCCTGTTACCATTAGCCTTAGACGCACAGATCGGGACCCCCTACCCGAGATCCGCCGGTTTTGACACCGACAGGGACACAAGAGATTTCTTGTATTTTATTACAGGGTTGCTTGAGAGAGACTATCTTCATCCTACGCCTCCCACGGATTGATAAACCTTAGGTCATCCACTTGAGGGAAAATTGCTACTGTCCTACAAAACTTTGCGCTTGGAGACCCAACACGTGTCTACAAGAATAAAGTTGCATAGTAGACATCAAGCTCTTTTGCGGCGCTGATGCCGGGGAGGTGAGTGCTTGAAGGTATATCTTTAGATCTTGCAATCGAATCTTTTAGTTTCTTGTTTTATCACTAGTTTGGTTTATAAAAGAAAAGTACAAATAAATGGAATTGAGGTTGCATCATATTATTGATCATCTTTATAATATCTTTCTTGAAAATGATTGATCAGAAAGTTGCACTCAATTGTTAGAAGAAGAATGCTATAAAATGTTTGGCATAAACGATGAGCATGAGTGCAATGTTGTTAGTATGATTTCTTTGAATACCCATGATGCTAGTCATATGCAAAGCTATAAGCTTGGGGATGCTATGTTTGATGAAGATGGTATTTTTAGTCCCCCAAGATTTGATATGCAAATTTGTTATAATGATTGCATGCCTCCTATTTATGATGATTACAATGATTAAAGTGGATTTGGAGAGGTCGTGACTTTATTTAGTGATGAATCCACTATTTTGGATGAGGTTTCAATTGACTATGATAACAAAGTTCCTATCTATGATGATTATGGTGATGACATGTATGCTATAAAGAATAATGATAATCATGAAACTTGTCATTATGATTTTAATTTTCACTCTCATGATAGTTATTTTGTTGAATTTGCTCCCACTACTATTGATGAGAAGAAATTTGCTTATGTGGAGAGCAATAAGTTTTCTATGCTTTTGTGTCATGAAAGGAATTCTTTTTGTGATGGTTATATTGTTGAATTTCTTCATGATGCTACTGAAAATTATTATGTGAGAGGAACATATGCATTTACATATTGCAATAATATCAAGTTTCCTCTCTATGTGTTGAAAGTTTTGAAGTTGCACTTGTTTTGCCTTCCTATGCTAGTTGATTATTGCTCTGATAGGTTGTTTTATCACAAAATCCCTATGCATAGGGAGTGGGTTAGGCTTAAATGTGCTAGTCATATGCTTCATGATGCTCTCTTCGTGTTTCAATTCTTTACTTTTATGTGAGCATCATTGAAATCATCATGCCTAGCTTAAAAGGCATTGAAGAAAAGCGCTTGTTGGGAGACAACCCAACATTTACCCCTACTGTTTTTGTGTGTTCACATGATTAGGCTACTATGGTAATCATGTTTTATTGCTTTTGTTTCAATAAAGTGCCAAGTAAAGCCTTTGGGGTAGTGTGGATGATAATTGACTTGAATCTGTGCAAAAATAGAAACTTTTGCGCTCAGTCCAGGAATTTTGAAAATTCACTAGAATTTGATTTTGATCTGAATACTTTACAGGTGATAGATATACAAAATATCTATGTTTTCCTAATTTTTCAGAATTTCTGGAGTAGCAGAAGTATGGTTGGAGTACATATTACTTCAGACTGTTCTGTTTTTGTCAGATTCTGTTTTCAATGCATAGTTTGCTTGTTTCCTCGTTTCAGTGGCTTATATTTCTCAATATAAATTGTGTAAATGATATGCTACAGTAGGTATTGTGTGGAAAAAAATTATGAATCTTGTCTTTGACAGTACCAAAGTGAAATGGCTTACTCTTTATCATACTAACCTATCTCACAAAGTTCCGTTAAGTTTTGTGTGATTGAAGTTTTCAACCTTTGGGTGAGATGACAATACAAGGAGAATAAGGAGCAAGAAGACCCTAAGCTTGGGGATGCCCAAGGCACCCCAAGTTAATATCCAAGGAAGATCCAAGCAACTAAGCTTGGGGATGCCCTGGAAGGCATCCCCTCTTTCGTCTCCAACATTATCGGTAACCTCACTTGGAGCTATATTTTCATTCATCACATGACATGAGTTTTACTTGGAGCATCATTTTATTTTGTTAGGATTAGCTTGTTGTTATTTAGAATAATGTTTTGCATCTTTCATTTCAATAAAAATGTCAAGTATAGCCTTTGTCATGCTTATTTTAAAAGTCTACTTGTTGCTGTTTGAAAACATAAAGTTTACCGCTGTTGCAAAAATTCCCTAGAAAAGTCAGAATGTGACAAAATGTTGAAACTTTTTGCACAATAAGCTCTGATAAATTCTGTATAGTTCAGTAGATTTTCATAATCTTTGGAGTTTAAGAAGTATTGATACTCTTGCATTCTTTACATACTATACTATTTTGGCAGATTGCTGTTATGTTTGCATTGTTTCCATATGTTTGCTTGTTTAATGATTCTATTTGAGGATAGGAGTATTAAATATGCAGAGGCATTTAGTATGCAATGTTTAATAATAATTTTTTGATTTTCTACAGTAGAGACTGATAAGGTTTTTGCATTGGTTTATACTAACTTATCTCATGAGTTCTTGTTGAGTTTTGTGTGGATGAAGTTTTTAAGATTTAGGGAAACCATGATACAAAAGGAATTAAGGAGACACAAAATCTCAAGCTTGGGGATGCCCAAGGCACCCCAAGATAATATTTCAAGAAGTCTCAAGCATCTAAGCTTGCAGATGCCCCGGTAGGCATCCCACCTTTCATCTTCAACAATTATCGGTTAGTATCAGTTGAGCCTAAGTTTTTGCTTCTTCACATGATGTGTGCTATTCTTCGAATGTCATTTTATTTTGTTTTTGCTTGTTGTTTTAATAAATTACTTAGATCTGAAAGTTTTTAAATAAGGGAGAGTCCTCAAATAGCTACCCATTTACATAACTACTCACTTGATCTTCACTTATATCTTTTTGGAGTAGCTTGTCATTTACTCTTGTGCTTCACTTATAACCTATGACTAAATTGTAGAATGAATTGAATATCATGAAGTTGAAATTACATGTTCATATCATGCCTATTGGTGGCTTCACATTGGGTTTAGAAAGTGCAAGCTTTTGAAGCTTGACAATCACAATATTGGTCATACAAGAAATTCATGAATGATTAGTAGAAGGAAGAGAACTTTCACATGCAAATACACTATCTTGGAAATATTTTGTGATTGTGAGCCCCCATCAAAATATTATGTGCCAAAATTGTTGACGTTGGACAAGGAAGACAATGTAATGATTTATGTTTGTTCATATTCACATAGAAGTTATATTGTCATAGATCCTTCAACGTGTGGTGCTTGCCCCCTATCTTTGCTAGCCAAAAATTCCGCACCAAGTGGAGATACTACTTGTGCATCCAAAAACCCTTAAACCCAAATCTTATTTTCGAGAGTCCACCTTACCTACCTATGGATTGAGTAATATCCTTCAAGTAAGTTGTCATCAGTGCAATAAGGCAATAAAAATTGCTTCTAAAAGTGTTAGATCATTTAGTGTATGAGAAAATTGAGCGTTGTACGAACTTGTGATGGAGAAGAATAAAAGCGACAAACTGCATAATAAAGGTTGCTATCACAAGGGGCAATATAACGTGACATTCTTTTACACTAAGGGGTTGAACATACAAACAAATAAGCACATGGCAACCTCTTCTTCCCTCTACGAAGGGCCTATCTTTTACTTTTATGTATTTACTTTCATGCAAGAGTCAAAGTCTTTCTCTCTATTCCTTTTTATTTTCTCTTTTGGCAAGCATCATGTGGTGAGGAAAGATCTAGGCACATATATCCAGTTGGATATGGATAGCATGAGTTATTATTGTTGACATCACCCTTGAGGTGAATACGTTGCGAGGTGAAATTATAAGCCCCTATCTTTTTATGTGTCTGGTTGAAATGTTTTTCTCATGTGTATCCAGTGAGTGTTAGCAATCATATAAGACTATATGATGGTTGAGTATGTGGAGCTCTTACTTAGACTCTGTTGAATAAGTTGAACTTCAATTGTTTGGTGACTAAGAATATAGGTTGTTGAGTTTCAAGAGAATTCATTGTTTGAACCTTAGCATGTGAATTGGTTGCTACTTGGTCATGAGAAGTTTTATAAGAAACAATGACTATTATGATGCTAGGAAAAGTTATTGAAATTGTCATTGATCAAACTTGTGCACTTTGCTAGCATTCACACTTCATAATTATTTCTTTTATATTTACCTACTCGAGGACAAGTAGGAATTAAGCTTGGGGATGCTGATACGTCTCCAACGTATCTATAATTTATGAAGTATTCATGCCATGTTTACAATAAATTTATATGGTTTTGGTATGATTTGCATGGAACTAACCCGGACTAACGCTGTTTTCAGCAGAACTACCGTGGTATGTTTTTTTGTGCAGAAATGGAAGTTCTCCAAACACCGCAAAACTTTTTGTGGATTTTTTATGGACCAGAAGACTACCAATGGGCCAGAGCAGCACCTGGGGGTGCCCCGAGGGGGGCACAACCCACCAGGGCGCGCCTGGGCCCCCAGGCGCGCCCCGGTGAGTTGTGCCCACCTCGGTGACCTCCCACACCCCCTCTTTGCCCTATAAATTCTCAAATATTCCAAAAACCCTCACAGAGACCCTAGATCGGAAGTTCCGCCGCAGCAAGCCTCTGTAGCCACCGAAAACCAATCGGGAGCCCATTCCGGCACCCTGCCAAAGGGCGAAATCATCACTAGTAGCCATCTTCATCATCCTGGCGGCCACCATGATGAGGAGGGAGTAGTCCATCCTCAGGGCTGAGGGTTTATACCGGAGCTATGTGTTTAATCTCTCTCGCGTGCGATCTTGAGATGTCATGATCTTGATGTATCATGAGCTTTGTTAACATAGATAGATCATATGATGTTTCTCCCCTCTCTACACTTATTATGATGAATTGAATCTTTACCCTTTGAAGTTCTGTCTTGCCGGATTGAATGTTCAGATATGAGAACACATGATATATGTCTTGCATATGAATACCCGTGGTGACAATGGGGTATTATTTTGATTCACTTGATATATGTTATGGCACTCAACTTGCGGATTCCCGAGGTGACTTTGGGATAATCTATGCGTAGGGGTTGATGCACGTTTTTATTATCTTTTCTCCCATAGAAACTTTGGGGTATCCTTGTAGTTCTTTGTGTGGATTGAGTATTATGAATCTAAAACTGTTTGATACATATCGTATAATTAACTCATGGGTACTTGCGGTGACATTGGGGTATCTAGGTGAAATTGGAGTTGGTTGATATGTATCATGTGGTGTTATTTTAGTACGAACTCTTGATTAGATCGATCGGAAAGAATAGCTTTCTATTATTTTAGTATGAACTCTAGGATAGATTGATCAGAAATAATAGCTTTCAGGTGGTTTCGTACCCTACAAACAATTTCTATCTTTTGTTCTCTACTAATAGGAAATCGGTAGTGATTCTTTATAGCACTTTGAGGGATAATCATATGATCCAACTATGTTAGCATTGTTGAGAGGTTGCACTAGTGAAACCCTAGGCCTCATTTTCCATTATTTCTATACCGTTTGTGCTCCGTTTTATCATTTACTACATTGCTGTTTTTTATTGTCCGCACTACAAAAACTCATATCTACTATCCATACTACACTTTTATCACCATCGCTTCGCCGAACTAGTGCACCTATACAATTTTCTGTTGTATTGGGTGTGTTGGGGACACAAGAGATTTCTTGTATGTAATTGTCGGGTTGCTTGAGAGAGACTATCTTCATCCTACGCCTCCCACAGATTGATAAACCTTAGGTCATCCACTTGAGGGAAAATTGCTACTGTCCTACAAAACTCTGTGCTTGGAGGCCCAACACGTGTCTACAAGAATGAAGTTGCGTAGTAGACATCAAGCATTTTGATCTATTCCTATAGATCTTGATGCCCAATATATAAGCAGCTTCACTGAGGTCTTTCATTGAAAAATTCTTATTCAACTATCCTTTTATGCTATCCAGAAATTATATATCATTTCCAATCAATAATATGTCATCCACATATAATATCAGAAATGCTACAAATTTCCCACTCACTTTCTTGTAAATACAAGCTACACCGTAAGTCTATATAAAACCATATGTTTGATTACATCATCAAAGCGTATATTCCAACTGTGAGATGCTTGCACCAGTCCATAGATGGATCGCTGGAGCTTGCACACTTTGTTAGCACCTTTAGGATCGACAAAACCTTCCGGTTGCATCATATACAACTCTTCTTTAAGAAATCCATTAAGGAATGCATTTTTGACATCCATTTGCCAGATTTCATAATTATAAAATGTGGCAATTGCTAACATGATTCGGACAGACTTAAGCATCGCTACGGGTGAGAAAGTCTCATCGTAGTCAACTCCTTGAACTTGTTGAAAACTTTTCACGACAACTCGTGCTTTGTAGATAGTAACATTACCATCAGCGTCAGTAAGGGAGTCCTGGATTAGGGGGTATCCGGACAGCCGGACTATATACATCGTCCGAACTATTGAAGCATGAAGATACAAGACTCAAGACTCCGTTCCGTGTTCGGATGGGACTCTCCTTTGCGTGGAAGACAAGCTTGGCGATCCGGATATTGTGTTTCTTTCCTTGTAACCGACTCCATGTAAACCCTAGCCCTCTCCGGTGTCAATATAAACCGGAGAGGTTGGTCCTTAGAAAGCCGATCACAATTACAACATAATCATCATAGGCTAGCTCCTAGGGTTTAGCCTCTAAGATCTCGTGGTAGATCTACTCTTGTACTACTCATATCGTCAATATTAATCAAGCAGGAAGTAGGGTTTTACCTCCATTGAGAGGGCCCGAACCTGGGTAAACATTGTGTCCCTTGCTTCCTGTTACCATCAGCCTAACACGCACAGATCGGGACCCCCTACCCGAGATCTGCCGGTTTTGACACCGACATTGGTGCTTTCACTGAGAGTTCCTCTGTGTCGTCGCTGCAAGGCTCGATGGCTCGTCTCTTCATCAAAGACAACATTACCTCTGAGGGAGCTCTAGTTGTAGGCCAAACTCTCCGACTTGGCGGCTTCGTCATGGCCGCCCCATCGGCCGTCGCACCGATGATGGCCTCTCGGGTCATCACTCATAACCTTCGCATCAACTCAGAACTCGCCGAAAATATGGATCCGATAGAGCTCTCCTCCCTTAATGAGCTCTTGGATCGCATCGCCGCTCTGGAAGTCGCTATGGACTATGACCGGATCGGGCTTAAACCCGACCAAAGGGACATTAAATTCCCGTCGGCCACCCACGGGATAGCGGTAGTGGAGGAAGCACACGCGGATTATCCCTCAATTTTGAGGACGAATTATGTCCGGATCACCGAGCTCCGTGAGTCGGACACCCTCCCAAGGGAAGACATGACCCGGGTCCCGGACTTAGAACCGGGCACTGGGCCGGAGAAATTGGGCAGCACCCCGGATCCCGAGCCGTCGGACTCGGGAGCTCCCATGCCCCTCGGTGCTAGATCGGATAAGAATCCAGACTCAACAACTACCGCGCACCCGGCCTTAAACCGTCTCTCCCATATCAGGCAAGATCCCCAGGAGACAGTACATCGCTACTGGGCCAGATTCCTCCTTGTGCTGAACAAGGTCCAGGACTGCCGCGAGGAGGACGTAGTCTCACTTTTCTACAAAAACTGCACGAACAAAGGAATCCTTAATGCTATAAGTCGACGTGACATAGTACACTTTGCTGACTTGGCAAACATACTACAGAAGTACTGTGCGATGGAAAGCGCCTGGAAAACCCAAACAGAATTTTGGGATAGTCCGGCTCTCACCAAAACCTTTGTCTGAACTAAACGGGCGAACTCTCGTAAGTCGGCCGATCCAATCCCCAAGAAATCAAAGCCCACCCCAGGGCGGGGAACCGTATTGTAAGAATGGCTCAATGGGCCATGTAAGCTCCACAGTACTCCGGCTCTCACCAAAACCTTTGTCTGAACTAAACGGGCGAACTCTCGTAAGTCGGCCG
Source organism: Triticum dicoccoides (assembly GCF_002162155.2). Lineage (NCBI taxonomy): Eukaryota > Viridiplantae > Streptophyta > Magnoliopsida > Poales > Poaceae > Triticum > Triticum dicoccoides. Next base: position 198,026,373 of record NC_041387.1, on the reverse strand, counting down.
ATCCAATCCCCAAGAAATCAAAGCCCACCCCAGGGCGGGGAACCGTATTGTAAGAATGGCTCAATGGGCCATGTAAGCTCCACAGTACTCCGGACACAACACCAACTCATAGCCTTAGGGCATGTTGGATACTCCGGCAGGTTGCAAAAAGTGGCGAGGATCTTCTTGCAAGCCATAAAGCAGAACAACATCCCGCCAACGAACACAATACGGTACTAACAGTCTTCAAGAATTTTGCCTCAAACAATAGGCGCAAGCGAGCTCATCGAAGCTCCGCTGAAATTTGCCATGTGGCAAAAATAAACCCCTGGAACAACACTGCTATAACTTTCAATGCCAGAGATGAACCTCGATTCCAAACTGTCCAGGCACCAGCCGCTCTGGTCCTTAGCCCAATCGTGGACGGCTTTCGGCTCACTAAAGTACTCATGGACGGCGGAAGCGGATTAAATTTGATCTATGAAGAAACACTCAACAAGATGGAAATTGATAAAAGCCACATTGAACAAAGCGGCACAACCTTTAGGGGAATTATTCCTAGTCGGGAAGCGCGATGTGCGGGAAAATCACACTCGATGTGGTATTCGGCACCCTGCAGAATTATAGGTCCAAAGAAATCACATTCCAAGTGGCTCCTTTTAGCAGCGGATATCACGCCCTTCTAGGGCAGGACGCATTTGCAAGCTTTCAAGCTATACCCCATTACGGGTACATGAAGCTTAAAATGCCCAGACCCAATGGAATCATCACTCTAGCCAGTGATCCGGACGTCGCACTTCACGCCGAAAACAAAACCGCAGCACTAGCCCTGGAAGCATTATCCAAAGCCCTAGCAGCCGAAGAATTAACAACATTGCAGGCCATCGTGGACAGGGACGACGTGATACTCGACAAGCGACCCAAGTCCACCTCATTTAAACCCGCGGACGAGATAGTCAAATTCCAAGTCCATCCAATGGACCCCACGAAGATAGCTTCCATCGGGACATAGTTGAGCCCCGCAATGGATGCCGCATTACGAGACTTCTTACATGAGAATTGGGACATTTTCGCCTGGCACCCATCGGACATGCCGGGCATCCCACGTAGATTGGCCGAACATAGCCTTAACATACTAAAGGGATACAAACCTGTCAAACAGACCCTAAGGCGATTTTCAGAGCCCAAACGACAAGCAATGGGGGAAGAGCTAGCCAAGCTACTTGACGCCGGATTCATTAGAGATAGCAAACATCCGGATTGGCTGGAAATTTGGTAATGGTACCAAAGAAGGACAAATCCTGGCGCCTATGCGTCGACTTCAAAGACCTCAACAAGGCTTGCCCCAAGGATCCCTTTCCCCTCCCTCGCATCGATCAAATCATCGATGCCACAGCTGGACACGACTCGCTATGTTTTCTCGACGCATACTCTGGATACCATCAAATAAAGATGGCAGAGTCTGACCAAGCTGCAACAGCTTTCATAACGCCATATGGCCCTTTTTGCTTCAACACTATGCCTTTCGGGCTTAAGAACGCCGGTGCAACCTATCAACGCATGATTCAAACATGCCTGAAAAACAAATTGGCAAAACAGTGGAGGCATATGTGGACGATGTGGTCATAAAATCAAGACACGTCGAAACCCTAATAGATGAATTGAGGCATACATTCGATAACCTCCGGACATACGACATCAAGTTGAATCCGGAAAAATGCGTTTTCGGCGTCCCCTCGGGGAAACTGCTGGGCTTTATTGTTTCCAATAGAGGAATTGAAGCGAATCCCGCAAAAATCCGAGCTCTGTCACAGCTGGCTATACCAACAGACCTCAAGAACATCCAGAAACTAGCGGGATGCGTGGCCGCTTTGAGCCACTTTATCTCAAGGTTAGGAGAAAAGGCATTACCTCTTTACCGCCTCCTTCGGTGCACCGAACACTTCGTGTGGATGGATGCAGCCGCGGCAGACTCGGTGAAATAAAGACCTTACTGGCCAGTAATCCAGTCCTAACAGCAACAAATATCGGCGAGCCTATGCTACTGTACATAGCTGCAACACATCAAGTTGTAAGCGCAGTGCTCGTCGTCGAACGAGAGGTTGACGGATACAAATTCCCGCTCCAAAAGCCAGTTTATTATGTATCCACGGCCCTCACCCCATGCAAATCCCGATACCCACACTATCAAAAAATAGCATATGTGGTCTTCATGGCATCCTGGAAGCTGCTACACTACTTTCAAGAGTGTTCGATTACAGTGGCCTCCGAAGTACCACTCAATGACATAATAAATAACCGCGACGCTACGGGCCGGATTGCTAAATGGGCTATCGAGCTCCTTCTGTTCGACATAATATACAAACCACGGTGGGCCATCAAGTCGCAAGTACTGGCTGACTTTGTCGCTGAATGGACAGAAGCCGAACTCCCTAAAGAGTACGGCGCGTACTCCAACTGGGTCATGCACTTCGACGGCTCTAAAATGCTGGCCGGATTGGGAGCAGGTGTAGTCCTGGCATCTCCCACCGGAGACACGGTCCAGTACGTCCTCCAAATATTATACATAGACTCCAACAATGCAGGCGAATATGAGGCTCGGTTGCACGGTCTTCGGATGGTAGTCTCTATGGGCATCCAACGCCTGGAAGTGTGCCGGGATTCGAACCTTGCAATATCACAAATAAACGGAGACTTTGATGCCAAGGATCCGAAAATGGCGGCCTACCGTAATGTCGTCCTCAAAATGTCATCTCGGTTCGAGGGGCTTGAATTCCACCATGTGGCTCGAGAAAAAAATCAAGCGGCGGACATCCTCGCCCGCATCGGCGCTAAACGCGACCCTGTCCCACCTAACATATTCCTGGAAAGGTTGTTCAAGCCATCCGTAGTATGGGAAGGGGAGTCCGGCAATACTAGCACGGATCCGAACACACCCCCAGATTCTGAACCATTAGACACAATCGGAGGCTCTGCCACCGAAATAACATCTTCGGCCCACGAAATCATGGCCGTAATCGCCCCGTGGACTGAGCCTTTCTTGGCCTACCTAAGTAGGCAGGAGCTCCCCGAAGACCAAAATGAAGCACGCTGCATCGTCTGGTGTTCTAAAGCTTACAAAGTCCACGAAGGGGAACTCTACAAGAAAAGTGCTACCGGAGTGCTCCAAATATGCATCTCCGAAGAGGAAGGGCGGCAGCTCTTGGCTGAAATCCATGCCGGACTGGGGGGGCACCACGCCGCGGCTCGAGCACTAGTCAGCAAGGCCTTCCGTACAGGTTTCTATTGGCCGACAGCCCGAGCAGACGCACAGGACCTTGTCCAACATTGCGTCGGTTGCCAGCTCTTTGCCAATCAGAGTCATATGCCCCCTACCGCTCTCCGAAGAATCCCCATAACTTGGCCCTTCGCGGTCTAGGGGCTGGATATGGTCGGACCTCTTAAAGGGGGAAGCCATAAGAAAAAATACTTATTGGTCATGGTGGACAAGATCACCAAATGGATAGAAGCCAAACCAGTCAAAACGGCCGAATCCGGACCAGTAATAGACTTCATATCCGGGGTTGTACACCGATAGGGTGTCCCCCACAACATCATCATTGATAATGGCTCAAATTTCACAGCCGACGAAGTGAAAACTTGGTGCGAAAAAATGGGCATTAAGCTTGATTACGCTTCCGTCTACCATCCCCAAACAAACGGACAGGTAGAGCGGGCAAATGGTCTCATCATGAGCGGCATTAAACCCAGACTAGTTGAATCCTTGACAGAATCGGATACGCACTGGGTTGAAGAGCTCGACTCCGTACTCTGGGGGCTGCGGACCACGCCGAATCGCACCACCGGATATACACCATTTTTATGGTATACGGTGTGGAAGCAGTACTACCCTGTGACATAATACATGATTCGCCACGCGTACGCATGTACGAAGAGAAGGAAGCCGAGTTAGATCGACAGGATAACTTGGATGCCCTGGAGGAGGAGCGCGACGTCGCAAAAGCCCGCTTCGCATTCTATCAGCAGCAGGCTCGACGATATCAAAGAAGAGAAGTGCGGGCCAAAACTTACAATATTGGCGAGCTCATTCTACGCCTACCAGAGAAGAAGAAGGACAAGCTCAAACCCAAGTGGGAAGGTCCCTTCGTCATTAACAAAGTTCTCACTGGAGGAACATACCGCTTACGTAATGCATCCGATAACAGACTCGAGCCGAACCCATGGAACGCGGCCAGACTCCGGAGATTCTACGCCTAACGCCGAACTCAGTGTTCGTCTCCTTACTCCCTCCCTTTTATTTATGCTCCACCCCCTTTTCCTTTCTCAACCTTTTTCCTCTTCACACAAAGTATTTAATACAGTGAGGACTCCTGGATTACTCCAGCCGCACTATGTGTGTAAGCAATACCTGGGGGCTTCCTACACGGAAGCTAAAAATAATTACTCAAATGGCTTTTTGCCCATCACATATGTGTTTCTTTTTTTCATATGTGCCTTTTCTTCACCATTATATGCATCGATATGACTTAAGATGTGGCCAAGCTGGGTTGCCTGGCTCTTGTGTTTATGCCCTACATTCCCGTTAATTCGGCTAGGGCATAAGGGGAGCACCTCTGCGATTGCTACTGCCGGTTCAGCCAGATGTGTACCTCAGACTGGGTGAAGCCGAAAGCTAGCTTCCTTAAGAGAATATTCGGTCGGTGAACAAAAGATGTATTCGTTTATTACAATGTAAATCCCCAGAAGTCTTGTATCCTGCGCCATCGTTCGCAGTCCGGATATGCGCATTGTCGCATGCCTACCCAGGGAAAGGAACCCCTAACGGAACTATTCTCCCTGGAAGATGTTTCTTACTATCCATGTAATATAACATAACTAGTTGGGTACTTGTCTATTCAAGCACTTATGACCCCTACGCCTGGTTTCCACGCATACCCCGGTTTTGTATAACTGAGTGGGTATTCGGACACACCTCGGACTGTAGGATCCGGGGGCTGAAGCGAAAAGGTCCGCCATGACAAATGATTTTAATCCGGCTAGGGACCAATTATGTCCATTGAATTACACAGTCACTTGGAGTGACTATATTCCTCCTCTATACCATCCAACAGGCTATCTAGCTTACAATCCTATTGAGAATACTTGGCGGCTAACGCTACCTGGTCATATACCAGACTCACAGGAATTTCTTGCCCATCGGTCCCCGCCAGTCCTACTTCAGCCATATGGTTTGGGTCCAGCTTGGTGTAGCGCGTCTTCACCATAGCCTAGGTTTCTCTTGCACCTTGTCGGCAAGCTGACATCTTCCACAATCGGAAGCGCCGCCGTGCTCCTTGAAGCATATCCACAAGCTGCCCCATGCCATTCGGCAGTAAGCTTGATGGCCACAAGGCCTTAGCAACACCCTGCATCACTTGCCGAGCTCGCTCGTGCAGTTGCCAGAGGTCTTGCAGTAAATCACTTGCAGATGAGAGCATCTCCTCCTCAGGGCGACCCGTTCACATTCCTGCAAGCAAAATTCTTTCAATATACTTCCTCGTCAAACTATCATACAGTTCGTCTAGGCACTCACCATAAATGTCGCATCGAAGCCTTTTGTTCTCCTTCACGGAGTCCGCCAGCTAGGCACGGACGTCTTTTATTTCTATGTCCAGCCGGACATTGGCATCTTGAAGATTATTCTTCTCCTGCCTAACTTGCGTAAGAATGCGCTCGCCACCCTTTAGTTGCCTTTTGAGATGCGAGTCGTCATCCCTTACGCCCTCCGGATTCACCCCGGGATTGTCTGCAAAATCCTCTGTTAGACTTACTATACCAACCATTTACTAACCGGTGCATCTTCATACAATTGAGACAAATGTTACCAGATGAGGCCTTCTGGGATTCCTCTAATTTGGCAACCGTGTCCCTCAGCTAGGCCTTGCATTCCTCCAGCTCCCGAGCCAATTGTTCATTCTTATCTACAAGGACCTATGCATAAATTGATCCTTAAAACAGTTGTTCCAACCATTTCAAGTCTCAGGGGCTACTGCTATACATGCTTATCAAAATTTCTTACCCGTATATCTTTGGTATACTAGTTCGTCGCTCGGGCAAGCCCGCCTTGAGCAGCCCGGATGTATGCGTCTCCTGAATTGAAGGCATTAAATGCCTCTCCAAAAAAGATGTTGTTCCAAAGCACGGCCAGTCGACGCCGGTGATTCATGGCGCTCTCTACTTTGGAGTTCGTGGCCGAGAGCATTTCCGCGTCCTCTGTTGGAGAACTATGCAGCATCGGCCCCGTGTCCGCCTCCGCTCTCGAAGCCGGTTCTGGAATCCGGCTAGTAGAGGCGTGATCGGCGGGATCCCCGGATATAGTCCGGGTACTCCTCTTCCTGCCAGGACACAAAGGGCGTTGTTATACTTCAAATACCATAATCGCAGGACAGGTTTTTACCTTACCTCTGCAGCGGCGTGTCGACCCTTACCGCCTTCATCTTGAGCCTGCCCGATCCGGACGCCCGTGGTCGATGAGTCCCTAGGGGCTCGGCCCCGCACTCCAACCGTCGTGTCTGCAAAAAACACGACACTTCAAGGGTAATGCATGACATCTGAAGGGAGTCCTCTTCGGAGGATAGGGTTTTTTCAGTTTGGCTTACACGCGACGTAGGTAGCAGTCCGGGATAGTCGGCAATAATGGCCACTGAGGCGCCATCACAGCTCGCTTGATAAAATATCCCGTTGACAAGCTCCGCGATAATGTCCGGATCTTCTTCGAGTCCTGGATCTAGGGCCCTTCTGGGGTCCTCTGGATGCGGGGAGGGGCTGGAAATTCCTTCTACGACCCTCCTCAGTTCCTGCTCGGAAATATTGAGGCAGGTAACCTTAGCGAAGAACGCCACAATAAGTGAAGCGGGGAAAGGAATGACGACTTACCCAGTTTGGGGGGTTGTACATGGAGAACCCATCCCGCGGTTTAATGTGAAGGAATTCTTCGTCTTCTCCTTTGTATAAGTTAGACAATGTCCTTGTCAAGGCAGTGGCGGAGTCCGGACCCTTACGGCCACAGCGGGTGGCATCGTCCTCCCTGTTGAAGTGCCACATGGGCTTCCCCCGATATTGAAGCGGTTGCACCCCCCGTATTATGCATATTGCCATAACCTCGACTATCGTCAGTCCGGACTTGGCCAGTAACTTTATCCTGCTCATCAGGAAGTGTACTTCCCTGGTATCCTCCTCTTGAGGGCCTCGGGGGCGCCAGTTTAGACGTGCCCTCGGTGGGGCATCACTGAACTTGGGGAGACCTGTCTGGACTAGATCCGGAAGGGGAACATCATCAATGTAAAACCACTCCGAAGGCCAGTTCTCTGGTGCCTTCTTGGGAATGCCGGATAGGTATCTGATCTCGGCCCCACCCACTTGACATAGGGATTCTCCCTGGTTGCGGGGGACAAGGCAGAACAGCTTCTTCCATAACCCGAAGTGAGGCTCGCAGCCTAACAATGGCTCGCAAAGGGCAACGTACCCTGCTATGTGTAGTACGGAGGCAGGGGCAAGGTTGTGCAACTGCAGACTGTAGAACTCCAGGAGCCCGTGAAGGAACGGGTGGATGGGAAACCCGATGCCCCTTAGCAGATGCGGGATGAGGCATATTCGCTCCTCTGGAGATGGATTAGGAGATCCCTCCGCTTGTTCCCCTTCGTTATAAGTGGCTATTCCGGCTTGGACGGGGACCATGAATGCCGGTGGGAGAAAGCCTTGGGTTTGTAACTCTATCAAACGACTATGAGGAACTGAACACTCTTCCCAATCCCCCGGCTTGGAGCGAGGAGAGCGAGCAGAAGAGCCGCGACGACCGGCCATGTTGGAATGGTTTTTTTCCGGAGCGCTCTGTTGGGTGCTTGCTCGAGGGGGGAGAGTGAGGTTTGGATCTGAGAATCCCCGTCTCTTCAAATAGACGGTCAGCCCGAAGGATTGAGGGTGGCAAATGCAAAAATGCCCCGGCTCCTCGCATTCGCTCGACACGTGGAGATGGTCATTATAGAGGCACTGAAGCCGAGGAGTACAACATTGATGGGAAGCCGGACACTATTCATCGTAACAGGTACTTTGGAGTATTCAGAGATGGAACCCGCCTTGCAATGCCGAAGACAAGACTGCGCGCCGGACTCATCACCATTGAAGCCTGGCTCAGGGGCTACTGAGGGAGTCCTGGATTAGGAGGTATCCGGACAGCCGGACTATATACATCGTCCGGACTATTGAAGCGTGAAGATACAAGACTCAAGACTCCATTCCGTGTCCGGATGGGACTCTCCTTTGCATGGAAGACAAGCTTGGCGATCCGGATATTGTGTTTCCTTCCTTGTAACCGACTCCATGTAAACCCTAGCCCTCTCCGGTGTCTATATAAACCGGAGAGGTTGGTCCTTAGAAGGCCGATCACAATTACAATCATAATCATCATAGGCTAGCTCCTAGGCTTTAGCCTCTACGATCTCATGGTAGATCTACTCTTGTACTACTCATATCGTCAATATTAATCAAGCAGTAAGTAGGGTTTTACCTCCATCGAGAGGGCCCGAACCTGGGTAAACATTGTGTCCCTTGCTTCATGTTACCATCAGCCTAAGACGCACAGATCGGGACCCCCTACCCGAGATCCGCCGTTTTTGACACCGACAGTCAGTCTTCTTCTTGATGATCCATGTATTCTCAATGGCTTGCCGATCATCGGGCAAGTGCACAAAGTCCACACTTTGTTCTCATACATGTATCCTATCTCAGATTTCATGGCCTCAAGCCATTTATCGGAATCTGGGCTCATTATAGCTTCTTCATAGTTTGTAGGTTCGCCTTGGTCTAGTAACATGACTTCCAGACAGGATTACCATACCACTCTAGTGCGGATCATGCTCAGGTTGACCTACGAGGTTCAGTAGCAACTTGATCTGAAGTTTCATGATCATTATCATTTGCTTCCCCTCTAGTTGGTCTAGGCATCACTTGAATAGTTTTCTGTGATGTGCTACTTTTCAATTCGAGAGAAGGTACAATTACCTCATCAAGTTCTACTTTCCTCCCACTCAGTTCTTTTGAGAGAAACTCCTCTAGAAAGGTTCCATTCTGGCAACAAAGATCTTGCCTTCGGATCTGGGGTAGAAGATGTACCCAATTGTTTCCATAGGGTATCATATGAAGACGCACTTCTCCAATTCGGGTTTGAGGTTATCAATCTAAAGCCTTTTGACATAAGTGTCGCAACCCCAAATGTTAAGAAATGACAGCTTACGTTTCTTGCCAAATCACAATTCATACGGTGTCGTCTCAACGGATTTAGACGGTGCCCTATTTAACGTGAATGCGGATGTCTCTAATGCATAACCCCAAAACGATAGTGGTAAATCGGTAAGAGACATCATAGAACGCGCCATATCTAATAAAGTACGGTTATGACATTCGGACACACCATTATGCTGTGGTGTTCCGGGTGGCGTGAGTTGTGAAACTATTCCACATTGTTTTAAACGAAGGCCAAACTCATAACTTAAATATTCGCCTGTGCGTTCAGATCATAGAAACTTTATTTTCTTGTTACAATGATTCTCCACTTCACTCTAAAATTCTTTGAACTTTCGAAATGTTTCAGACTTGTGTTTCATTAAGTAGACATACCCATATCTACTCAAATCATCTGTGAAAGTCAGAAAATAACGATATCCACCGCGTGCTTCAACACCCATCAGATTGCATACATCGGTATGTATTATTTCCAATAAGTCATTAGCTCACTTCATTGTTCCGGAGAATGGAGTTCTAGTCATCTTGCCCACGAGGCATGGTTTGCAAGTATCAAATGATTCATAATCAAGTGGTTCCAAAAGTCCATCTACATGGAGTTTCTTCATGCGCTTTACACCAATATGACCTAAACGGTGGTGCCACAAATATGTTGAACTATCATTATCAACTTTGCATCTTTTGGCATCAATATTATGAATATGTGTATCACTGAGATTCAACAAAAATAGCTCACTGTTCAAGGGTGCATGACCATAAAAGATATTACTCATATAAATAGAACAACCATTATTCTCCGGTTTAAATGAATAACCGTCTCACAATAAACAAGATCCAGATATAATGTTCATGCTCAAGGAGGACACTAAATAACAATTATTCGGGTATAAAACTAATCTCGAAGGTAGATGTAGAGTTAGTGTGCCGACGGTGATCATATCGACCCTAGAACCATTTCCTACGCGCATCATCACCTCGTCCTTAGCCAATCTTTGTTTATTCTGTAGCTCCTGTTTCGAGTTACAAATATGAGCAACCAAACCAGTATCAAATACCCAGGCACTGCTATGAGCATTGGTAAGGTACACATCAATAACATGTATATCAAATATACCTTTGTTCACTTTGCCATCATTCTTATCTGCCAAGTATTTGGGGTAGTTCTGCTTCCAGTGACCAGTCCCTTTGTAGTAGAAGCACTCACTTTCGGGCTTGGGTCCAGCTTTGGGCTTCTTCCCGGGAGTGGCAACTTGCTTGCCATTCTTATTGAAGTTCCCTTTCTTTCCCTTGCCCTTTTTCTTGAAACTAGTGTCTTGTTAACCATCAACACTTGATGCTCCTTGATTTCTAACTCTGCAGCCTTGCACATTGCGAAGAGCTCGGGAATTGTTTTGTTAATCCCTTGCATATTATAGTTCATCATGAAGCCTTTGTAGCTTGGTGGCAGTTATTGAAGAGTTCTGTCAATAACACAATCAACTGGAAGATCAACTCGCAGCTGAATCAAGTGATTATAATACCCAGACAATTTGAGTATGTGTTCACTGAGAGAACTATTCTCCTCCATCTTGCAGCTATAGAACTTGTTGGAGACTTCATATATCTCAACTCGGGCATTTGCTTGGAATATTAACTTCAACTCTTGGTCTCATATGCTCCATGATGTTCAAAACATCTTTGAAGTCCCGGTTCTTAGCCGTAAAGCATGACACACTGAAATATTGAGTAGTCATCAAATCAAGCTTGCCAGACATTCACAACATCAGCTTCAACTCCTGCAGCAGGCCTTTCACCTAGCGGTGCATCAAGGACATAATTCTTATGTGCCGCAATGAGGATAATCCTCAAGTTACGGACCCAGTCTGTGTAGTTGCTACCATCATCTTTCAACTTAGCTTTCTCTAGGAACACATTAAAATTCAGGGGAACGGTAGCTCGGGCCATTGATCTACAACACAGATATGCAAAACTATAAGACCAAGTTCATGATAAATTAAGTTCAATTAATCAAATTACTAATGAACTCCCACCTAAATAGACATCCCTCAAATCATCTACGTGATACGTGATCCAAATCAACTAACCCATGTCTGATCATCACGTGAGATGGGGTGGTCATCAATGGTGAACATCTCTATGTTGATCATATCTACTATATGACTCATGTTTGACCTTTTGGTCTCCAGTGTTCTAAGACCATGTCTGTACATGCTAGGCTCGTCAAGTTTAACACAAGTATTTTGCATGTGCAAAACTGGCTTAGACCCGTTGTATGTCAACGTAGAGTCTATCACACCCGATCATCATGTGGTGCTTCGAAACGACGAACTTTGGCAATCATGCATACTTGGGGAGAACATTTTTATCTTGAAATTTAGTGAAGGGGTCATCGTATAATGCTACTGCCATTCTAAGCAAAATAAGATGCATAAAGTATAAACATCACATGCAATCAAAATATGTGACATGATATGGCCATCATCATCTTGTGATTTTGATCTACATATCCAAAGCATCATCATGATCTCCATCGTCACCAGCTCGACACCTTGATATCCATCGTTGCGTCATGGTCGTCTTGCCAACTATTTCTTCTACAACTATTGCTAACGCATAGCGATAAAGTAAACAATTACACGACATTTGTATTACATACAATAAAAAGACAACCATTAGGCTCCTGTCGGTGCCGATAATTTACAAAACATGATCATCTCATACAATAACATATATCACATCTTGTCTTGACCATATCACATCACAATATGCCCTGAAAAACAAGTTAGACATCCTTTACTTTGTTGTTGTAAGTTTTACGTGGCCGCTACGGGCTTCTAGCAAGAACCGTTCTTACCGGCAAAAACCACAATGTTGTTTCATCAAGTTTCCTGTTTTAACCTTCTTCAAGGACCGGTCGTAGTCAAATTCGATTCAACTAAAGTAGGAGAAACAAACACCCGCCTGCCACCTTTATGCAAAACTAGTTGCATGTCTGTCGGTGGAACCGGTCTCACGTGCGTGGACATGTAAGGTTGGTCCGGGCCGTTTCATCCCACAATACTACCGAATCAAAATAAGACGTTGGCGGTAAGCAGTATGACTATCACCGCCCACAACTCTTTGTGTTCTACTCGTGCATATCATCTACGCATAGACCTAGCTTGAATGCCACTGTAGGGAAATGTTGCATGGAAAAAATCTACGCACACGCAAGATCTATCCATGGAGATGCATAATAAGGAGAGGGGAGAGTGTGTCTACATACCCTCGTAGACCATAAGCAGAAGCGTTTTACAACACGGTTGATGTAGTCGAACTTCTTCGTATTCCAACCGATCAAGCACCAAACATACGGCACCTCCACGTTCAGCACGCATTCAGCTCGATGACGTCCTCCACCTTCTTCACCCAGCAAGATGGCAAGGTAGTGGATGAGATCTGGTAGCACGACGGTGTGGTGACGGTGATGGTGAAGCTAGCTCCGCAGGGCTTTGCCTAAGCACTAAGAAAATATGACCGGGGTGTAAACGGTGGAGGGGGGCGTCGCACATGACTAGGTAATTGTCTGTTGTGTGCTAGGCGCCCCCCTCCCACATATATATAGGTGGGAGGGAGTGAGGAGCAGCCAAGGGTGGCGCCCAAGTAGGAGGAGTCCTACTTGGGGTCTCTCCCAAGCCGCGCCGCCCCTTTCCTTATTTGGAGCGCGGGAGGAAGGAAGGAGGAGGTGCCCCCCTCCCCTTTCCTTTCTCCCCTGAGGAGGGAAAGGCAGGAGGGGCCACCCCTCCCCTTTCCTTCGCCTTAGGGCCGTCCAGCCATGGGAGGGGCACACCAGCCCCCTTGTGGGCTAGTCTGTCACCTACTTTGGCCCATAAGGCCCATATCTTCTCGGGGGGTGCCCGGAACCCCTTCCGATGACCCGATTCCTTCTCGGTACGTCCCGAAACACTTTCGGTGTCCAAATACCATCTTCCTATATATCAATATTTAACGATTGACCATTTCGAGACTCCTCGTCATGTCTGTGATCTCATCCGGGACTCCGAATAACATTCGGTCAGCAAAACATATAACTCATATAACACTATATCATCAACGAACGTAAAGCGTGCGAACCCTACGGGTTCGAGAACTATGTAGACATGATCGAGACACCTCTCCGGTCAATAACCAATAGCGAAACCTGGATGCCCATATTGTCTCCTACATATTCTATGAAGATCTTTATCGGTCGAACTGTTATGACAATATACGCAATTCCCTTTGTCCATCGGTATGTTACTTGCCCGAGATTCGATCACCGGTATCTTCATACCTAGTTCGATCTCGTTACCGTCAAGTCTCTTTACTTGTTCTGTAATACATCATCGTGTAACTAACTCATTAGTCAGTTTGCTTGCAAGGCTTCTTATGATGTGTATTACCAAGAGGGCCCAAAGATACCTCTCTGATACTCAGAGTGACAAATCCTAATCTCGATCTATGCCAACTCAACAAACACCAAAAGCGGTGGTTGAGAGGATTTCATCCACCAAAAGCGGTTTGAATGAAGCTTTTACGAGTCTGCTGAGAGGTTTTGAGGTATGCAAAAAATAATATATGTATTATTGGCGGTACCGCACATGCTAGGTGTGCTTTGTATAGATAGTAGCCCCTGAGACTCTAGTTGCCATCCAGAGGTGGAAAACAGAGGATCATAATCCCAGGTATTAATTGTGCGGATTTTATGTGTAGGCGGCTAAGGGTACGGTGGGTGATCGGAATGCTGATTTTGCCAAACTGAAGCGGCATCTTGACGTGGCAGATGCCTACATCGCGCTTGTTAACAAGCGGCTTGACGAAGCCCAGGGTATGTATGTTCGGCTTGTCAGCAAATGTTAAGAGGAGCATGATGCTAGTATCTATAACATGTTGTGACTCTAGATGGAGCTGCTGCCGTAGAGACCCTTCGGGCGGAGCTTGCCTGAGCCAAGGAACAAGCCCGAATAAGTGATCCGGTCGCCCTGAAGGCAGTCGAAGAGTTAAGAGACGAATAGGCTGCTCATCACCAGAGCAAAGAAAGGATAGCCAAGATGGCTATTGAGCTGAAAGATGCCGTCGACCGCTATGAGCTCCTTGAAAAGGAAAGCCAAGCGAAAGCGACTGACCTGAAGAAGGCCCTGGAGGCGGCCAAGGAAACCCGCTCTGAAATGAGAGGGATAAGGGAGGAGCTTCGTGAAGCCGGAGATATCACGGCTGGGAGGCCCTATTTGTTGCGGATGAAGTTCGAAGATCTGAAGTATGCCCCTCTGGATCAGTTGTGGAGTGTTGCAGACGCGTATGCGGACTTGGCAAAGAGTGCTGCTGATGCGACTGAGTTTTACAAAGATCAGAAAGACCATGAGATAGAAAGGTTGTTCTGGTCGTAGTTCAGTGCCCCGACGCGTCTGCTGCCATTGAATGAGAGAATGGCCGCATGGGCCGAGCTCCATAGGTTGTCCGGGCTTTCTATGAGGTCTATTGTGGATCATCTTTGGCCGATGGGACCAAGGCCGGACAGTTATTTTGGTTTGGTGCAACAAATCATTGGTGTTGAGTTGCATATCGACGCTGTGAAGAGGTCGGTGTGCATGGAGGGTGCGCGGATGGCTCTTGCCCATGTTAAGACGTACTGGGTAGGGATGGAGGCCACCGCTATTGCAACCCGGGGTCCGGCGGGAGGCCAAGACCCGGCCGAGCACTATTTTGAAGAAGTCCTAGAAGGTGCATGTTTACTAGAGGCTCAGTGCTCGAAGAGTACCATGTTCGAGTGACATGTATCTGAATTGTAAAAAACAATGTTGTTTTGATTATAGAGGCTGTGTTTATACTTTTGCCTGAAAGTATTATAGTGCCTCATGTGCGGCCGTTTATGTATTTATGTATATAACCTGAAAGTTTGCAGTCGTCGGCTTTAGCCCCCACGCATATAATGCGGGGGTGTTCGGAAAAGCGCATAATCACACTTGATCCAATGTCTTGGTCCATTAAGGAGGTGATAGCACGGTGAACTAGGCAATCGTACTATATAGCTTTAACACTTTCACTTAGCCATGGGAGTTTGACGATGGGGCTACTATATAGCCCCTGGTACTTCCGCATTCATACGAATGTGGTGTTCATACGTACATGACCGGGAAACCAGTCATTCGTTAATGCGGAGGAACCGCGAAGATTCCGCTGAGTCATCGAGTGGTTGACTAGTCTCGCGCTATATCATGACAATCAGTTTTCGGCTTTCTCTACTGAGGTGCTCACCCAGATGAACCAGGGCACAATCGCAGTAGTTCTCCCGGTGCCCCCTTAGCCGATAGAGCAGAACGTAAGGTAGCAAAACACGGGAGCTGGGCAAACCCAACATTTGACCAAAGACATGATTCGGAGCTGATGCATATATGGCCAAACTCGTGACACCGAACACTCCCTAAGGTATTCGGACTTTACGACATATATTGGGCTGAGTAACGCCCTCGATAATGAGCCTTGTGATTCTAGGTACATGCATTAGTTTGGCGTGACGAAGTGTCAAGAACGCCAGTATCCCTCCCGGTTGTGTTAAGTGTCCGGAGGGTATGAAGCAACAAGAGACATTAAAAAAGGTTTATGCAGGGTCTTAATCTAAAAAGAAACCTTTGAGTGGGGCCCTGCTGCACGTCTGCGCCTTTATCTCCGTTGTGCCGTATCCTGGAGGGGTGTAGCACGATGATCATCTGTAAAAAAGGAAAAACCCAGGTGAAAGACTTCGTGCGAAGAGTTGGTTAATCTGAATGAACCATGAAAATGCAATATGTTATTGTATTAATAGGGTCGAGCCAAACTATGGGCTTCTTTTTTTTGCGAGCAGCCCCTAGCACCACTTATGGGAGTATATCTATCAACCCCAGCTCAGGTTTATCTGGGCTGTTATATCTAGTGGAGCGCCGGACTCATCTAACCATGTCCGTGGCCTTGACGACCGACCATTTATTCTGGTTAGAGGGGCCGCTCAGTGTTCGGCTGCTAGAGCCGCCACATATTCTTCCGCACGTAAGGAACGCTCTGTATTTCCGCTAACTATGATGACACCACATGGACCGGGCATCTTGAGTTTAAGATAGGCGTATTGCGGTACTGCATTAAAACGAGCGAAGGCCGTTCTCCCGAGTAGTGCGTGATAGCCGCTTCGGAATGGAGCGATGTCGAAGATTAGTTCTTCGCTTTTGAAGTTGTCGGGAGAACCGAATACAACCTCTAGTAGAGAGCCCGTGCAGCGGGCCTCGACGCCTGGTATCACTCCTTTAAAGGTAGTATTGCTTTGGCTGATTCTTGACAGGTCTATCCCCATTTTGCGGACAGTGTCCTGATATATCAAGTTAAGACTACTGCCGCTGTCCATAAGGACTCGAGTGAGATGGTATCCATTGATTATTGGGTCGAGCACCAAGGCAGCCGATCCTTCGTGCCGGATACTAGTCAGATGATCCCTGCCATCAAAGGTGATCGGGCAGGCCGACCAGGGATTGAATTTGGGGGCGACACGCTCCATAGCGTATACGTCTTGGAGTGTGTGTTTGCGCCTTCTCTTTGGAATGTGAGTTGCGTAAATCATATTCACTGTTTCGACTTCTGGTGGGATTTTTTTCTGTCCCCCAGGGTTCGGCTGGCGAGGCTCATGCTCGTCTTCACTTGGCGTCTCCCTCCCCTTGTGTTCGGCATTTAGCTTGCCGGCCTGCTTGAAAACCCAGCACTCTTTGTGGGTGTGATTTGCAGGTTTTTCGGGGGTGCCATGAATCTGACATAATTTGTCTAGAATCTTATTTAAGCTGGACGGTCCATCTCTGCTGCCTTTAAATGCTTCTTCCGTTAACCGGGTTGAGAGCCCCTGAATCCGGTGTTCATCGTCGTGTTATCTGGGTTGTTTTCATTGTTTCGACGCTTGTTTTTATTGCGTTGCGGCTTCCTGTTGCCATCCCTAGCTTCGGATGTGCCTGGGTCGCTGGTGCCGCTACGGGCCAGCCAGCTGTCCTCGCCCGCGCAAAGGCGGGTCATAAGGTTTGTTAAGGCTGCCATTGTTCTTGGCTTTTCCTGGCCGAGGTGTCTGGCAAGCCATTCGCCCCGAACACTATGCTTGAAGGCCGCTAAGGCTTCAGCATCCGGACAGTCGACGATTTGATTCTTCTTAGTAAGAAATTTGTTCCAAAGTTTTCGGGCTGACTCTTCGGGCTGTTGAATTATGTGACTTAAGTCGTCTGCGTCCGGAGGTCGGACATAGGTCCCTTGAAAATTGGCCCTAAAAGCATCCTCAAGTTCTTCCCAACTCCCAGTTGAGTTTTCGGGGAGGCTTTTCAACCAGTGCCGAGTTGGTCCTTTCAACTTGAGGGGTAGTTATTTAATGGCGTGGAGATCGTCTCCGCGGGTCATATGGATGTGAAGGATGAAGCCTCTATCCAGACTCTAGGGTCTGTCGTTCCGTCGTATGCCTCTATATTCACGGGTTTAAATCCTTCCGGGAATTCATGGTCCAACACCTCATCGGTGAAGCATAGGGGGTGCACGGCACCCCTGTATTTGGACGTGTCATGGCATGCTGTTGATGGTTGTTGTGTTCGGTGTTGATTCCTAGCTGGTATTCGATCAATGTGATTGTTTTGGTAGCTCTGATCCTGTGCCGAAGCGCGCTTCCTAGATCCATAGATGGACCTGGCCATACCGGATTTTTTGTCCAGGAGCTCACGTAAATCGTGTGCTGACTTGTGTGCGGCATCATTAGCCGTCCTATCGCGGCCACGGGGTGGTCGGTTTGGCTGATCAGCCGTTTTCGGCTGAATGGGCTCTATGGCCTCGTCGTCGAATTCGGGCAGCAGCTTGTGTTTTGGATAGCTCTTTGTGTGGCGATCGCCATCGTATTTCTCTTCAGTGTCAAGCACCTTGTTCCATCTGCGGTTGAGCATATCCTACGCGGCCTTAAGCCATTGCTTCTGCTTCTTTAAGCTCCTCGCGGTGGGAATAAGCCTTCCGTGGAGGTTCTCTTGTTCCAAGTGTTTTTCTGGGATGATGAGTGCATCATCGTCCGAACTGTTCTCCTCTCCGGAGACAGGTTGATGAATTTTACCCTTGGGATCGGTGTCATCTGACGTCGGCTCCGGACTATGTTGACCGTCCCCTGGCTCATCCTGCTCTATCGCTGGATCCATGGGGTCGTCGTTTCCTTTGGAGTCGACCGGGGTATTATTCTTTCTTGCGCTGTTGTCACTGTTTTTACTGTGGCGAGATTTAGAGCGGCGCCTACGGCGTCGCTTTGGTGGCTTATCGAGGGGATTATCCTTTGTTGCATCATCACCATCGCCTTCTTTTGGTGTGTCCACCATATATATATATATATATATATATATATATATCCTACGATGTGGGCGGTGGTTCCTGTTCTTTTCATGCATCGTTGTATGTACCGTCGATGTCTTCGGAGTCGAAATCAAGTGTGTCGGTTAAGTCGTCGACAGTGACTATGAAGTGGGTGGTGGGTGGGGAACTACTAATTTCTCCGTCGTCCGCCTCCCACTCGAGCCGGACATAGTTTGGCCAAGAGTCCCCTGACAGAGAGAGAGACTTTAATGAATTTAGCACGTCACCCAGGGACGAGTGTTGAAAGATATCCACGGAGGTAAACTCCATGCTCTGTGCCCAATCTAATTTGATAGGCACGGATGTACGCGGTTTGGAGCCCGTAGCCGGAGACCAGTCCGAGGGTCCAATGACACCAGTCTCAGAGGAGATGGGGTCAGTGTTCGGCTCCAACACCGATGGGTGTGCGGCCTCCGTGGCGGGGTCCATCCACCCGTCCTCGAATGGCACAATCTGCTCCGGATGGATTCCCGGGGCTGCCGCAGGCGCGATCTCCAGAACACTGTCCGATGGCGGATCTAAGTCATGCTCGTCGTGACTGTTTGGCGCACCTGACACGGGCTCGAATCCGTCGAAGATCAAGTCTCCGCGGATGTCTGCAGTATAATTCAAGCTTCCAAACCTGACCTGATGGCTAGGGGCGTAGCTATGGATCTGCTCCAGATGGCCAAGCGAGTTGGCCCGCAGTACGAAGCCGCCGAATACTAAGATCTGTCCGGGAAGGAAGGCCTCCCCCTGGACTGCGTCGTTGAAGATGATTGAAGGAGCCATCGAGCCTTATCGTGACAGCATAGTGGAACTCTCAATGAAAGCACCAATGTCGGTGTCAAAACCGGTGGATCTCGGGTAGGGGGTCCCAAACTGTGTGTCTAAGGCTAATGGTAACAGGAGGCGGGGGACACGATGTTTACCCAGGTTTGGGCCCTCTCAATGGAGGTAATACCCTACTTCCTGCTTGATTGATCTTGATGATATGCGTATTACAAGAGTTGATCTACCACGAGATCATAGAGGCTAAACCCTAGAAGCTAACCTATGATTATGATTGTTGTTGTCCTACGGACTAAACCCTCCGGTTTATATAGACACCAGAGGGGGCTAGGGTTACACAGAGTCGGTTACAGAGAAGGAGATCTACATATCCGAATTGCCAAGCTTGCCTTCCACGCAAAGGAGAGTCCCATCCGGACACGGGACGAAGTCTTTAATCTTGTATCTTCATAGTCAAACTTTCCGGCCAAAGTATATAGTCCGGCTGTCCGATGACCCCTTAATCCAGGACTCCCTCAGGCTCGTCTTCGGAGCGAACCGTATTTTTACTCCAGCCAACTGCGGCATGCGGCCTGCGGCTGAGTATATTGAACTGTAAACAGCACCACGTACAATTCTCATTCGTTCTTACCAGTTAACACGTCTCATTTTACTCGTCAAGTGGTATCTTTTATTAGTATATACCTAAACATGTAAGGGCATATCCAACGCCAACCCGCAAAAGAACTTGTATTTGTCTGCAACTAGTCCGGCCTGTATGCGGACACAGATATGGGAGCCGACCATCGAACCCTGTCCCTTAACTGTTCGTCCTTTTTTTCTTAAGCACACAACATTCAAAATAATCATTGGAAATCAAATAGCAGAATTAATTTATAAAACATGCAAATATCCCTAATACAACAATAGTTCAAATGTAAATATTACATCCACTACTAGAAAAAGGGCTGCAAGTGGCGCACCTGTTTTCGCTACTAATGGCGCACTACAGATGCGCCACTAGCACCACGCCATTAGATTTTTTTTCTAATGGCAGCGCACCGCTGGTGCGCCATTAGTATCTGGTATACTAATGGCGCACCACATAGAAGTGCGCCATTAGTAACAATTTTTTTCAAAAAAAAAATCCAAATTTTTTTTCATTTTTTTTCTTAATCTCAGGTCACTATGGCTTAATCTCGGGTCAATATTCTTAATCTCAGGTCAAATCGCACTCCGTGGTCAAACTTCCCGAAAGGTCACCCATCCGCACTCCGTGGTCAAACTTCCCGCAAGGTCACCCATCCTCACACTACTCCAGCCAAAGCACGCTTAACTTCAAAGTTCTATCTAACCCCAGCAACAGCTCACTTCACAAGCACTTATTGATATATCTAGCATATCAATCCTATTATACCTTGTTGATGTCTAGGACTTTGTTCATGTTCATGACTATGATGAAAAAATTCAAAATATTTCAAACTTCCCGGTCATATTATGTATCATTTTTTGAAGAAAAAAATTCAAAACCAATTTTTTTTCTGTTACTAGTGGCGCACCACATCCACGGTGCGCCACTAGTAAGTTTGAAATTTTTTGATTTTTTTGCCTCTAGATCTTGAAAGCCCCGTAACTTTTTTTCTGTTAGGTTTTTGGGGATTTTGAAAAGGTTTAACGGGGATGTGGTGCGCCATTACTAGTTTAACTAGTAATGACGCACTATCCCCTGGTGCGCCATTAGTAGTTTTGAAAAAAAAATTAAAAAAATTGTTACTAATGGCGCACCAGGGATGTGGTGCGCCATTAGTATTTGGACACTAATGGCGCACCAACACATGGTGTGCCATTAGTATATAGTAGTGGCGCACCACCATTTCATCTATAGCCATTTTCCTAGTAGTGATCCGAGATAACCAGATGTTTAATAAAAAAATTAATTCATAGATTCCAAATTCAATGATACCCGAGTCAGAATCCGCCCATGTCGTCCCACGCATTATGCCCCTTGAGTTTCATCCAACAATATATGAACGTAAATGGCATGTCCTCGGTCTTGTGGTACAACACGACAGCGCGTCTGGACTATACACCATGATGATTATCAAGTTGCAACATCGGATATATCAAACTGATTAACATGTGGAGCAACAAGAAGCAAAACTTACCATATCTTTGGTTGGCGAGCCCGGTGGCCACCTTCTCTCCATTTGTGCAATTACACCGCAAAACTTCATGATGGAGTAGAAAGATGGTTTACCATAAATGGCCTAGCGGCTTCACACTACGATCATGAATCATGTGCAAGTCGTAGGGTGGGTCGTGTTTTTGCTCATGAAATGAAGCAGGCACGTTTTACCAAAAGATCAAGCCCCCTTACCTCATGCCTACAAAATCCACAGATACGACCTTCCACACATCACACATTAACTCATTCTTCATCACCGAATACTCTGCCATTGTATCTGACTATGGCTTCTTATCATACTACAGACAGGAAGTGTTTCCCGTGACTAATTAGCTACGTGAGATACGGATTGGTTGGCAACGGCAAAAAGGGATTAGTCTCTTCATATATTGACTGTGTGATTAAACAAGAATCGATGGAACATGACCGGTCTGACCATAGCTTCTTATCAGACTACAGATAGAAATTGTTTCCCAAGCAAAAAGTCTTCGGCACCCAAGATTTTAAATGTAATTTAGTAAGCCAACTAATGTCAACACGTAGGGGTACTTAAAAAAGGGAAAAAGAAACTATCCGGCTTTAGAGTATTTTTGACCACATGTACAGTGCCGTCCCTGACTTGGTGCATGGTCAGATGGGATTCAATGCGGCTGTCGGATATTTGCTCATTGCCATCGCCCATCGCTACGCTCCAAGATCTTGTCCCTCCTTCCTAGGGAAACACACAGTGTGCTCAGTTACATTTATCTTTAAATTAACTATATGCTCCCTAATTTGAGGTTTCTCCTAGATGTTTAATTTTAG
Organism: Triticum dicoccoides; assembly: GCF_002162155.2. Taxonomy (NCBI): domain Eukaryota; kingdom Viridiplantae; phylum Streptophyta; class Magnoliopsida; order Poales; family Poaceae; genus Triticum; species Triticum dicoccoides. The sequence goes on along the minus strand of NC_041387.1, from coordinate 198,003,980 downwards.
ATTTGCTTATTATTTTGACTAAGTCAATGATATGTATTCAATTTAGATTTGGTTTATGAATTTGACCAAGTCAACGACTCTTAAATCAATTGACAGCTATTAGCATATAAAAACGAGTATCCCCACACACCCTCTCACAACCTGGCAAAAAAACGTCAACATATGACACTGTAGCACATATATAGTACATGTGACCACAAGGGAAAAAAACTTACCCACACAAGTAGAGGTTAATTAACATATAACACAAAATCATACCGTCGGGAAGAACCCACCAAAACACTGCATTATTAAAAAAAATACAACTATCATCTCCTCCACGTGCCAAATCAAAAAAAAATGAATCCCCACAACACTAGCAATGCAGTGAAGCGCTTCCAACCCTTCTAATGTACATCTAAGTATAAAGAGCGAGAGGGACGCTCGAATGGCAAGCCCATTCTGACCATGAAAAATGGTGATATGTTTTTCCTTTTTTGTGAATCGCGCTTAGATTTTTTAGGATTTCAATTATTTCAAAATTTTCCTAAGGATTAACTTTTGATCAAAGAAATGATGGCACCCAAATTCCTACATAATTGATTCATGTGCCTCAGTTTCATAGGAATTTGAACATCCACGCCAACCTTTTTCTAGACTCGATCGCCTGGGATCGAGGCATTTTATCTTTCTTTTCATGTGTTCCTTCCAAACAATTATTCATGCAATTATTGTGTATTTTGTCGTCTTCTTTTTTGGACTGTCAACTTTGGTGGATATGTGTCTTTTCTTTTGAGGAAAGATATGTCTGTTTTTTTTATTCCTATGTTTCACGATCATGTAATCCAGATGCTCTCAATGGTGATATGCCCGAACTTTATGCACACTATAAAATTTCGGAATGCCTTGTGTGGTCTGCGAGCGTCGAAGCCCATCTCGTATAAAAAGTGGTGAGACTTAACAAAGTCTCAATCAAGTGACAAAACATATGACAAACATGCTTCTTTTCACCAATCTTAGCGTAAGATCTCCCGAATATATTAACAATCTCGTTAAAAATACTACTCTTTATTTTGACAAACGGATACGTCGTATGTACCCCTTTGCGGTGGATTCCATGCAAAAATTGGTCCATGGGAGCTAGACAGACTCAGGGTCAGGGGCAGTGATTGACTGAGAGCATCTCTAGCAGACCCTGTATAACGCCGCGACCCGCAAAATAATCGTCAAAATACGGGTCGGCACGGAAAAAGCTGCCCGACCAGACCCGCCAAATGCGTCCGACCCGTAAATATTTTTTAGGGGCGCGGCAAAATCTCGGCCCCAAACCGCGAATACGCAGGTTTCCGCCTCGCCCCTACGGTGCCCCATATCCCAGGGAAGCGGTTGGTGGGAGGGACATTTCAGACCGCACCCTTTCCCTACCTCCTTCCGCCGCCGCCCGCCGTTGGGTCCGCCCGTCCATCACAGGCGATTCCGGCCAAATCTGTGGGCGAAATCGCGTCGTGGGGGCACCCCCCACCCTCTTCCACCGATACGCTGCACCACCACCCACTCCCCCCCCAAATCCGGTGACACGAGCCGCCCCTGGTCACCGTCGCCGCCCGGGATCGACCACCCCCGAGCCGCCCCTAGTCGTCATCGCCGCCCGGGATCACCTGCCCCCGAACCGCCGGAGAGCCACCGCCCTCGAGCAGCCGGTGAGTGTTTACTTGTGCTTTGTGCCGAGCGCTATGCATAGTTGGTTGACGCGGCGTGTGATTTTGTTCATGTAGATGGAATAGAGCCCGTGCGAGAAGTTTTTGATCGATGATTCGTCCAATTCGGACAACTCGGATGTTGAGACGCTGCTTGCAAATTATCGGCAGCAAACATTGGCGATGGCCCTTACCGTGAAGGAGCACGAATATGAGAACCAAAAGAGGCGGCGAGGATCGACCGTCGGCCATCTTTGCATCCCTCGAAATCGCCATCTCGGGAGATGTTGATGCAAGACTACTTCACGGAGATGAAGGAAATATGCCCTAGAGGCAATAATAAAGTTGTTATTTATATTTCCTTATATCATGATAATGTTTATTATTCATGCTAGAATTGTGTTAACCGGAAGCTTAGTACATGTGTGAATACATAGACAAAACAGAGTGTCCCTAGTATGCCTCTACTTGACTAGCTCGTTAATCAAAGATGGTTATGTTTCCTGACCATAGACATGTGTTGTCATTTGATGAACGGGATCACATCATTAGGAGAATGATGTGATGGACATGACTCATCCGTTAGCTTAGCATTATGATCGTTACAGTTTCATTGCTACTGCTTTCTTCATGACTTATACATGTTCCTAAGACTATGAGATTATGCAACTCCCTAATACCGGAGGAACACCTTGTGTGCTATCAAACGTCACAACGTAAATGGGTGATTATAAAGATGCTCTAAAGGTGTCTACGAAGGTGTTTGTTGGGTTAGCATAGATCGAGATTAGGATTTGTCACTCCATATTTCGGAGAGGTATCTCTGGGCCCTCTCAGTAATGCTCATCACTATAAACCTTGCAAGCAATGTTACTAATGAGTTAGTTGCGGGATGAAGCATTACGGAACGAGTAAAGAGACTTGCCAGTAACGAGATTGAACTAGGTATGGTGATACCGACGATCGAATCTCGGGCAAGTAACATACCGATGACAAAGGGAACAACGTATGTTGTTATGCGGTTTGACCGATAAAGATCTCCGTAGAATATGTAGGAACCAATATGAGCTTCCAGGTTCCGCTATTGGTTATTGACTGGATATGTGTCTCAGCCATGTCTACATAGTTCTTGAACCTGTAGGGTCCGCACGCTTAACGTTCGATGACAATTGGTATTATGAGTTTATGTGTTTTGATGTACCGAAGGTTGTTCGGAGCCCCGGATGAGATCATGGACATGACGAGGAGTCTCGAAATGGTCGAGACGTAAAGATCTATATATTGGAAGGCTATATTCGAAGGTTCTGAGTGATTCGGGTATTTTTTGGAGTACCGGGGAGTTACGGGAATTCACCGGGAGAAGTAATGGGCCTTATTGGGCTTTACTGGAGAGAGGGGAGAAGGGCCAAGAAGTGGCGCGCGCCTCCCACCTACCCAAACCGAATTGGACAAGAGGTGGGGGCGCAGCCCCCCTTTCCTTCTCCCTTTCCCTCTCTTTCCTTCTCTCCTACTCCGAATAGGAATGGGAATCCTACTAGGACTTGGGAGTCCTAGTAAGACTCCCTATGCTTGGCGCGCCCCCTAAGCCGGCCGCCTCCTCCCTCCCTCCTTTATATGCGGGGGAGGTAACACCCCAATGACACACAAGTTGATCTTTAGCCGTGTGCGGTGCCCCCCTCCATAGTTTTCCACCTCGGTCATATCGTCGTACTACTTAGGCGAAGCCCTGCGCCGGTAACTTCATCATCACCGTCACCACGCCGTCGTGCTGACGAAACTCTCCCTCAGCCTTAGCTGGATCTAGAGTTCGAGGGACGTCACCGAGCTGAACATGTGCAGATCACGGAGGTGTCATGCATTCAGTACTTGATCGGTTGGATCACGAAGATGTTCGACTACATCAACTGTGTTACTTAACACTTCCGCTTTCGGTCTACGAGGGTACGTGGACACACTCTCCCCACTCTTTGCTATGCATCATCCAGATAGATCTTGCGTGATTGTAGGAATTTTTTTGAAATTACCGCGTACCCCAATAGTGGCATCAAAGCCAGGTCTATGCGTAGATGTTATTTGCACGAGTACAACACAAAGAACAGTGGGCGATAATAGTCATACTGCTTACCACCAACGTCTTACTTTGATTCGACGGTATTGTTGGATGAAGCGGCCCGGACCGACATTACATGACCGTGTTCATGAGACTCGTTCTGCCGACGTGCTTTTGCACACAGGTGGCTGGCGGGTGTTAGTTTCTCCAACTTTAGTTGAATCGAGTTTGACTATGGCTGGTCCTTGTTGAAGGTTAAAAATCACACTTGGCAAAAAATCGTTGTGGTTTTGATGCGTATGTAAGAACGGTTCTTGCTAGAAGCCCGTAGCAGCCTCGTAAAACTTGCAACAACAAAGTAGAGGACGTCTAACTTGTTTTTGCAGGGATTGCTGTGATGTGATATGGTCAAAGCATGATGTGATATAAATTGTTGTATAAGATGATCATGTTTTGTAACAAAGTTATCGGCAACTGGCAGGAGCCATATGGTTGTCCCTATGCAATCGCCATGTAATTGTTTTACGTTATCACTAAGCGGTTGTCGGTGTCAGAACCGGCGGATCTCGGGTAGGGGGTCCCGAACTATGCGTCTAAGGTTGATGGTAACAGGAGGCGGGGGACACGATGTTTACCCAGGTTTGGGCCCTCTCTACGGAGGCAATACCCTACTTCCTGCTTGATTGATCTTGATGAATATGAGTATTACAGGAGTTGATCTACCACAAGATCGTAATGGCTAAAACCCTAGAAGTCTAGCATGTATGATTATGATTGCCCCTACGGACTAAACCCTCCAGTTTATATAGACATTGGAGGGTACTAGGGTTGTACAAAGTCGGTTACACAGAAAGGAATCTACATATCCGGGCGCTAAGCTTGCCTTTCACGCCAAGGATAGTCCAATCCGGACGCGAGAGAGAGTCTTCTGTCTTGTATCTTCACGGCCCAACAGTCCGTCCCATGCTACATAGTCCTGCCATCCGAGGACCCCTTAATCCAGGACTCCCTCAGCGGTAGCGATAGTCGTAGTAACAATAGTTGGTGAGAAGACAACGATGCTAAGATGGAGATCAAGGTGTCGCGCCGGTGACGATGGAGATCATGACGATGCTTCGGTGATGGAGATCATGAGCACAAGATTATGATGGCCATATCATGTCACATATTTTTGATTGCATGTGATGTTTATATTTTATGCATCTTATTTTGCTTAGTTCGGCGGTAGCATTATAAGATGATCCCGTACTAAAATTTCAAGGTATCAAGTGTTCTCCCTGAGTATGCACCATTGCGACAGTTCATCGTGCCGAGACACCACGTGATGATCGGGTGTGATAAGCTCCACGTTCACATACAATGGGTGCAAGCCAGTTTTGCACACGCAGAATACTCGGGTTAAACTTGACGAGCCTAGCATATGCAGATATGGAATCGGAACACTGGAGACCGAAATGTCGAGCGTGAATCATATAGTAGATATGATCAACATAGTGATGTTCACCATTGAAAACTACTCCATCTCACGTGATGATCGGACATGGTTTAGTTGATTTGGATCACGTGATCATTTAGATGACTAGAGGGATGTCTATCTAAGTGGGAGTTCTTAAGTAATGTGATTAATTGAACTTTAATTTATCATGAACTTAGTCCTGATAGTATTCTGCAAATTATGGTGTAGATCAATAGCTCGTGTTATAGCTTTCCTATGTTTTTTATATGTTCCTAGAGAAAACTAAGTTGAAAGATGATAGTAGCAATGATGCGAACTGGGTCCATGATCTGAGGTTTATCCTCATTGCTGCACAGAAGAATTATGTCCTTGATGCACCGCTAGGTGACAGACCTATTGCAGGAGCAGATGCACACATTATGAACGTTTGGCTAGCTCAATGTGATGACTACTTGATAGTTTATTGCACCATGCTTTATGGCTTAGAACCGGGACTTCAAAAACGTATTGAATGCCACATAGCATATAAGATGTTTCAAGAGATGAAATTGGTATTTCAGACTCATGCCCGTGTCAAGAGGTATGAGGCCTCTGACAAGTACTTCTCCTAAAAGATGGAGGAGAATTGCTCAGCTATTGAGCATGTGCTCAGATTGTCTAGGTGCTACAATTGCTTGAATCAAGTCGGAGTTAATCTTCTAGATAAGAAAGTGATTGACAGAGTTCTCTAGTCACCATCACCAAGTTACTGGAACTTCGTGATGAACTATAGTATGCAAGGGATGACGAAACGATTCCCGAGCTCTTCATGATGCTGAAATCAACGAAGGTAGAAATCAATAAAAAACATCAAGTGTTGATGATTAAACAAGATCACTAGTTTCAAGAAAAGGGCAAAGGCAAAGAAAAGAAAACTTCAAGAAGATTGGCAAGCAAGTTGTCACTCCCATGAAGAAGCCCAAAGCTGGACCTAAGCCTGAAACTAAGTGCTTCTACTGGAAAGGAAATGGTCACTGGAAGCAGAGTTACCCCAAATATTTGGTGGATAATAAGGATGGCAAAAGTGAACAAAGGTATATTTGATATACATGTTATTGATGTGTAGCTTACTAGTGTTCATAGTAGCCCCTGGGAATTTGATACTTGTTCGGTTGCTAAGATTAGTAACTCAAAACAGGAGTTACAGAATAAACAGAGACTAGTTGAGGGAGAAGTGACGATGTGTGTTGGAAGTGGTTCCAAGATTGATATGATCATCATCGCACACTCCTTATACTTTCGGGATTAGTGTTGAACCTAAATAAATGTTATTTGGTGTTTGCGTTGAGTATGAATATGATTAGATCATGTTTATTGCAATACGGTTATTCATTTAAGACATAGGATAATTGTTATTCTGTTTACATGAATAAAACCTTCTATGGTCATACACCCAATGTTGATGGTTTATTGAATCTCGATCGTAATGATACACATAATATTGATGAAAAAAGATGCAAAGTTGATAATGATAGTGCAACTTATTTGTGACACTGTCGTTTGGGTCATATCGGTGTAAAGCGCATGAAGAAACTCCATAAAGATGGACTTTTAGAATCACTTGATTATGAATCATTTGATACTTGCGAACCGTGCCTTATGGGCAAGATGACTAAAACTCCGTTCTTCGGAACAATGGAACGAGCTAATGACTTATTGGACATAATACATACCGATGTATGCAGTCCGATGAATACTGATGCTCGTGGTGGGTATCGTTATTATCTAACCTTCACAAATGATTTGAGCAGATATGGGTATATCTACTTAATGAAACACAAGTGTGAAACATTTGAAAAGTTCAAAGAATTTAAGAGTGAAGTGGAGAATCATCATAACAAGAAAATAAAAGTTTCTATGATCTGACCATGGAGGAGAATATTTGAGTTACGAGTTTCGCTTGCATTAAAACAATGTGGAATGGGTTCACAGCTCACACCACCTGGAACACCACAGCGTAATGGTGTGTCCGAATGTCGTAACCGCACTTTATTGGATATGGTGCGATCTATGATGTCTCTTACTGATTTACCGCTATCGTTTTGGGGTTATGCATTAAAGATAGCTGCATTCACTTTAAACAAGGCACCGTCAAAATCCGTTGAGACGATGCCTTATGAAGTGTGGTTTGGCAAGAAAACAAAGTTGTCATTTCTTAAAGTTTGGGGCTGCGATGCTTATGTGAAAAAAGCTTCAACCTGATAAGCTCGAACCCAAATCAGAGAAGTGCATCTTCATAGGATACCCAAAGGAAACTGTTGGGTACACCTTCTATCACAGATCCGAAGGCAAGATATTCGTTGCTAAGAATGGATCCTTTCTAGAGAACGAGTTTCTCTCGAAAGAAGTGAGTGGGAGGAAAGTAGAACTTGATGAGGTAATTGTACCTTCTCCCAAATTGGAAAGTAGTTCATGACAGAAGTCGATTCCAGTGATTCCTACACCAATTAGTGAGGAAGCTAATGAGATGATCATGAAACTTCAGATCAAGTTACTACCGGTAGGTCAACCAAAGTACGATCCGCACCAGAGTGGTACGGTAATCCTATTCTGGAAGTCATGTTACTAGACCATGATGAACCTACGAACTATGAGGAAGCGATGATGAGCCCAGATTCTGCGAAATGGCCTCAGGCCATGAAATCTGAGGTGGGATCCATGTATGAGGACAAAGTGTGGACTTTGGTGGACTTGCCTGATGATCGGCAAGCCATTAAGAATAAATGGATCTTCAAGAGGAAGACGGACACTGATAGTAGTGTTACTATCTACAAAGCTCGACTTGTCGTAAAAGATTTTCAACAACTTCAAGGAGTTGACTATGATGATACTTTCTCACCTGTAGCGATGCTTAAGTCTGTCCAAGTCATGTTAGCAATTGCTGCATTTTATGATTATGAAATTTGGCACATGGATGTCAAAACTGCATTGTTGAAAGGATTTCTGGAAGAAGAGTTGTATATGATGCAACCAGAAGGTTTGTCGAACCAAAGGATGCTAACAAAGTGTGGAAGCTCCAGCGATCCATTTATGGACTTGTGCAAGCCTCCCGAAGTTGGAATAAACAATTTTGATAGTGTGATCAAAGCATATGGTTTTATACAGACTTTTGGAGAAGCCTGTATTTACAAGAAAATGAGTGGGAGCTCTGTAGCATTTCTGATATTATATGTGGATGGCATATTGTTGATTGGACATGATATAGAATTTCTGGATAGCATAAAGGGATACCTGAATAGGAGTTTTTCAATGAAAGACCTCGGTGAAGCTGCTTACATATTGGGCATCAATATCTATAGAGATAGATCAAGATGCTTGATAAGATTTTTCAATGAGTAAATACCTTGGCAAGTTTTTGAAAGAGTTCAAAATGGATCAGTCAAAGAAGGAGTTCTTGTTTGTATTACAAGGTGTAAAGTTGAGTAAGACTCAAAGCCCGACCACGCCAGAAAATAGAAAGAGAATGAAAGTCATTCCCTATGCCTCGGTCATAGGTTCTATAAAGTATGCCATGCTATATACCAAACGTGTTGTGTGCCTTACAATGAGTTTGGCAAAGGGGTGCAATAGTGATCCAGGAGTGGATCACTGTATTGCAGTCAAAGTTATCCTTACTTACCTAAGAGGACTAAGGAAGTATTTCTCGGCTATGGAGGTGATAAAGAGTTTGTCGTAAAGAGTTACGTTGATGCAAGCTTTTACACTGATCCAGATCTCTAAGTCTGAATCTGGATACAAATTGAAAGTGGGAGAAATTAGCTAGAGTAGCTCCATGCAGAGCATTGTAGACATAGAATATTCGCAAAATACATATGGATCTGAATGTGACGGACCCGTTGACTAAACTTCTCTCACGAGCAAAACATGATCATACCTTAGTACTATTTGGGTGTTAATCACATAGCGATGTGAACTAGATTATTGACTCTAGTAAACCCTTTGGGTGTTGGTCGCATACAGATGTGAACTATTGGTGTTAAATCACATGGCGATGTGAACTAGATTATTTGCTCTAGTGCAAGTGGGAGACTGAGGGAAATATGCCCTAGAGGCAATCATAAAGTTGTTATTTATATTTCCTTATATCATTATAAATGTTTATTATTCATGGTAGAATTGTATTAACCAGAAATTTAGTACATGTGTGAATACATAGACAAAACAAAGTGTCCCTAGTATGCCTCTACTTGACTAGCTCGTTAATCAAAGATGGTTATATTTCCTGACCATAGACATGTGTTGTCATTTGATGAAAGGGGTCACATCATTAGGAGAATGATGTGATGGACATGATCCATCCATTAGCTTAGCATTATGATCGTTACAGTTTCATTGCTACTGCTTTCTTCATAACTCATGTTCCCCAGACTATGAGATTATGCAACTCCCGAATACCGGAGGAACACCTTGTGTGCTATCAAACATCACAACATAAATGGGTGATTATAAAGATGCTCTATAGGTGTCCCCGAAGGTGTTTGTTGGGTTGGCATAGATCGAGATTAGGATTTGTCACTCCGTGTTTCGGAGAGGTGTCTCTGGTCCCTCTCGGTAATGCTCATCACTATAAGCCTTGCAAGCAATGTGACTAATGAGTTAGTTGCAGGATGAAGCATTATGGAACGAGTAAAGAGACTTGCCGGTAACGAGATTGAACTAGGTATGATGATACCGATGATCGAATCTCGGGCAAGTAATATACCGATCACAAAGGGAACAACGTATGTTGTTATGCGGTTTGACCGATAAAGATCTTCATAGAATATGTAGGAACCAATATGAGCATCCAGGTTCTGCTATTGGTTATTCACCGGAGATGTGTCTCAGCCATGTCTACATAGTTCTCGAACCCGTAGGGTCCGCACGCTTAATGTTTGATGACGATTTTGATGCGGAACACAGTATTTCAAAAAATTACCTACGATCACGCAAGATCTATCTATGTGATGTGTAGCAACAAGCGGGGAGAGTGTGTCCACGTACCCTCGTAGACCGAAAGCGGAAGCATTTAGTTAACATGGTTGATGTAGTCGAACATCTTCGTGATCCAACCGATCCAAGCACCAAACGTACGGCACCTCCGCGTTCAGCACACGTTCAACTCGATGATGTCCCTCGTACTCTTGATCTAGTTGAGGCCGAGGGAGAGTTTCGTCAGCACGACGGCGTGGCGACGGTGATGATGAAGTTACCAGCGCATGGCTTCCCTAAGCACTATGATGATATGACCGAGGTGGAAATCTGTGGAGGGGGCACCGCACACGGCTAAAAGATCAACTTGTGTGTCTTTGGGGTGCCCCCTGCCCCCGTATATAAAGGAGGGAGGGAGAGAGGCCAGCCCCCTAAGGGCGCACTAAGTGTATGGAGTCCTACTAGGACTTCCAAGTCCTAGTAGGAATCCTTTCCCTTTTAGGAGTAGGAGAGAAGGAATGAGAGGGGGAGTAGAAAAGGGCAAGGGGGGCGCCGCCCCATTCCCCTAGTCCAATTCAGACCAATGGGGGGGGCGCCACCTCCCCTTGGCCTGCCTCCTCTATTTCCCGTATGGCCCAATAAGGCCCATTACTTCTCCCGATGAATTCCTGTAACTCCCCGGTACTCCGAAAAATACCCGAATCACTCGGAACCTTTCCGATGTCCGAATATAGCCTTCCAATATATCGATCTTTACATCTCGGCCATTTCGAGACTCCTCGTCATGATCTCATCCGGGACTACGAACAAACTTCGGTCATCAAAACACATAACTCATAATACAAATCGTCATCGAACGTTAAGTGTGCGGACCCTACGAGTTCGAGAACTATGTAGACATGATCGAGACACTTCTCTGGTCAATAACCAATAGCGGAACCTGGATGCTCATATTGGCTCCTACATATTCTACGAAGATCTTTATCGGTCAAACCGCATAACAACATACGTTGTTCCCTTTGTCATCGGTATGTTACTTGCGTGAGATTCGATCATCGGTATCATCATACCTAGTTCAATCTCGTTACCGGAGTCTCTTTACTTGTTCCGTAATGCTTCATCCCGCAACTAACTCATTAGTCACATTGCTTGCAAGGCTTATAGTGATGAGTATTACCGAGAGGGCCCAGAGATACCTCTTTGATACACGGAGTGACAAATCCTAATCTCGATCTATGCCAACCCAATAAACACCTTCGGAGACACCTGTAGAGCATCTTTATAATCACCCAATTATGTTGTGACGTTTGATAGCACACAAGGTGTTCCTCCGGTATTCAGGAGTTGCATAATCTCATAGTCTGAGGAACATGTATAAGTCATGAAGAAAGTAGTAGCAATGAAATTGTAACGATCATAATGCTAAGCTAACGGATGGGTCTTGTCCATCACATCATTCTCCTAATGATGTGATCCTGTTTATCAAATGACAACACATGTCTATGGTCAGGAAACATAAGCATCTTTGATTAATGAGCTAGTCAAGTAGAGGCATACTAGGGACACTCTGTTTTGTCTATGTATTCACACATGTACTAAGTTTCCGGTTAATACAATTCTAGCATGAATAATAAAAATTTATCATGATATAAGGAAATAAATAATAACTTTATTATTGCCTCTAGGGCATATTTCATTTAGTCTCCCACTTGCACTAGAGTCAATAATCTAGTTCACATCGACATGTGATTTAACACCAATAGTTCACATTTGTATGTGGTTAACACGCATAGTTCACATCGCCATGTGACCAACACCCAAAGGGTTTACTAGAATCAATAATCTAGTTCACGTTGCTATGTGATTAACACCCAAAGAGTACTAAGGTGTGATCATATTTTGCTCGTGAGATAAGTTTAGTCAACGGATCTGTCACATTCAGAGCCGTATGTATTTTCCAAATATTCTATGTCTACAATGCTCTGCATGGAGCTACTCTAGCTAATTGCTCCCATTTTCAATATGTATCCAGATTGAGACTTGGAGTCATCTGGATTGGTGTAAAAGCTTGCATTGATGTATCTCTTTACGATGAACTCTTTATCACCTCCATAACGAGAAATATTTCCTTAGTCCTCACAAAGGATAATTTTGACCGATGTAAAGTGATCTACTCTTAGATCACCATTGTACACCCTTGCCATACTCATGGCAAGGTGCACAATAGGTCTGGTACACAACACAACATACTTTATAGGACCTATGACTGTGGCATAGGGGATGACTTTCATTCTCTTTCTATCTTCTGCTGTGGTCGGCTTTGAGTCATACTCAACTTTACACCTTCGCAAGAACTTCTTCTTTGACTGATCCATTTTGAACTCTTTCAAAAAATTGTCAAGGTATGTATTCATTGAAAAATCTTATCAAGCATCTTGATCTATCTCTATAGATCTTGATGCCCAATATATAAGCAACTTCACCGAGGTCTTTCTTTGAAAAACTCCTTTCAAACTCTCCTTTATGCTTTCCAGAAAATTCTACATTATTTCCGATCAACAATATGTCATTCACATATACTTATCAGAAAGGCCGTTGTGCTCCAACTCACTTTCTTGTAAATACAGGCTTCTCTGCAAGTCTGTATAAAAACTATATGCTTTGATCAACTCATCAAAATGTATATTCCAACTCCGAGATGCTTGCACCAGTCCATAAATGGATCGCTGGAGCTTCCACACCTTGTTAGTACCTTTAGGATTGACAAAACCTTCTGGTTGCATCATGTACAACTCTTCTTTAAGAAATACCCATTTAAGGAATGCAGTTTTGACATCCATTTGCCAGATTTCATAAAATATGGCAACTGCTAACATGATTCGGATGGATTTAAGCATCGCTACAGTTGAGAAAATCTCATTGTAGTCAACACCTTGAACTTGTCGAAAACCTTTTGCGACAAGACGAGCTTTGTAGATAGTAACACTACTATCAGTGTTTGTCTTCCTCTTGAAGATCCATTTATTTAATATGGCTTGCCGATCATCAGGCAAGTCCACCAAAGTCCACACTTTCTTATCATACATGGATCCCATCTCAGAATTCATGGCCTCAAGCCATTTCGCGGAATCTGGGCTCATCATTGCTTCCTCATAGTTCATAGGTTCATCATGGTCTAGTAACATGACTTCCAGAATAGGATTACAGTACCACGCTGGTGCAGACCATACTCTGGAAGACCTACGAGGTTCTGTAGTAACTTTATCTGAAGTTTCATGATCATCATCATTAGCTTCCTCACTAATTGGTGTAGGAATCACTAGAACTGATTTTTGTGATGAACTACTTTCCAATTTGGAGAAGGTACAATTACCTCATCAAGATCTACTTTCCTCCCACTCACTTCTTTCGAGAGAAACTCCTTCTCTAGAAAGGATCCATTCTTAGCAACGAATATCTTGCCTTCGGATCTGTGATAGAAGGTGTACCCAAGAGTTTCCTTTGGGTATCCTATGAAGATGCACTTCTACGATTTGGGTTCGAGCTTATCAGGTTGAAGCTTTTTCACATAAGCATCGTAGCCCCAAACTTTAAGAAACGACAACTTTGGTTTCTTACCAAACCACAGTTCATAAGGCGTCATCTCAACGGATTTTGATGGTGCCCTATTTAAAGTGAATGCAATTGTCTCTAATGCATAACCCCAAAACGATAGTGGTAAATCGGTAAGAGACATCATAGATCACACCATATACAATAAAGTGCAGTTACGATATTCGGACATACCATAACGCTATGGTGTTCCAGGTGGCGTGAGCTATGAAACTATTCCACATTGTTTTAAATGAAGGACAAACTCGTAACTGGAATATTCTCCTCCATGATCAGATCGTAGAAACTTTATTTTCTTGTTACGATGATTCTCCACTTCACTCTGAAATTCTTTGAACTTTTCAAATGTTTTAGACTTGTGTTTCATTAAGTAGATATACCCATATCTGCTCAAATCATCTGTGAAGGTCAGAAAATAACGACACCCGCCACGAGCATCAACACCCATTGGACCGCATACATCGGTATGTATTATTTCCAATAAGTTATTAGCTCGTTCCATTGTTCTGGAGAACGGAGTTTTAGTCATCTTGCCCATAAGGCACGGTTCACAAGTATCAAATGATTCATAATCAAGTGATTCCAAAAGTCCATCTTTATGGAGTTTCTTCGTGCGCTTTACACCGATTTGACCCAAATGGTACTGCCACAAATAAGTTGCACTATCATTATCAACTTTGCATCTTTTGGCATCAATATTATGAATATGTGTATTACTATGATCGAGATTCAATAAACCATCAACATTGTGTGTATGACCATAGAAGGTTTTATTCATGTAAACAGAACTACAATTATTCTCTGTCTTAAATGAATAACCGTATTGCAATAAACATGATCTAATCATATTCATGCTCAACGCAAACACCAAATAACATTTATTTAGGTTCAACACTAATCCCGAAAGTATAAGGAGTGTGCGATGATGATCATATCAATCTTGGAACCACTTCCAACACACATCATCACTTCTCCCTCAACTAGTCTCTGTTTGTTCTGTAACTCCTGCTTCGAGTTACTAATCTTAGCAACCGAACAAGTTTCAAATGCCCAGGGGCTACTATGAACACTAGTAATCTACACATCAATAACCTGTATATCAAATATACCTTTGTTCACTTTGCCATCCTTCTTATCCACCAAATATTTGGGGTAACTCTGCTTCCAGTGACCATTTCCTTTGCAGTAGAAGCACTTTAGGTCCAGCTTTGGGCTTCTTCATGGGAGTGACAACTTGCTTGCCAATCTTCTTGAAGTTTTCTTTTCTTTCCCTTTGCCCTTTTCTTGAAACTAGTGAACTTGTTTAATCATCAATACTTGATGTTTTTTCTTGATTTCTACCTTCGTTGATTTCAGCATCATGAAGAGCTCGGGAATCGTTTTTGTCATCCCTTGCATACTACAGTTCATCACGAAGTTCCAGTAACTTGGTGATGGTGACTAGAGAACTCTGTCAATCACTTTCTTATCTGGAAGATTAACTCCGACTTGATTCAAGAGATTGTAGTACCTAGACAATCTGAGCACATGCTCACTGCTTGAGCTATTCTCCTCCATCTTGTAGCTATAGAACTTGTTGGAGACTTCATATCTCTCAACTCGGGCATTTGCTTGAAATATTAACTTCAACTCCTCGAACATCTCATATATTCCATGACGTTCAAAATGTCTTTGAAGTCCCAATTCTAAACCGTAAAGCATGGTGCACTAAACTATCAAGTAGTCATCATATTGAGCTAGCCAAACGTTCATAACGTCTGCATATGCTCCTGCAATAGGTCTATCACCTAGCGGTGCATCAAGGACATGATTCTTCTATGCAGCAATGAGGATAAACCTCATATTACGGACCCAGTCTGCATCACTGCTACTATAATCTTTCAACATAGTTTTCTCTAGGAACATATAAAAAACATAGGGAAGCTGCAACGGGAGCTATTGATCTACTTGCAAAATACTATCAGGACTAAGTTCATGATAAATTAAAGTTCAATTAATCATATTACTTAAGAACTCCCACTTATATAGACATCCCTCTAGTCATCTAAATGATCGCGGGATCCAAATCAACTAAACCATGTCCGATCATCACGTGAGATGGAGTAGTTTTCAATGGTGAACATCACTATGTTGATCATATCTACTATATGATTCATGCTCGACCTTTCGGTCTCCAGTGTTCCGAGGCAATATAGGCTCGTCAAGTTTAACCCGAGTATTCTGCGTGTGCAAAACTGGCTTGCGCCCGTTGTATGTGAACGTATAGCCTATCACACCTCATCATCACGTGGTGTCTCAACACGAAGAACTGTCGCAATGGTGCATACTCAGGGAGAACACTTATACCTTGAAATTTTAGTAAGGGATCTACTTATAATGCTACCGCCGAACTAAGCAAAATAAGAAGCATAAAAGATAAACATCACATGTAATCAAAATATGTGACATGATTGGCCATCATCATCTTGTGCCTTTGATCTCTATCTCTAAAGTACCATCATGATCTCCATCGTCACCGGCATGACACTATGATCTCCATCATCTTGATCTTTATCAACGTGTCATCACATGGTTGTCTCGCCAATTATTGCTTTTGCAACTATTGCTATCGCATAGCGATAAAGTAAAGCAATTATATGGCGCTTGCATCTTATGCAATAAAGAGACAACCATAAGGCTCCTGCCAGTTGTTGATAACTTTAATAAAACATGATCATCTCATACAACAAATTATATCACATCATGTCTTGACCATATCACATCACAACAAGCCCTGCAAAAACAAGTTAGACGTCCTCTACATTGTTGTTGCAAGTTTTACGTGGTTTCTACGGGCTTCTAGCAAGAACCGTTCTTACCTACGCATCAAAACCACAATGATTTTTCGTCAAGTGTGCTGTTTTAACCTTCAACAAGGACCGGGAGTAGTCAAACTCGATTCAACTAAAGTTGGAGAAACAGACACTCACTAGCCACATGTGTGTGAAGCACGTCGGTAGAACCAGTCTCGCGTAAGCGTACGCGTAATGTCGGTCTGAGCCGCTTCATCCAACAATACCGCCGAAACAAAGTATGACATGCTGGTAAGCAGTATGACTATTATCGCCCACAACTCTTTGTGTTCTACTTGTGCATATAACATCTACGCATAGACCTGGCTCGGATGCCACTAATGGGGAACACAGTATTTCAAATATTTTACCTACGATCACGCAAGATCTATCTATGTGATGTGTTGCAATGAGCGGACAGAGTGTGTCCACGTACCCTCGTAGATCGAAAGCGGAAGCGTTTAGTTAACATGGTTGATGTAGTCAAACGTCTTCACGATCCAACCGATCCAAGCACCGAATGTATGTCACCTCTGCGTTCAGCACACGTTCAGCTCAATGATGTCCCTCATACTCTTGATCCAGTTGAGGCCGAGGGAGAGTTTCGTCGGCACGACAGCGTGGCAACGGTGATGATGAAGTTACCGGCGCAGGGCTTCACCTAAGTACTATAACGATGTGACCGAGGTGGAAATCTGTAGAGGGGGGCACTGCACACGGCTAAAAGATCAACTTGTGTGTCTTTGGGGTGCCCCCTACCCCCGTATATAAAGGAGGGAGGTAGAGAGGCCGGCCCCCTAGGGGCGCGCCAAGTGTATGGAGTCTTACTAGGACTTCCAAGTCCTAGTAGGAATCCTTTCCCTTTTAGGAGTAGGAGAGAAGGAAGGAGAGAGGTAGTAGGGAAGGGCAAGGGGGGGCGCCCCCTTCCCCTAGTCCAATTCGGACCCATGGGGGGGGCGCGCCACCTCCCCTTGGCATGCTTCCTGTATTTCCCGTATGACCCAATAAAGCCCATTACTTCTCCCGGTGAATTCCCATAACTCCCCGGTACTCCGAAAAATACCCGAATCACTCGTAACCTTTCCGATGTCCGAATATAGCCTTCCAATATATCGATCTTTATGTCTCAACCATTTCGAGACTCCTCGTCATGTCCGTGATCTCATCCGGGACTCCGAACAAACTTTGGTCATCAAAACACATAACTCATAATATAAATTGTCATCGAACGTTAAGCGCGGACCCTACGGGTTCGAGAACTATGTAGACAGGATTGAGACACATATCCGATCAATAACCAATAGCGGAACCTGGATGCTCATATTGGCTCCTACATATTCTATGAAGATCTTTATCGGTCAAACCGCATAACAACATACGTTGTTCCCTTTGTCATCGGTATGTTACTTGCCCGAGATTCGATCGTCGGTATCATCATACCTAGTTCAATGTCGTTACCGGCAAGTCTCTTTACTCGTTCTGTAATGCTTCATCCCGCAACTAACTCATTAGTCACATTGCTTGCAAGGCTTATGGTGATGAGCATTACCGAGAGGGCCCAGAGATATCTCTCTGATACACGGAGTGACAAATCCTAATCTTGATCTATGCCAACCCAATAAACGCCTTTGGAGACACCTGTAGAGCATCTTTATAATCACCCGGTTATGTTGTGACATTTGATAGCACACAAGATGTTCCTCTGGTATTCGGGAGTTGCATAATCTCATAGTCTGAGGAACATGTATAAGTCATCAAGAAAGCAGTAGCAATGAAACTTTAACAATCATAATGCTAAGCTAACAGATGGGTCTTGTCCATCACATCATTCTCCTAATGATGTGATCCCGTTTATCAAATGAAAACACATGTCTATGGTCAGGAAACATAACCATCTTTGATTAACGAGCTAGTAAAGTAGAGGCATACTAGGGACACTCTATTTTTTCTATGTATTCACACATGTACTAAGTTTCCGATTAATACAATTCTAGCATGAATAATAAACATTTATAATGATATAAGGAAATAAATAATAACTTTATTATTGCCTCTAGGGCATATTTCCTTCAGATTGGTATTATGAGTTTATGTGATTTGATGTACCAAAGGTTGTTCAGAGTCCCGTATGAGATCACGGACATGACGAGGAGTCTCGAATTGGTCGAGACATAAAGATTGATATATTGTAAGGCTGTATTTGGACATCAGAAAGGTTCTGAGTGATTCGGGTATTTTTCGGAGTACCAGGGAGTTACGGGAATTCACCGGCAGAAGTAATGGGCCTTATTGGGCTTTAGTGGAGAGAGGGGAGAAGGGCCAAGAGGTGGCGCGCGCCTCCCCCCTTCCCAAACCGAATTGGACAAGGGGCGGGGGCGCATCCCCCCTTTCCTTCTCCCTCTTCCCCTCTTTCCTTCTCCCCTACTTCAAATAGGAAAGGGAATCCTACTAGGACTTGGGAGTCCTAGTAGGACTCCCAATGCTTGGCGCGCCCCCTAGGCCGGCCACCTCCTCCCTCCCTCCTTTATATACAAGGGAGGGGAGCACCCCAAGGACAGACAAGTTGATCTTTAGCCGTGTGCGGTGCCCCCCTCCACAGTTTTCCACCTCAGTCATATCATCGTAGTGCTTAGGCGAAGCCCTGCGCCGGTAACTTCATCATCACCGTCACCATGCCGTCATGCTGAGAAACTCTCCCTCAGCCTCAGTCTGGATCTAGAGTTCGAGGGACATCACTGAGCTAAACGTGTGCAGATCACGGAGGTGTCGTGCGTTCGGTACTTGATCGGTTGGATGATACGTCTCCAACGTATCTATAATTTATGAAGCATTGATGCTATTTTATTATCTATTTTGAATGATTACGGGCTTTATTATACACTTTTATATTACTTTTGGGACTAACCTATTAACCGGAGGCCCATCCCATATTGTTGTTTTATTGCCTGTTTCAGTATTTCGAGGAAAAGGAATATCAAACGGAGTCCAAACAGAATGAAACCTTCGGCAGCGTGATTTTTTGGAAGAATATCATCCTGGAGACTTGGAGTTCACGTCAGAAGATCCTTGAGGAGGCCAGGAGATAGGGGGCACCCCCCTATTGGGCGCGCCCCCTGTCTCGTGGGCCCCTCGAGCACCCCCCGTCTGACTTCTTTCGCCTATATAGTCCCACGTACCCTAAAAACATCCACGAAGAAGATAGATCGGGAGTTCCGCCGCCGCAAGCCTCTGTAGCCACCAAAAACCTCTCAGGAGCCCGTTCCGGCACCCTGCCGGAGGGGGAACCCATCATCGGTGGCCATCTTCATCATCCCGGCGCTCTCCATGACGAGGAAGGAGTAGTTCACCCTCGGGGCTGAGGGTATGTACCACTAGCTATGTGTTTGATCTCTCTCTCTCTCTCTCTATGGCACGATCTTGATGTATCGCGAGCTTTGCTATTATAGTTGGATCTTATGATGTTTCTCCCCCTCTACTCTCTTGTGATGAATTGAGTTTCCCTCTTGAAGTTATCTTATCGGATTGAGTCTTTAATTTGAGAACACTTGATGTATGTCTTGCCGTGCTTATCTATGGTGACAATGGGATATCACGTGCCACTTGATGTATGTTTTGGTGACCAACTTGCGGGTTCCGCCCATGAACCTATGCATAGGGGTTGGCACACGTTTTCTTGACTCTCCGATAGAAACTTTGGGGCACTCTTTGAAGTACTTTGTGTTGGTTGGATGAATTTGAGATTGTGTGACGCATATCGTATAATCATGCCCATGGATACTTGAGGTGACAATGGAGTATCTAGGTGACATTAGGGTTTAGGTTGATTTGTGTCTTAAGGTGTTATTCTAGTATGAACTCTATGATGGATTGAGCGGAAAGAATAGCTTTATGTTATTTTACTACAAACTCTTGAATAGATAGAACAGAAAGGATAACTTTGAGGTGGTTTCGTACCCTACCATAATCTCTTCATTTGTGCTTCGCTATTAGTGGCTTTGGAGTGACTCTTTGTTGCATGTTGAGGGATTGTTATATGATCTATCTATGTGAAAGTATGAACCCTATGCCTTGTTTCCTATCATTGCAATACCGTTTATGCTCACTTTTAGCATTAGTTACCTTGTTGTTTTTATATTTTCAGATTACAAGTACCTATATCTACCATCCATATTGCACTTGTATCACCATCTCTTCGCCGAACTAGTGCACCTATACAATTTGCCATTGTATTGGGCGTGTTGGGGACACAAGAGCTCTTTGTTATTTGGTTGCAGGATTTCTTGAGAGAGACCATCTTCATCATATGCCTCCCACGGATTGATAAACCTTAGGTCATCCACTTGAGGGAAATTTGCTACTGTCCTACAAACCTGTGCACTTGCAGGCCCAACAACGTCTACAAGAAGAAGCTTGTGTAGTAGACATCAAGCTCCTTTTCTGGCGCCGTTGCCGGGGAGGCTAGGTAAGCGGCACTCACACCCCGTCAACTAAGCTCTTTTCTGGCACCGTTGCCAGGGAGGTGAGTGCTTGAAGGTATATCTTTAGATCTTGCAATCGAATCTTTTTGTTTCTTGTTTTATCACTAGTTTAGTTTATAAAAGAAAACTACAAAAAATGGATTTGAGTTTGTCTCATACGCTTCATCTTTTTAATATCTTTCGTGAGAATGGTGGAAAGGAAAATTGTGCTCAAGTGCTAGAAGAAGAATGCATTAGGATGTTTGATACTTAATCTTTGAATGATGAGCATGATTGCAATGTTGTTAGTATGAATTCCTTGAATATCCATGATGCTAATGATATGCAAAGCCACAAGCTTGGGTAAGCTATGTTTGATGAATATGATATGTTTAGTCCCCCAAATTTTGATGAGAATATTTATTATGATGAAAGCATGCCTCCTATTTATGATGATTATATTGATGAAAGTGGGTTTGGAAGAGTGTCAATTTTAGGAAGTAGTTATCCCACTATTTTGGAGGATGTTGAATCTTATTATGATGAATATGAAAGTGGATTTGGAAGAGTGTCAACTTTATTTAGTGATGACTCCACTACCTTGGATGAGGTTTCAATCGATTATGATGAGAACAAAGTTGCTACTTATGATGATTATTGTGATGAAACTTATGCTATAAAAACTAGTGATGATTATATTTATAAAACTTGTCATGATTATGATTACCCTTTTTTTGAACATTACTCTTTTAATGTGGAAACAAATTTTAGTGTTCAAGTCTTTTATGATACTCCCACTATTCCGAATGAGAAGAATTTTGCTTATGTGGAGAGTAGTAAATTTTCTATGCTTGTATATCATGAAAAGAATGCTTTAGGTGCTGGTTATATTGTTGAAATCATTCATTATGCTACTGAAAATTATTATGAGAGAGGAACATATGCTTGTAGGAATTGCAATAATGTCAAGTTTTCTCTCTATGTGCTGAAAATCTTGAAGCTATGCTTGTTTTGCCTTCCTATGCTAGTTGATTATTGTTCCCATAAGTTGTTTGCTCACAAAATCCCTATGCATAGGAAGAGGGTTAGACTTAAACGTGCTATTCATATGCTTCATGATGCTCCCGTTATGTTTCAATTCTTATCTTTTATGTGAGGATCATTGTCATCATCATGCCTAGGTAGAAAGGCATTAAAGAAAAGCGCTTGTTGGGAGACAACCCAATATTTATCCTTACTGTTTTTGTGTGTCCACATGATTATGCTACTGTAGTAATCATGTTTTATAGCTTTTGTTTCAATAAAGTGCCAAGTAAGACCTTTAGGATAGCTTACGGTGATAGTTGTCTTGATCCTGCTAAAAATCAGAAACTTTTGCACATAGTAAATTAGTTTTGTTAATTCACAGAAACATTCTTCTGATTTGATTCGTTTTTCTCTGGATTGGTACACAAATTACTCAGGACTTCCTAATTTGGTAGGATTTTTGGAGTTCATAAGTAAACGTTTGATACAGATTACTACAGACTATTCTGTTTGTGACAGATTCTGTTTTCTATGTGTTGTTTGCTTATTTTGACGAATCTACGAGTAGTATCGGAGGGTATGAACCATATATAAGTTGGAATAAAGTAGATATTACACCAATATGAATTTATAATGAGTTCATTACAGTACCTAAGTGGTGGTTTTATTTTCTTATACTAACGGAGCTTACAAGTTTTATGTTGAGTTTTGTGTTGTGGAGTTTTCAAGTTTTGGGTAAAGATTCGATGGACTATGGAATAAGGATTGGCAAGAGCCTATGCTTGTGGATTACCAAGGCACCCCAAGGTAATATTCAAGGACAACCAAGAGCCTAAGCTTGGGGATGCCCCAGAAGGCATCCCCTCTTTCGTCTTCGTTCATCGGTAACTTTACTTGGAGCTATATTTTTATTTGCCACATGATATGTGTTTTGCTTGGAGCGTTGTGTTATTTTCTTTCGTTTAGCTTGATGTTATTTAGAATAATGTTTTGCATCTTTAGTTTCAATAAAAAAGTCAAGGATGGCCTTTACCATGCTTATTTAGCTAGTATACATGTTGCTGTTTGAAAACAGAAAGTTTACCGCTGTTGCAAAAATTCCCTAGAAAATTCATAGAATGATATAATGTTGAAACCTTTTGCATAATAAGATCTGATAAATTTACTACAGTGGGAATTTTATCTCATAATTTTTGGAGTTAGGGAAGTATTGATACTCTTGCATTCTTTACAGACTGTACTGTTTTGACAGATTGCTGTAATGTTTGCATTGTTTGCATATGTTTGCTTGTTTAATGATTCTATTTGAGGATAGGAGTATTAAATATGCATATACATTTAGTATGCAATGTGGAATAATAATTTTAGTGATTTGTTACAGTAGAAAATGATAAGGTTTTGCATTGGTTTATACTAACTTATCTCACGAGTTCTTGTTGAGTTTGGTGTGGATGAAGCTTTTGATAAAAAGAGAAACCATGATATGAGAGGAATTAAGGAGACACAAAATTTCAAGCTTGGGGATGCCCAAGGCACCCCAAGATAATATTCCAAGAAGTCTCAAGCATCTAAGCTTGGGGATGCCCCGGTAGGCATCCCACCTTTCTTCAACCACTATCGGTTAGTATCGGTTGAGCCTAAGTTTTTGCTTCTTCACATGAGTTGTGCTATACTTGCAAGGTCATTTCATTTTGTTTTGCTTGCTACTTGAATAAAGTACTTAAGATCTGAAATTCTTTAATGAGAGAGAGTCTTCACATAGTTACATAATTATTTAGCTACTCATTGATCTTCACTTATATCTTTTTGGAGTAGTTTTTCATTCACTCGTGTGCTTCACTTATACCCTATGAGTAAATTGTTGAATGAGTTGATTGTCATAAATCTTAAATTATATATGTCTCATTTGCTTATCCCATGGGGAGTAATGACTTCACATCTAATAAGTTGAGGTTGTAAATTTATTGAAGGTTGGCAAGCATTGTATTGGTCATTTGAACAATTCATGAAAGAATATTGAAGGAAGAGAGATTTCACATATAAATATACTATCCTAGACATCTTTTATAGTTGGGAGCACTCATTAAGTATGACATGCTAAAGAGTTGATGTTGGACAAGGAAGACAATGTAATGGGTTATGTTTCCCGATATCTCAGTTAAAGTATATTGTCATGGATCATTTAAGCATGTTGAGCTTGCCTTTCCCCCTCATGCTAGCCAAATTCCTTGCACCAAGTAGAGATAATACTTGTGCTTCCAAATATTCTTAAACCTAGTTTTGCCATGAGAGTCCACCATACCTACCTATGGATTGAGTAAGATCCTTCAAGCAAGTTGTCATCGGTGCAAGCAATAAAAATTGCTCTCTAAATTTGTATGATATTTTGGTGTGAAGAAAATAGCTTTATATGATCTTGTTATGGAAGCAATAAAAGCGACGGACTGCATAATAAAGCTCCATATACAAGTGGCAATATAAAGTGGCGTTCATTCGCATTCAGATTTTGTGCATCCAACCCTAAAAGTGCATGACAACCTCTGCTTCCCTCTGCGAAGGGCCTATCTTTTACTTTATGCAAGAGTCAAGGTGATCTTCACCTTTCCCTTTTTCATTTTATCCTTTGGCAAGCACTTTGTGTTGGGGTGATCCTAATATATATATCCAATTGGATGTAAGTTAGCATGAACTATTATTGTTGACATCACCCAAAGGTGAATACGTTGGGAGGCAACACTATAAGCCCCTATCTTTCTCAGTGTTCGATTAAAACTCCATAACCATTAGTATTGCGTGAGTGTTAGCAATTGTAGAAGACTACATGATAGTTGAGTATGTGGAGTTTGCTATTCCTGAAAATAAGATGAATTGCAATTGTTTGATGACTAAGAATGAAATTTGCTAGTTTTCAAGAAAGTTTATGGTCTATGCTTTAACATGTGAATAGCTTGTTACTTTATCGTGAGAAGTTTTATGAGATGAACTACTGTTATGACATATTATCATGCTAGAAAAGGTGATTGAAATTATCATTGATCAAACTTGTGCACCTTCTAGCATTCACACTTCATAAATTATTCCTTTTATCATTTACCTACTCAAGGACGAGCAGGAATTAAGCTTGGGGATGCTGATACGTCTCCAACGTATCTATAATTTATGAAGCATTCATGCTATTTTATTATCTGTTTTGAATGATTACGGGCTTTATTATACACTTTTATATTACTTTTGGGACTAACCTATTAACCGGAGGCCCAGCCCATATTGTTGTTTTATTGCATGTTTCAGTATTTCGAGGAAAAGGAATATCAAACGGAGTCCAAACGGAATGAAACCTTCGGCAGCGTGGTTTTTTGGAAGAATATCATCTTGGAGACTTGGAGTTCACGTCAGAAGATCCTCGAGGAGGCCAGGAGATAGGGGGGCTCCCCCCTACTGGGCACGCCCCCCTGTTGAGGGAGTCCTGGATTAGGGGGTATCCGGACAGCCGGACTATACACTTTGTCCGGACTGTGGGAGCGTGAAGATACAAGACTCAAGACTCTGTCCTGTGTCCGGATGGGACTCTCCTTTGCGTGGAAGACAAGCTTGGCGATCTGGATATTATATTTCCTTCCTTGTAACCGACTCCATGTAAACCCTAGCCCTCTCCGGTGTCTATATAAACCGGAGGGGTTGGTCCTTAGAAGGACGATCACAATCATAATCATCATAGGCTAGCTTCTAGGGTTTAGCCTCTACGATCTTGTGGTAGATCTACTCTTGTACTACCCATATCATCAATATCAATCAATCAGGAAGTGGGGTTTTAGCTCCATCGAGAGGGCCCGAACCTGGGTAAACATTGTGTACCTTGTCTCCTATAACCATCGGCCTAAGACGCACAGATCGGGACCCCCTACTTGAGATCCGCCGGTTTTGACACCAACATTGGTGCTTTCATTGAGAGTTCCTCTGTTTCGTCACTGCAAGGCTCGATGGCCCGTCTCATTGTCAAGGACAACATCACCTCTGGGGGAGCGCTGGCTCTAGGCCAAACTCTCCGACTTGGCGACTTCATTATGGCTGCCCCATCGGCTGTCGCACCGACGATGACCTCTCGAGTCATCACACATAGCCTCCATGTCAATTTGGAACTCGCCAAACAGATGGATCCCATAGAGCTCTCCTCCCTTAACGAGCTCTTGGATCGCATCGCCACTTTGGGAGTCGCCACAGACTATGACCGGATCGGGCTTAAACCCGACCAAAGGGACATTAAATTCCCGGCGGCCACCCATGAGATAGCGGTAGGGGAGGAGCCACATACGGATCACCCCTCTATTTTGAGGACGAATTATGTCCGGATCACCGAGCTCCCTGAGCTGGACACCCGTTCAAGGGAAGACATGACCCAGACCCCGGAATTAGAATCGGGTATTGGGCCGGAAAAATTGGGCAGCACCCCGGATCCCGAGCTGTCAAACTCGGAAGCTCCCCTGCCCTTGGGCGCTAGATCGGACCAGAATCCGGATTCAGCTATGCCCACCCACCCAGACTTAAACCGTCTCTCCCATATCAGACAAAATCCCCAGGACACAGTACATCGCTGCTGGGCCAGATTCCTCCTTGTGCTAAATAAGGTCAAGGACTATCGGGAGGAGGACGCAGTCTCACTTTTCTGCAAAAACTGCACGGACAAAGGAATCCTTAACGCTATAAGTCGTCGTGACATAGTACACTTTGCTTACTTGGCAATCATAGTACAGAAGTATTGTGCGATGGAAAGCGCCTGGAAACCCAAGCAGAATTTTGGGATAGTCCGGCTCTCGCAAAAACCTTTGTCCGAGCTAAACGGGCGAGCTCTCGTAAGTCGGCCGATCCAATCACCAAGAAACCAAAGCCCACCCCAGGTGAAAGGGCATTTCCCTACCTTATGTTTTGGATGATGATGACAACCCTTTGTTGGTCTAATCCTGTGCTAATTGTTTCAGGTTCTCAATAATTAGGCTTTCATCGGTTAGTGGTTCTCTCTCGAAGGAATCATTTGAAGATGGAATCCTCTATGCTTTTATCTCTTTGGTCGTAGGGATCTCGTACACTCTAGAGGGAATCCACTGTGGATAGAATAGGGGAGTCCATTCATGTTCACCTCCATCCCCCCTTTTCTTGTCGAGAGAGTGCCTCCATCTTCATCTAATCCTTGCTGTGTGTTCCCAGCGGTTGTACCGCTCGTCCGAGCGGTTGTACCGCTGGCTCTTGACGCTACTCTATTGCTGTCGAGCGGTGGTACCGCTGCCTCCGGGTGGTGGTACCGCCATCTGACTCTGCATAGTCCAGCAGCGGTTGTTCCGGCCATGCACCGCCCATGTACCGGTCAGGCTTCTGTTTTGATGCGGTGGCTGGGCGGTGGTGGCCCGGTTGGTCCGGTTGTTCCTTTTCAACCGGTACAACCGGAGGTTCGAGCGGTTCTTCCGCTCGTTCCTTAGCCGCTCAAGCGATCAAGACCAGGCGGTTGCACCGGCCCTGCACCGCCCAACTACCACCCTCAAGGGTGACTCCGTTCTGTTTCGGTGCGGTAGTTGTGCGGTAGCTGGGCGGTTGGTCCGGTTATTTGCTAATGACCGGTACTACCGCCCGATGGCCCGGTTGTACCGCCTGGTAGCATTCTGCAGTTACATCGTGAGTCCCGGTTGTACTGGGACAAGGAGCGGTTGTACCACTGCAGTACTGAAAACGCAGTAACGGTTGGATTCTAGTGGGTTGCTATATAAGGTGGTTCCTCCACCTACCACGCCCATCTCTTACCTCTCTCACTCCACCATTGATGCTCTCAAGCTCTCTTGCCCGATCTCTCTCTCTAGCAACTCAAACTTGTTGATGTGCTAGGGTTTGAAGGAGGAGACCTAGATCTACACTTCCACCAAAGGATATTTACTTCCCCCATACTTTCTAGTGTGGATTTTGTTACTCTTGGTGCTTGAGCACCCTAGACGGTTGAGGTCACCTCGAGGCCATATTCCATTGTGGTGAAGCTTCGTGGTTTCGTTGGGAGCCTCCAATTGTTGTGGAGATTGCCCCAACCTTGTTTGTAAAGGTCCAGTTGCCGCCTTCAAGGGCACCAATAGTGGATTCACGGCATCTCGCATTGTGTGAGGGCGTGAGGAGAATACGGTGGCCCTAGTGGCTTCTTGGGGAGCATTGTGCCTCCACACCGCTCTAACGTAGACGTACTTCCCCTTAAAAGGAAGGAACTCCGGTAACACATCCTCGTCTCCAACGGCTCCACTCTTGGTTATTTCGTGCCTTTACTCTTGCAAGCCTACTTGTGTTATATCCCTTGCTTGCTCTTGAGTTAGTTGGTATTGCATCATATAGGTTGCTCACATAGTTGCATATCTAGACAACCTATTTTGTTGCAAAGTTTAAATTGGTAAAGAAAAGCTAAAAAATTGTTAGTTGCCTATTCACCCCCCCTCTAGTCAAGCATATCGATCCTTTCAATTGGTATCAGAGCCTCGTCTCTCTATTAAGGACTTTGCCGTCCGAAGAGTATGGTTGACGTCAATGACGGTGCGGAGGAACACTCCGGTGTGAATCCCATCTCATCTTCGGCCGAAGGGGTAACCTCGGTCTCACGTGAGGAATTCAATGTGGCTTTAGACACATTGAAAACCTCCATGACGGCCGAGGTTAAAAGCATGTTTACTGAATTTCTAGAGGGACTTAAACTATCTACCTCACCAATGAAAGTGGGTGATCCCACTAACAAGGTGACAGATGCTAACTCCGATAAGGGGGAAGCTAACAATGAAAAGAGTCCATCTACTAGTGGTAGAAATGGCACCGGCATCTTTGCCCATGTGGAACCCCCGGTGTATAGAGGACCGATCCCCTCTACTCATTTGAATCATGCCGGTCCTCCTCCTAAATATGTGAAAAATGAAGATTATGATTCTTGGGTTTATCGCTTCAAGCGTCATTTAAAACATGTGAATACTAACCTTTGGAGAATTATTGAAGAAGGTTTCTATCCTCATGATCCAAGCAACTTCACCCCTCGAGAAGAAGTGGACAATCAATTCAATGAGAGTGCTCTCTTCATCATCCAAGATGCTATCCTTCCCGAAGATCTCCCTCATCTTCGACCTCATGTCATGGCTAAAGAAGCATGGAAGTGTGTCGAGCGTATGTATAGAGGAAGTGCTAGCATTCAACGCTCCAACTATGAAGTGGTGCAAGATGAAGCCGATGAGTTTGCAATGAAAGAGGATGAAGAACCTCGTGAGCTCTTTCAAAGAGTGACCAAACTTGCGGTCGCACTCCGAGATCATGGGAGTAAGGACACGGATGACAAATAGATCAAGCGCAAGTTCCTCAAGGCCATGATGCCCTACAACAAGGCCATGTCCTCCGTCATCCGCCAAAGACCGGACTTCCACTCCATGACCTCTGGTGAAGTGTTTGATGAGTTTGTTGCAATGAACATCTTGGATAAGACCGCCGACAATGCGGTGCTCCGTTCCCAAAGGGCAAAGAAGCCCAATCTTGCCTTGAAGGCCAAGGTTAGTGTGGAAGAAGAAGAAGAAGAGGAAGATGAGGAGAGCAACCCGAGGACACGAAGTATGATTATCATGAGCACATGGCTCTTGCCTCAAGACAGTTTTGGAGTAAGAAGACTACAAGACCCAACTTCAACAAGAACAACTCAAGTGGCCTCAAGGGGAAGCAACGAGTTAGAACTTGTTTCGACTGTGGCAATGTCAGCCATTTCGTTGCGGATTGTCCATACGAGAAGCGGGAAGACAATGGTGGCAAATTCATTCGGAAAGACAAAGCCAAGTCCTTCCCCAACAAGAATAACTTCACCAAGAAGACTCCTTCTCGCGGGTTGGTGGTTCAAGAAGAATACCGTGAGGATGACGATGATGATGAAGATGGTGAAACAATGGCCACGGCATCCGTTGCCATTGTCTCAACTCCTCGGGTGTCTCTCTTCGATGCACCTAACGAGAACATCACCGCCAAGTGCCTCATGGCTAAGGCCACCAACAAGGTAACCCCCAACATCAAAACCACCATTATTCCTAAACCTCATTCAACGGATGACTTTGGTAATGGTAAGGGGTCTAATGAGGAGATCAATGAATTTGAGTCCTTCATGAGTAAGCTCAAGGGCAAATCCAAGAAGCATTTCGTTGCTCTCTTGGAACAACTTGGTGAAGCCAATGACATGATCGAGGCTCATGAAGAAACCATCACTAAGATGGAAAGTCATAGTCGTGACTATGCCGATGAGATATCGGATCTCTCTAATGCTCTTGAGGAAGAGCGTGAGCATCGTTTGGCTCTTGAGGAGTCACACAACGATGCTCATGCTAAACTAAAGAAAGATCTTGATCATGCTCTTGTTGTGTCTCGTGTTCTAGCCTTCGAGAAGGCTAAACTTGGGGTTGATCATGTTAGACTCACAGAGGAGTTTGATGTACTTGACAAGGCCCACAAGGTCTTGAAAAGTGCTCATGCCACCCTCAAGGAGTCTCATGCTCAACTCCAAGTTAAGCTAACTAAGGAAAAGGCCACATTTCCTCACATGGTCTTAATTGATAATGCAAATGCTACTAACCCATGTTGTGAGCATGTGCATCTTGAGGAGGAAAATGCCAAGTTGAAGGAATAACTCGAGAAAGGTCTTGTGTCAT
This sequence comes from Triticum dicoccoides, assembly GCF_002162155.2. Classification (NCBI taxonomy): domain Eukaryota; kingdom Viridiplantae; phylum Streptophyta; class Magnoliopsida; order Poales; family Poaceae; genus Triticum; species Triticum dicoccoides. The sequence goes on along the minus strand of NC_041387.1, from coordinate 197,973,238 downwards.
GCATACAAGGCGAGAAGAACCTAAATGACCTTTTGAGAAATCAAAAGGAAGTTGTGGGCAAGGAGGGAGTTGGGTTCGCACCCAAGTCCAAGAACAAGAAGAAGAACAAGGAGAAGAAGAGCAAGACCAATCGACCTCCTCCGCTCATGCAAACCTTTGTGAAGGAGGGAGAAGGTGCTCCTAAGGAGAAGAAGAACAATGGGAAGAGTGGTGAAGCCAAAGAGCGCAGCGCCATCTCTCCCAACAAAGCCGGCGACTTTAACCCCTCTTATGTGTTGTGCCGTGCTAGTGATGGACATGTTTATGCTAAATTTGTTGGTTCTCCTTATGAGTACATTGAATGGTCTATTTGGGTTCCTAAGACCCTTGTTACTAACATCAAAGGACCCATTACTCAATGGGTACCTAAAACCAAGCATTGATCTCTTGTAGGTGTTTGCTTCCGGTGGGGGATCATGGTTGCTCGATAGTGGAGCAACAAATCATATGGCCGGGAGCAAGGACTTGGTGGTGGATGTGCACAATATCCCATCTATGCCCACCAATGTCGAATGGGGTGATGCCTCACATTCTAAGGTATTGGGTCTTGGCAAGGTTGTCATTTCTCATGATCTAACGATCGAGAAAGTCATGCTTGTTGAGTCCCTTGCATTCAATTTACTTTCCGTTTGTCAACTCGCACTCATGGGTTTTGCCACCTTCTTTGATATTGATACCGTGGCCCTCTTGTGGAGCAAGACTCTTAAAGTAGCCTTTGTTGGGCATGTCGAGAACGGTCTCTACGTGGTTAACTTCTTGGAGCAACCCACTAAGACCGCGACATGTCTAATGGCTAAAGTTGATGTGGGATGGCTTTGGCATCGCCGTTTAGCCCACGTCAATATGAGATCTTTGCAAAGTCTTCTCAAGGGGGACCATGTCCATGGACTAACGAATGTTAGTTTTGCCAAAGATCGTGTTTGCAGTGCTTGTATCGAAGGAAAGCTTCATGAGACGGCTCACCCTCCCACGACTATCATCTACTCGAAGAGACCCTTGGAGCTCCTGCACATGGACCTCTTTGGGCCTCCATCCTTTGATAGTCTTGGGGGTAGAAAGTATTGCTTGGTGATAGTGGATGATTATTCAAGATACACTTGGGTATACTTCTTCAAGAGGAAGAGTGAGACTCAACAAACCATCATCGACTTTGCAAATGAAGCTCAACATCAACACAATGCAAAGATCTTGACAATAAGAAGTGACAACGGCACCGAGTTCAAGAACTACACCTTGGATGAGTTTCTTAGTGATGAAGGGATCAAGCATCAACATTCTGCACCATATACCCCTCAACAAAATGGTGTTGCGGAGAGTAAGAACCGGACGTTGATGGATGCGGCAAGGACCATGATGGCGGAGTTCAAGTCTCCATACAACTTCTGGGCCGAAGCCATCAACACAGCTTGTCATGCATCCAATCGGCTCTATCTCCGCAAAGGCTTGAACAAGACTCCGTATGAGATACTCATCGGGAACAAGCCCAATCTCAAGTACTTTCGGGTGTTCGGGTGTAAGTGTTTCATTCTCAAGAAAGGTGTTCGTTTGTCTAAATTTGAAGCTAGAGCTCATGAGGGCATATTTGTTGGTTATGCTACAAACTCTCATGCTTACCGTGTTCTCAACAAGTCCAACGGACTCATTGAGGAGACGTGTAATGTAGAGTTTGATGAAAATAACGGCTCCCAAGTGGAGCAAAGTGGTACTTGTGATGTAGGTGATGAAATTCCTCCCCAAGCCATAAGAAGAATGGGTATTGGTCATATCCTACCCATTGAGGAACCCCTTGTGGCCGAAGGAGAAGGACAATGCTCCACTCAAGTGGAGCCATCACCTCCCCAAGACCCACACGCTTCCGAAGAACAAAGTGAAGGCCCTCACCCTCATGAACAAGACCAAGGGCAAGATCAACCTCAAGATGGTGGTGAACCTCTAATTGATGCCCAAGGTCAAGTTCTCCCCCTCGAGCAAGTTCAAGATCATGAGCAAGCTCAAGACGGCGCTCAAGATGATCAAGTTAACCTTCCTCCTTCCACATCCGAGGAGGAATTAGAGCGTCATGCCGCGAAGATTGCTTCCAAACTCACCACACAAGGCCATCTCATGGAAAACATGGTTGGAAGCCTAAGAAAGGGGGTAAGCACTCGTAGACAATTAGCTAACTACTCTGAACATCATGCGTTTGTCTCTTGTGTTGAACCCCAAAAGGTCTATGAGGCGCTCGAAGACTCGGATTGGCTCAATGCCATGCATGAAGAACTCAACAACTTCGAATACAACAAGGTGTGGAGATTGGTGCCAAGACCTTCGGGGAACCACAACGTCATTGGAACAAAGTGGATCTTCAAGAACAAGCAAGATGCTCATGGGAACATCATTCACAACAAGGCAAGATTGGTAGCACAAGGCTACTCCCAAGTCGAGGGTATCGACTACGGTGAAACCTTTGCTCCCGTTGCTCGTCTTGAATCCATTCGTTTGTTGATTGCTTATGCTTCCCATCACAACTTTAAGTTGCAACAAATGGATGTGAAAAGTGCTTTTCTTAATGGTCCCATTAATGAGTTGGTTTATGTCAAGCAACCCCCCGGGTTCGAGGACCCCTACTTCCCGGATCATGTGTATCAACTCGATAAGGCACTCTATGGCCTTAAACAAGCCCCACGTGCGTGGTATGACCACCTTACCGAGTTGCTACAAGATCGTGGATTTGAAGTAGGACAAATCGATCCCACTCTTTTTACTAAGAAGGTCAAAGGGGAGTTGTTTGTGTGCCAACTATATGTTGATGACATTATCTTTGGTTCTCCTAACAAAGCTTTCAATGAGGAATTTGCCGCTCTCATGACCTCCAAGTTCAAGATGTCTTCGATGGGAGAGTTGAAGTTCTTCCTTGGTTTTGACATCAAACAAAGAAGAGAAGGAACCTTCATCAACCAAGCCAAATACACTCAAGACATGCTTAAACGATTCAAGCTAAGTGATGTCAAGCCGGCTTCTACACCAATGCCTACCAAGTGCCAACTTGACATCGATCGCAATGGTAAAGCGGTGGATCAAAAGGTATATCGCTCCATGATTGGCTCCTTGCTTTACCTTTGTGCATCTAGACCGGATATCATGTTGAGTGTGGGGATGTGTGCACGGTTTCAAGCCGCACCAAAGGAAAGTCACTATGTGGCGGTCAAGCGAATCTTTCGATATTTGGCTCATACCCCAAACTTTGGCTTATGGTACCCAAGAGGGGCAAACTTCAAGCTTGAAGGGTTTACGGATTCCGATTGGGCGGGAGACAAAGTGGATAGGAAGTCCACTTCCGGAGGGTGCCAGTTTCTTGGGTGCTCTTTGGTGAGTTGGTCTTCCAAAAAGCAAAGTTGTGTGTCTCTCTCGTCCACAGAAGCAGAATATGTGGCGGCCGGTAGTTGTTGTGCACAACTCTTATGGATGAGGCAAAATTTAAAGGAATATGGTGTCATTTGTGACAAAGTGCCTCTTTGGTGTGACAACGAAAGTGCCATCAAGATTTCTCTCAACCCAGTGCAACACTTCAAGACGAAGCACATTGAGATTCGGTATCACTTCATCCGGGATCACATTAGGCGAGGAGAGATCGAGCTCAAGTATGTCAACACTCATGATAACCTTGCAGATATTTTCACGAAGCCCTTGGATGAAGCAAGATTTCGCGAGTTAAGGCATGAGCTAAATATCATTGATTTGAGCAATGTGACTTGAACCCGTACACCCCCACCACACTCAACGTGTTGTCTAGTTTAGGTGTAGGAATAGACATAGGGGGAGTGTTGTTCTATCAATGAACTCTCCCTCCCCCCATCATGCATAAATCGATCACCTCTTTCACATTAGCCATTTTTGATGGCACTTGTGCTTCAAATACGAGTTTTGGTCATGGGCCCAAGGATAATTCTTCGCGGTGCCATACCATTTGACTCAAACATAGGTGGCTTCGGCCATCGCCCTCTCTTAAGAGAGAGGACTGAGCTCGCTCAGCTTGTGTGCGGTTGCTTTTGTTTTCCCTTCGTGTTTCCTTTTTGTGTTGTCCCGTTTGTCTTGTTCTCTTCTTTTTGGTCTGGGCTTTGGTGGTCGGGCGGTACAACCGGTGTCACGGGAGGTTCTACCGCTGATACCTAGTTGTGCTGCCCCAGTTGGGTTGCTTTCGGTGCTTGGGCGGTTGTACCGCCCATTTTCACTGGGGCTTCTCCGTCCGGTTCTATCGGTTGTCTCCGGGCGGTACTTCCGGTGCCCTTCAGGAAACGGAAGCACCGCCCACTACAATATGTTAGCACCTGACTTGCGGTACAACCGGTCCTAGGAGCGGTTCTACCGCCGCGCGGCTGCGGGCCTATTTATATCCGACGGGGCGAAGGGTTTTCTCTTTTTTTTTCCTTCGTCCCCGGTCTCCTCCTCCTTGCCCTAGCCGCCGGTCACCTCTGCCTCGTCCCGGAGTGCGCCCTGCGCTTCGGTCCCGAGGGTTCTCCGTGGATTCTCTCCGTGGAAGCCTTCCGGTCTTCTCCCATGGATGGTGGTAATGTCCTTGTTCTTCGTTCTTTGTTCTAGGTTTTCTTCTTGTTCTAGGGCATTACCTTACCCTCCTAGTGTTGTGTTTGTTCTTTGGTTGGGAGAGACCGTTGTTTTTCTTGTGTCTGTGCAGTACATAGAACTCTGAATATTGCTTGGGTGATTTGCACGTCTTGAACAGATCTAACTACCCTGGTAGTGCCACTGTCAGGGGTTCTACCGGTGGGGGATCCGGTTCAACCGGAATATATGAACCACATCACTGTTCTGGCTTCTTTGTGTTGCATTTTTCATTTGCTTTCCTCTCATTCCTGTTGGTTTTGTGTGTCCCCTTCATGTTTGTGTTCAGGTGGCTCCATTTCTCGCCCTGCTCCTCGCAAGACCAAGAAGAGGGTTCGACGGGCTCCGCGCCCGGCTGACTCTGAAGAGGAAGTTGTGATCCCCACCAAGCCCACTTGCCGTGAAAAGTCTGCCGCTGTCAAACAACGTGTGATAATGCCACTCCACCGTTGGAAAGCCAAGGATTGGGAAGCCTTCCGCTCAAAGAATCCTTATGTGGTTCCCGTAGCTCCTCGTTGGACCACTGTTCAGTTTCAGAATGAGATGCAAGTACGAATTGTTCATGAACTCTTTGAGCACAACAAGAACAGATATGCCAAGCAGTGGACCATCGATCTTGATCATTGGCGGAACAACCTGGAGTATTTTGGTGAGGCTTTGGCTCTCTGTGAGGAGTTTGATCTTGTCAAGCTCATGTCCGCCAACTGTGACTTTGATGTTCAACTCATCCATCAGTTCTATGCCACCGTTCACTTTGGAGAAGATGACGCGCGCACCCTCACTTTCATGTGTCGTGATGAGCTCTTTCAAGTTCCCTAGAGGACCTTCTGCAATGCTATTGGGTACGATGATACCGGTCTGGAAGGAAGGGGTGGCATTCGCCCCCATGATCATCCTGACCCCATGCCTAAGGAGAAGCCTGCCCCTCTGTACATTCGGGGCCGGGGTATTATTGGTGAATCTAAGGATTTGGTGAAGGTCTATGACATCATGCATCGTGTTTTTCATAATGTGCTTCTGCCCAAAGTGGGGAATCAAGATGAAATCCATGGCTATCTTGTTGACTTGATGGTTGCTATGAAGACCAAGGTTGGATCTGGGGAGACGTTTGATGTGTCCAACTGGCTGTGGCACGAGATGTACAACATGGTCATCTACAGGAAGGTCCCCATTTATGCTCCGTTTGTCATGTGCTTTCTGAACTCAGTGTGGGGAGTTCGCCGTCCTGGAGAGCCCCTCACCTCTCCTGACAATCTTACCAATCATGAAGTCAAGCTCCTTAAGAAGAAGAAGCACGCCGAGCCATGTTTCCCGGCTAATGCTCCTGAGGATGTCTATGCCACTTCTGATGATGAGGATTTTGAGTTGGAACCAGGGGCCAAGCCCTCGTGGGTGGACAAGCTCGCTGCCAAGGTGAAGAAGACTTTCTGCCTCCAGTCTGACATCCAGAAGAGGATGTATGAGGCACATGTCAATGAGAAGCTTGCGCGGCATCGCCAAATTGCTATGATGAGGCACCTAAGCATGTCGGTTCAGAGTGGTTCTGAGAAGAGATCACACCGGAGGAGCGTTGGATATCCTCCCACAGCACCCGGACTGATGATGAAGCCCCTCCTCAGCCCTCCACCACCGTTACTACTGCTGATGATATCATGGAGGACTCAGATCGGGACAATGATGAAGTTTCTGATGATGGTGAAGATTCTGACAATGATGAAGACCTTGATGCTACCGAGGAGTCAGAGGAGGACGACTGAGCCTGGGGCGATAGCTTCGCTCTCTTCCTTTTTGATGTCCTGATGCCAAAGGGGGAGAGAGTGTGATAGGACTCGGGAGTTGCATGGCTGGTTGCGTAGTGTGTGTCTCGTGTTGAACTTGTCTGTGGTCTCCAGTTGAACTTTGGTCGTTCTCGTTTGTTTTGTGTGGATTTTGTGCCACTCCTGCTATCTCTTCGTTATGCTTGTTGGTCTTAATTGGTAGTATTGCTCTTGTTTCTTTGTGTTGGCTACCTTCATGTTATATGCTTTATATGACTAGCCTATAGAATCTAGGGGGAGTCTCGACCTGGGGCTCACATCTAGGGGGAGCTCCGTCTAGATTCTATAGTCTTCTATCTTGTATCGTGTTGTTGTCATCATCCACCAAAAAGGGGGAGATTGAAAGGGCATTTCCCTACCTTATGTTTTGGATGATGATGACAACCCTTTGTTGGTCTAATCCTGTGCTAATTGTTTCAGGTTCTCAATAATTAGACTTTCATCGGTTAGTGGTTCTCTCTCGAAGGAATCATTTGAAGACGGAATCCTCTACGCTTTTATCTCTTTGGTCGTAGGGATCCCGTACACTCTAGAGGGAATCCACTGTGGATAGAATAGGGGAGTCCATTCATGTTCACCTCCATCCCCCCTTTTCTTGTAGAGAGAGTGCCTCCATCTTCATCTAATCCTTGCTGTGTGTTCCCAGCGGTTGTACCGCTGGCTCTTGACGCTACTCTGTTGCTGTCGAGCGGTGGTACCGCTGCCTCCGGGCGGTGGTACCGCCATCTGACTCTGCATAGTCCAGCAGCGGTTGTTCCGGCCATGCACCGCCCATGTACCGGTCAGGCTTCTGTTTTGATGTGGTGGCTGGGCGGTGGTGGCCCGGTTGGTCCGGCTGTTCCTTTTCAACCGGTACAACCGGAGGTTCGAGCGGTTCTTCCGCTCGTTCCTTAGCCGCTCAAGCGATCAAGACCAGGCGGTTGCGCCGGCCCTGCACCGCCCAACTACCACCCTCAAGGGTGACTCCGTTCTGTTTCGGTGTGGTAGTTGTGCGGTAGCTGGGCGGTTGGTCCGGTTATTTGCTAATGACCGGTACTACCGCCCGATGGCCTGGTTGTACCGCCTGGTAGGGTTCTGCAGTTATATCGTGAGTCCCGGTTGTACCGGGACAAGGAGCGGTTGTACCGTGCAGTACTGAAAACGCAGTAACGGTTGGATTTTAGTGGGTTGCTATATAAGGTGGTTCCTCCACCTACCATGCCCATCTCTTACCTCTCTCACTCCACCATTGATGCTCTCAAGCTCTCTTGCCCGATCTCTCTCTCTAGCCACTCAAACTTGTTGATGTGCTAGGGTTTGAAGGAGGAGACCTAGATCTACACTTCCACCAAAGGATATTTACTTCCCCCATACTTTCTAGTGTAGATTTTGTTACTCTTGGTGCTTGAGCACCCTAGACGGTTGAGGTCACCTCGAGGCCATATTCCATTGTGGTGAAGCTTCGTGGTTTCGTTGGGAGCCTCCAATTGTTGTGGAGATTGCCCCAACCTTGTTTGTAAAGGTCCGGTTGCCGCCTTCAAGGGCACCAATAGTGGATTCACGGCATCTCGCATTGTGTGAGGGCGTGAGGAGAATACGGTGTCCCTAGTGGCTTCTTGGGGAGCATTGTGCCTCCACACCGCCCTAACGGAGACGTACTTCCCCTTAAAAGTAAGGAACTCCGGTAACACATCCTCGTCTCCAACGGCTCCACTCTTGGTTATTTTGTGCCTTTACTCTTGCAAGCCTACTTGTGTTATATCCCTTGCTTGCTCTTGAGTTAGTTGGTATTGCATCATATAGGTTGCTCACATAGTTGCATATCTAGACAACCTATTTTGTTGCAAAGTTTAAATTGATAAAGAAAAGCTAAAAAATTGTTAGTTGCCTATTCACCCCCCCTCTAGTCAACCATATCGATCCTTTCACCAGGGCGTGGAACCGTATTCGAAGAATGGCTCAATGGGCCATGTAAACTCCACAGTACGCCGGACACTACACCAACCCATAGCCTTAGGGCATGTTGGATACTCCTGCAGGTAGCAAAAAGTGGCGAGGATCTTCTTGTAAGCCATAAAGCAGAACAACATCCCGCCAAAGAACACAATACGGTACTAATAGTCTTCGAGACTTTTGCCTCAAACAATAGGCGCAAGGGAGCTCATCGAAGCTCCGCTGAAATCTGCCAGGTGGCAAAAATAAATCCATGGAACGACACTGCTATAACTTTCAATGCCAGTGATGAACCTTGATTCCAGACCGTACGGGCACCAGCCGCTCTGGTCCTTAGCCCAATCGTGGATGGCTTTCGGCTCACTAAAGTACTCATGGACATCGGAAGCGGATTAAACTTGATATACGAAGAAACACTCAACAAGATGGAAATAGATAAAAGCCACATTGAACAAAGCGACACAACCTTCAGGGGAATTATCCCTAGTCGGGAAGCGCGGTGTGCGGGAAAAATCACACTCGATGTGGTATTCGGCAACCCAGAGAATTACAGGTCCGAAGAAATCACATTACAAGTGGCTCCTTTCAGCAGCGGATACCAGCCCTTTTAGGGCGGGACGCGTTTACAAGCTTTCAAGCTATACCCCATTACGGGTACATGAAGCTTAAAATGCCCGGACCCAATGGAATCATCACTCTAGCCAGTGATCCGGACGTCGCACTTCACGCCAAAAACAAAACCGCAGCACTAGCCCTGGAAGCAATATCCGAAGCCCCAGCAGCCGAAGAACTAACAACGTTGCGTGCCACCGTGGACAGGGACGACGTGATACTCGACAAGCGACCAAGTCCACCTCATTTAAACCCGCAGACGAGATAGTCAAATTCTAGGTCCATCCAACGGACCCCACGAAGACAGCTTCCATCGGGACACAGTTGAGCCCCGCAATGGACGCCGCACTGCGAGATTTCTTACGCGAGAATTGGGACATTTTCGCCTGGCACCCATCGGACATGCCGGGCATCCCACGCAGACTGGCCGAACACAGCCTCAATATAATAAAAGGATACAAACCCGTCAAGCAGACTCTAAGGCGGTTTTCAGAGCCCAAACGGCAAGCCATGGGGGAATAGCTAGCCAAGCTACTCGAGGCCGGATTCATCAGAGATATCAAGCATCTAGATTGCCTGGCAAATCTGGTACTGGTACCAAAGAAGGACAAATCCTGGCGCCTATGCGTCGACTTCAAAGACCTCAACTAGGCTTGTGTGACGCCCAGATACTTAAGCTACAGTGAACCTCTTCTAATGATGCCACGCCACCTTGATTACTGTTGTTACTCTTGCGTAGTTCAAAATCGATTCGAAATTCAAATTTAAAATAAAGTCAAACTAGAAAAGTTTTCAAATGTCAAAACTAAAAAGTAAAAATGATGACGAATAATGCATAGGTAATTATGATGAAGAAACCACATTTTTATAAAGTGTTTAAATGCTCTAATATAAATAAAATAGTAGCAAACATAATTATTTAAATGCCTTTACTAATTAATAAAATATCAAACTAAATTATTTGGGGACTAGACTTTTTGTGGCAGTGCAGCTTATTGCATAGTATTTATATGTCAAGGCTCTACTTTTTACAAAAGTCATTTGGTTCAAGTTTTAAATGGAAAACAAAAGCTAATTAAAAGAAACAGAAAAGAAAAAGGAAAACTGAAAAGAAAAGGAGAAAGAAACCTAACTATTGTACACTTAAGGCCCAAAAGGCCAGTAGCTAGCCCAGCCCACCAGGAGGTTTCCTCCTACCTCCTGTTCACAGGAGACGCGCTGGATGCGCCCGCGGCGTCCATGGCTGGATCGGCCACGTGCGGGCCATCCAGCTCCTCCCCGTCGCCTACAAGTCCTCCCCGACCACCCAGTGGCAAACCCTAGCAACCCTACTCTCCCCCTCTCGCCCCAGATGCTCCTCCCCGCACACACCCGAACGCCCTCATCGCCATGGCCCTCGTTGATCCCGTGGCCACTGCCCTCCCCGTCGCCTAGGACTGTGCCAGGAGCTCCTCCCGCCTCCGCTGCTTCCTCTACACCGAAGAACGCGAGCCGAGTGCCTCTGCTTCGACCGGATCGAGTCGTTCCCCTTCTCTGCACCGCCAATGCCATTGCCGGAATCCGGCGCCGTCGAGCCCTCCCCGAGCCCGCTAAGCACCTCTACAAACTCATAGTGAGCCCCTTGTCAAAACCCCTCGGTTCCCCCTTCGAATCCGTGCCCGTAGCCTAGCTTCCGACGTTGCCGTAGCTCATCGCCGCCGTCCATGTCGCCACTGCGCGCACAGCTACCGGAACTCACGCCTGAGCACATCATCGTGCTCAGCTTCTCTGTAGGAACCCGTAGCGATCATCCGTTGGTCCTGACGTGCCCTCCATCGCCGTTCGCCGTCGTGTCCGACTCCGGCCGCTGCTGCACGCCATTGCCGCCGCCGCTTCGGCCACCCTCTGCCCGCGTCCTCACGCGCGCGTCCGCACGTGGCCTCGCTCGCCGCGCCCGCTGCTGCCCGACCACACGGTAACCATCGTCTCCGAGCTCGCCTTGGTTGTGCTCTTGCGCGCTCGCGCCCGCCTGCGTCTGGTCGTGCTCGCTGCTGCCCGCGCCCTGCCGCACCCTGCGTCTGCTCGCGCGCCCCTGGCCGAGCGCCGCCCGCAGCCGCTGCTACCCCGTGCGTTGTTGTTTGCTGTTCCCGCGGCCGCGCTGCTACTCTGCTTCTGCTGCTCTCCAGCTACTGCTGCTACCGCTGCTGCTTTTGCTTCTTGCTGCTCTTGCCGTTGTCGCTGTTCTTGCACTGCTGCTGCTCTTGCTTGTTGCACCGCTGCTACTTTGCTAGCGTTGCCTGCTGCCTCTAGCTATCGCTGCTGCTTGGCCATGGCCACTAGGTGCGATTTGTGCACATGTGTGTGAGGCACGGCTGTGCCTTGACATTTGTGGCCGGCCCAATTTGATTAGGGGTAGGATTAGTTTATAATTTCAGATTAGGCTTGTGGAGTAATTAAGGACTAATTTAGTCTAAGCTAAGTGGCCGCATGTGTGTAGTTAGACTAGTCTCTACTCCTAATGAAGCAGTTGGTGAATAGTCCGCGTGGTTTATTTTCGTTGGTTTATCCCACCTCCGTTTTATTTTCGTCCCACCTATTTTGATTTATTTTCGTCCTCCCTCCCACCTCCCAATTCCCCTGCTCCCACCTCTTATTTTCGTTGGGTTTTTTCGTCGGGTTTTTTTCTCCGGTCTTTATTCGTCCCCTTCCCACTGGTTTTACAGTGCAGAGAAAACCATCTGCGCACCCCCCTCCACGATCCCTACCCGATTCATGCATCTCACCCTCCCTCCTGCACGAGCATCCGCCGCCGCCGGTGCGTTGGCTGCCTCCCTCCCCCATCGCCGGCCACCTCTCGCGCCTCATAGCCGGTCGCCTTCCTCCACCGGATGCCGACCACCTACTTCACCCCGCCGACCACCTACATCCCAGCCGCCGGCCATGACCAGATCCGCACCGGCGTTCCCGCATCGGCGCCACCACGACCATGCAGCGGCAGAGGAGTCCTCCTCCTCCCACCACCACCGCCGCCACCACCGCGCCCTCCTCCTTCCACCTCCACACCCATCCATCCCTCCCTGCTCGCGCCCGAAACCCTAGCCCGCGGGCGGCCATGGTGACCGAGCTCAGGATCCGCAGCATCTTCCTCTCCTCCGAGAGCAAGAGCGGCAACTTCTGCAAGGGTATGCCATGAATCCCTTCTCTTCTTCTGGCCTTCTTCCTCTCCACATCTGATTCGTGTGTGTGGTCTATATATGCAGTCAGTTTGCTCCCTCCAATCTCCTCTGCATGCGTGAAGGGGCCCGGCCAAGGAGAAGCTGCTGCTGCTGCAGGTTCTTCCTCCTCCCTGCTGTAGGTGGTAAGCCATATCCCTCTCCCTCCTTCTCTCTCACCCCCATCTTGTCTCTGTAGGCAAGCAGTCTGCATGTTAGCAGGCACATGAATCAATCAAAATACCTTTTTGATTGATATATACGTGTACTGAGAGGAGAACCATGTTAAAGAATCACAGTGTGTGATGTTATATTTTGTTTCCTGCTAAACTCCGAGGTTGCATTCATTTCCTTGAACAAATGTTTGAACCTTTTGCTGTAAATTTGTAGATTGAATTTAATTGTCACAACTTTTTTGGTTGCTGCTTGCCTGAATGAAATCAGTAGACATTATTCAGATAACTGAATTAGACGTTGTTGTGTGTAGTCTTTGTTGGAAATACATACTGTACCGACAGACAAATGAAGTTCACTGAGAAATCTATGGTTTTGACCAAGACGAGGATTGAGTACTCTTATCTCATTCATCATTACAAGTTGTATCTTTTAGAATTAGGTGTTCGTACAGTTACCATTTACTGTATATTATTTCTACAGTAACTGTCAGGATTAGGTGTTTGTAGATTGAATGCTTGCGGCAAAGGGATGGGCTTGCACCCTTTTATGTTCTAGACTAGGCATGCTAATGAAAACATTCCCGTACATGTAGGTCATGTGCATATAAACTCCACTTCTTATATTACTTATCTATCCTTTAACAGCTTATGTGTGGGATTTGCTTCGAAAGTTGTCCACGTGAGTCAATGGGTGCTGCTTCATGTGGGCATTCTTTCTGTGGTGTATGTTGGGGAGGTTTGTTCTCTTCTTATATCCCCTTGCTTTGGATGGTCATACTTTACAATGCCCTTGCCTAGATAATTGTGCCATGAATACGCTTGGTGATGGACCAAGTGTGCCTAACTATCTATTAAGTTACCCTTGATTTTTCTTCTGACTGAACACATAGATGTTTACCGTAGCTGCATGTCAGCATATCTTCCTCAATCAAAGTTGAGCATGTGGGCATTTTACTGGAGTGTGTTCCTGAATATGTTTTTCTGAAAAAAGCATTGATGGGAATTTATAGTCATGCGTGAACACAAACAATTGTATTATGCTTTTTTCCTATAGCGTGAACGCAAACAAATGTATTATGCATTTTCCTGATAGGTTGCAAGCCTGCAGTGTTATTGTTGCACAACATTGGCCATGCTCCTCCAAATTGATAACAATTTTTTTTGGTTCTCATTTCTTATATGCAATAATATCACTTGTTGGGCATAAATGCTGTATTTGAATGCTCTAGGATCTAGCCGTTTGGAGTTATATATTGGATAGTATATTATTACCTGTTCGAACCATTTTGAAATTGAGTAGATAAAAAGTCCATAGATTCGGGGTCGACCATTTCCTCAAAGAAGTCCATAGGTTGCATGGTGCCAATCATGGATTGATGATTCTGTCATGGGTTCCTCAGAGAAGATGGCACAACTGAATACGGAGATCCGTCTGTTGAAGACGCTGAGGCACAAGAACATTCAGAAGTTGTTTGCCTCATGGATTGATGAGGATAAGAAGACAGTTAACATCATCACAGAGCTCTGCACATCCGGCAGTTTGAGGCAGTATGTACCTTTTCTTTAGCTCCACCAATCCGCCTCGTTCGTAATGTTTTGCCTCATTCAGTTATGGATTACCCTTTCTGTTTATAAGTTTATGTACTTTATTGAATTGGTTTCTTAGTAACCAACCATGCTGGAGTCTGTTGTTGTATGGAGAAAGTTTGATTGAAATTTAACCACGCATAGAGTTCACTCTTATCGCCCTTTCATTCAGTACATTCTGATCATTGAAATTTGGAATGATAACCAGGTTCCGTAAGAAGCACAATAAAGTCTGTATGAAGGCTATGAGAGGATGGGCAATACAGATATTGACAGGGCTGGAATATCTAGGCAGTCAGGAACCAACCATTATTCATAGGGATTTAAAGTGTGACAACATATTCATAAACGGTCATGATGGACAAGTGAAGATTGGCGACTTTGGTCTGGCGACATTTTTGCATCAACGGAAAACGAGAAGTATCAAAGGTGTGTGGAATTGTGTTTTTCTAACAGCTACAGATGTGTTAAATATATACTACATATATTCTGTTTACTGTAGATTTACTCTTAATGATACGACACACTCACAGCGTACTTTGTCTTAGAAATAATATTTTTAGGAAAGCTTGTACTAACAAGAGTTGTGTCATCAAAATGCAGGCACATTAGAGTTTATGGCACTAGAACTCTTCACTGGGAATTACAACGAGTTGGTGGATATATATTCATTTGGGATGTGCATGCTTCAAATGGTGACATGTGAATATCCATACAGTGAATGTGAAGGCAAGCCATGGATATACAAGAAAATTTCTGAAGTAAGTGCTTTGGGGTCCACAAAGTACCCATCCTTTTTGAAAGATTATCTATCAAACAGCAACTGATTTTTGTCCAATGCTTTTTTATATAGGGTATAAAACCAGCTGTGCTTTCCAAGGTTGAAGATGCAGAAGTAAGAGGTTTCATAGAAATCTGTTTGGCTCTGCCAGCTGAAAGACTTTGTGCAAGTGAGCTCTTGAAGAACTGTTTCCTCTAGAAAGACAAGCCTATCCCAGCGCCTCCTATTTCAGTCTCCCTGGTCTCGAGTGTGACTAAAGATGGGCGGCAGTCTGCCAGTTTCATGCTATGGAAGGGTGAATTCTCACTAAAAGGCGACATGCATGTCACTAACCATGTTAATTTATCGCTAAGATTTCCTGACCCCAATGGTAAGTAGAGCACCCAAGAAACCTCTTTTCGATGAACTTGACACTTCATCCTACACTGACACGTCAAATTGTTTCAGGTTGTTTTAAGAATGCCGAGTTCCCGTTCAATGTGGACCAAGATACCAGCCTTTCTGTGGCTCTGGAAATGGTCTACACTTTTGGACGGTGGCGGCGGAGGCAGAGGCTATGGCTCGATAGCGAGACGAGTCTGTTGAGAATAGCCAGCGACGGGCTCTTTTCTTTCGCTTGCTCTGTTTTAAAAAAAGAGGTTCGGGGTTCTTTTTTTTGTACAGAGAATTTACCACAGTATTGGAAATACTCTGGTTTTGGTAATACAGTTTTTAGTGCTAACCAAATAGGTCACTGTAAATAAAACCATGGTAAGTAAAAAAACTGCAGTATTCTAAGAATACTTAAAGAAATACTTTGCTATCAAACAGGGCCTCAAAGTAATTAAAACCATGGTGTTCCTAAAAACTGTAGTATTTCCAGAATACTTAGAAAATACAGAGCTATCAAACAGGCCCTGAATCATCAATTGGAGGTGGTAGTATGAGATTTAAAAAATCTGACAGTGTAGGAGATATCTAACTCCATGGCAATGTTCGATGGATGTTCTGCGAATTGCTCGCAAGCCATGAAAAATTGGGGTTTAACACAGCATATATATTGTCTTAGACACTCATGATCTGGTGATAGTTTTAATTGCCTTGATCTTTGTTTTGTAGTACAGACAAGAATAGCTTCAATGACAGCATCTCGAATCATCAAGTTGTGTGACTTCCCTCTTGAGTGGGTGTTGTATTTTAGCAGGCCTATATTTGAAATAGTTGAGAGCCACTTTTGTTATTTCTATATGGGTGCACACCAAATTATACCTTCCGAGAAGATTAATGTGCTCATGATTTACCTTCTGAAAAAGGGAACTTGTGATCCATCTGCGCGCAATGAGCTGGAGGCGGGGGGCACAAAAGGACACTAAGCCACCCCAGATTGTTACGACACAGTGGTGCCACTGTGTGGGCATCAACACGAGGAGTTGATGCAACTGCAACACAGGGCAGCAGCGGTATGACGACTTCAACATGAGTCCTGGTGAGAAGAACGCGGGAGCTAGGATATAGAGCCAGATGTTGTGTATGTATAAGAATTTCATCTACGCTTATATTATTTTGCAGGGTCCTAATGCATTCACTGTTCTAATTTCTCCTGGATGCATCGGAACGCACTGCTACCAAGTGTAATACTCTTGAAATGAACACATATACTTAGTATTCTGGGAAATAAAGGAAACTATGGAATAATGAGGACCCTGGTCTTCTATGTAAACTAGATACTGATCCTACATGGAATTTCTATGTAAAAATTACTAACATAGTGGAGAAGCGCACCACTTGATGTCCTGAGCCTTCGCACAGCCAGCAAGTGCTTTGGCTAGGCTTGTGTTGGATGGTAGAAAGTTTTGGCTCAGGTTGTTGTTTGTTCATTTGGCATGACTACTTGTAGGCGGTATTTTATTGTTAGTTTCAACATTATTTCAACTCTGTTGTTTCGGTCTGTGCTTATTATAGTATTCTGGCTAGATAGTGTTCACATCGTAGTACCTATACTTCACATGTACTCCCTCCGTCCCTTGATTTAGTACAACTTTAGTATACTTACACATGCTGACATGTGTTGTTAGTCATTCTTTCCTGTGTATGAAGGATGATAGGATTCTTGTAATAGTTAAGAGTACCATTTTCAAAAATTTGGTGAACTACTGTAAAGATGTTGCAATTTTGCCAGATTATAACCTCTCCTCCTGAGTAAGTGATGCAATCTTTTCATATTGGTTGAGCCTTAGTACCTCCAATGTTGACAATTGTCATTGGCATCATATAATAGTATCATTAATTGCAAATGGAATTAGTTCAATTATTTTGTTCCAAAATGCTCAAAACTAGAAGTCCTTTCAGTGGCACTTTGTGCAATACACTTCCAGTGCCATTCTCTAAGTAATGTTTGTCACTTTGATTTTAATTTGTCTAAATATGATTAGCAATATTTTTTCCTTGGGGTTTGCATGCCCTTGAAATCTGGTATTGTTGTAAGATGATGTATGTTCAAGCAATCCAACTCACTATACAAAGTTCAACATGTCTTTATTCATGCGTCCCAAAATTATTTGTGCAGTCTAGGGACGTGAATATGCCCAATGACAAAACTTAAATGTGAAGCATTGTCTTCCCCAATTCCACATGCACATATGTATAATTTAGTGCAATTGTTATTTCACAGGCAACTAAACTTTCAATTGTGTCGGTTGATTCTTGTGAAAATGGCACAAAGCCTCATAACAGAAGACGATGGTGTTGTGGTGAGCCCCCAGCGTAACAAAGCCTCATAACAGAAGACGATGGTGTTGTGGTGAGCACCAACGAGATGCGGGGACGCCGGCAAGGTCTCGGCCAGGAGTGACCTGGAGCCGGCGATGACATGTAGAAGCGGCCCAGGTGGAGGGGATTCAAATCTTGATGTTTCCGGTGGGGTGTGTGTGTGTGTGTTCCTTAGAAAATTTGATGCCCAAGGAGGTGTAGAGGGGATGGTCGCCCGCGGTGGTAGCACGACGGAGGAGACGGAGGTGGCATGTTGGTGAGGCAGCACCACCGATCGTAGGGAACAAGAGCAGCCGGTTGGGCCGGTGACACATGGGGAGGGGGAGGAATGGGCAAATCATGTTGGGGAAGGAAGTTGTTATTCTTCGTCTAAGGGAAAATATTTTATGTTAGAAGAAAGATGTCCAACTATTTGGTTCAGATTTCATACTGGCAGACAACTCACGAAAATCGAATGACCCATTTTTCTCCAGACACTTAGGTGGTTTCAGATTCCCCAAAAAACACAGCACCTAAATATATTATTGTGTGTATAATTGAGCAATGAATTAATTGAAGCGAGAAATCTGAGAGGATGGAGAAGTAAGATGCACAAGGTAGAAAATAAGCAGAGAGGGTTCATAGTTTGAGATCGAGATAGATAGATAGAAGGTGGTGGAGGAATAAGAATAGTGACTTATTGATAAAGGAAATGGTGTATGTGAGTGACTTAATGATAAAGGAAATGGTGTATGTTAGATCAAATTGGTGTTTTTGGAGGATTGATGCAATTGGTGTTGAAATAATAAAATGTGCATGCTCTTGTTGCAACATACAGGTATTGTATGCCCCTGTTGCAACATACATGTCTCATTGGCATCTATCGGTCGTCAATGCCAAAAAAATACGAGATTCAAGTATTGGCCTGAGTTGATGCTCGGTCAAACGGAGTGACCTTGTTGCTATTGTAACCACAAACATAAACTAAAGCAGGTGTTGGATTTCAAGCTGGTGTTAAAGATCTATCCATTATTTTTGGTCCTCTTTATATAACTTTTGTTTGCCTCAAACTCTACTCTATTTTTCATATAAAATAGTTACTGGGAATTGAGAAGCGTTGAACTTTAGACAAGAGTCCGGATAATATTAATTAATTCAATTAGAAGGTTGTACCTGGCTATTTTGTTTTTGATTTCATGCTCTCATGGAACGATGAAGAATTGCTTCGTTTGGTTTGCAAGGTGAGTATTCTCGTTGCACATTTTTAGATCTTCCACGTGAAATATTAGTGCTAACTACATACATTGCTTGTGCAGGATGGTTATCAGTTGAGAAAGTTGTTCTATTATACTTGCTCAAATATTATGCAAATGAAGCTAAAGACAACATTCTTGATATTGCGCGAGAATATCTTATACACGTCAAGTAGATCTTAATTCATAACAAGTTATTAGTTGGATCTTCACTCTCTATGTATACATCGTCAAATTACTTTTCTCTATCAACTTACATTGTAAGTTAAGTAGATTTAAATTATTGTGATTATGATCGGTGCTGCTGCCAGTTATAACAAGAAATAAACTTTGTCTTCTCTTTCCTCTTCCACAAGAAAAGATCTCACGCTTTCCTCTTCCTTTCGTCGGCGCCGCCACTGATCCACCCCGTTTTCGATGGTCTTTTGGGCCATGGAGGTGCGAAGGACCTTGGGCCCCCGCCGGCGGGAGGGATCTCGTTCTCGTTCTTGTTAGGTTCAATGTCTTGGTTGGGACTGTGTGCCGCGGCGATGTCCCTCGGTAGGAATAATGACTCCCACGTTCTACTCATATCCCGGTGGTGCGTCTAGCGTCGTCGGAGGGCGCGCGGAGGTGTGTCTCCGTCGGATCTCGCGGGATTCGGTCAGTGCAGGTCTTCGGTGGATCTTTTTGGATCTGGTCTGTGTTCATCTTCATTTGGATGTTTACAGGTTTGATTCTTCCGTTCTACGACTTTCTTCATCGGGCGATGGTTGTTGCTCTGGTGCCCTTGTGTTATGTGGCCTTAGCACGACGACTTCTCGAATGTCAACTATAATAAGGTTTGCGCGGCTCCAGCGAGGGAGCGGCGATGACAGCGGCGCACCTTCGTCTCGCTTCAGTGTATGTAGTCGTCGCTCGGTGGTTTGTAATTTCTGTTATCTCCGATGTTCTTTGTACTACCATGTTTAAAGATGAATAGATTGAAAGTTTCCCAGGCAAAAAAGTAGTTTTCAATTATTACCATTGTTGCTATTTTTTCTATACATGTGAAATTTAACATGCATTATATTTATATATAGAACTTCAACAAAATATTTCAAATGCCCATGGCAACGCACGGGCATTCTACTAGTTAATAATTAGTTAGCCTATTAGCCAATGTCATGTGGACCCCATGCCCTTATGGACTTGTCAGCCTTGACTGGGTCAACCCAAGCCCCTGGCCCCACTGTCATACACACCGGCTAGATAGCACTAGTTGACAAAAGAATATTCTGTTTTTTCAATTCGAATTAATATAATTTCAGTAATTTCAGAATATTAATTAAAACTTTGAAAATTCATATAAAATAAACCGTAATTCCGATGAAAATAATTTATATATGAAAGTTGCTCAGAAAAATACAACGAATCCGAATACGCAACCCGTTCGTTCACCACACTTCCCTAGCATAGCGAATGTGCAACAATCCCCCTCTGATACATTTGTCCGAAAACGCGAAACACCGAGAATACCTTCCCGGGTGTTTCCCCACTTCGCTGGTATCACCTACTATTGCGTTAGGTCACCTCTAGCACCGCGTATTGCCATGTTACATTTTTGTGATGCTTTGATTGCTCTGTTATTTATTGTGTTCCCCCTCCATTACTTCTTTCCGGTAGACCCCGAGACTGCCGGCGACCCCCAGTTCGACTACGGTGTTGACGACCCCTCCTTCTTGCCAGAGCAACTAGGCAAGCCCCCCCTTGATCACCAGATATCGCCTATTTTTCTCTATACTGCTTGCATTAGAGTAGTGTAGCATGTTACTGTTCGGTTACTCCTATTCTGTTGCATAGCCTGTCATTGTTGCTACAGTCATTGATAGCTTACCCGCAATCCTAAATGCTAGTATAGGATGCTAGTTTATCATTATTGGCCCTACATTCTTGTCAGTCTGCCTTGCAATACTATTGGGTCGTGATCACTCGGGAGGTGATCACGGGTATATACTATACATATATACATACTATACATATGGTGACTAAAGTCGGGTTAGCTCGTTGAGTACCCGCAAGTGATTCCGATGTGGGGGGCTGGAAGGACAGGTGGCTCCATCCCGGTAGAGGTGGGCCTGGATTCCCGACGGCCCCCGACTGTTACTTTGTGGCGGAGCGATAGGGTAGGTTGAGACCACCTAGGAGATAGGTGGGCCTGGCCCTGGTCGGCGTCCGCGGTTACTTTCAAAATAACACGCTTAATGAGATCTTGGTATTTGATCTGAGTCTGGCCACTGGCCTATACGCACTAACCAACTACGTGGGAGAGATATGGGCACTCGACATCGTGGTATCAGCCGAAGCCTTCGTGACGTCAGCAACTAAGCAGCGCGCGTCGGATTGGAACGTAAGCCTGCTCTTGTATTAAGGGGGCTAGTTGTGCTTCCGGCCGCCCTCACAACGTGCAGGTGTGCAATGGGCGATGGGCCCAGACCCCTGCGCCATAGGATTTAGACCGGCGTGCTGACCTCTCTGTTGTGCCTAGGTAGGGCTGCGACGTGTTGATCTTCCAAGGCCGGGCATGACCCAGGAAAGTGTGTCCGACCAAATGGGATCGAGCGTGTTGGGTTATGTGGTGCACCCCTACAGGGAAGTTTATCTATTCGAATAGCGTGTCCCTCGGTAAAAGGACGACCCGGATTTGTACCTTGAGCTTATGACAACTAGAACTGGATGCTTAATAAAACACACCCAGACAAGTTCTACAGACAACCCGGTGATCGCTTTTCCACAGGGCGACGAGGGGAGGATCGCCGGGTAGGATTATGCTATGCGATGCTACTTGGAGGACTACAATCTACTCTCTTCTACATGCTGCAAGACGGAGGCTACCAGAAGCGTAGTCTTCGATAGGACTAGCTATCCCCCTCTTATTCTGGCATTCTGCAGTTCAGTCAACCGATATTGCCTTTTTACACATATACCCATGCATATGTAGTGTAGCTCCTTACTTGTGAGTACTTTGGATGAGTACTCAGGGTTGCTTTTCTCCCTCTTTTCCCCCTTTCCCTTCTACCTGGTTGTCGCAACCAGATGCCGGAGCCCAGGAGTCAGACACCACCGTCGACGACGACTCCTACTACACCGGAGGTGCCTACTACTACGTGCAGGCCGCTTACGACGACTAGGAGTAGTTTAGGAGGATCCCAGGCAGGAGGCCTGCGCCTCTTTCGATCTGTATCCCAGTTTATGCTAGCCATCTTATGGCAACTTGTTTAACTTATGTCTGTACTCAGATATTGTTGCTTCCGCTGACTCTTGTGTCGAGCACTTGTATTCGATCCCTCGAGGCCCCTGGCTTGTAATATGATGCTTGTATGAATTATTTTATTCTAGAGTTGTGTTGTGATATCTTCCCGTGAGTCCCTGATTTTGATCGTACACGTTTGCGTGCATGATTAGTGTACAATTGAATCGGGGACGTCACAACTTGCCCCAAGGATCCCTTTCCCCTCCCTCGCATTGATCAAATCATCGACGCCACTGCAGGACATGACTCACTGTGTTTCCTCGACGCATACTCTGGATACCATCAAATAAAGATGGCAGAGTCCGACCAGGCTGCAACAACTTTCATAATGCCATACGGTCCTTTCTGCTTCAACACTATGCCTTTCGGGCTTAAAAATGCCGGCGCAACCTATCAACGCATGATTCAAACATGCCTGGAAAAGAAAATCGGCAAAACAATGGAGGCGTATGTGGATGACGTGGTCATAAAAACAAGACACATCGAAACCCTAATAGACGACTTGAGGCTTACATTGGACAACCTCCGAACATACGACATCAAGCTAAACCTAGAAAAATGTGTTTTCGGCGTACCCTCTGGGAAGATGCTCGGCTTCATTGTTTTCAATAGAGGAATTGAGGCGAATCCGGCAAAGATCAGAGCTCTGTCGCAGTTGGCTATCCCAACAGACCTCAAGCATATCCAGAAACTAGCTGGATGCGTGGCTGCCTTAAGTCGCTTTATCTCCCGGTTAGGAGAAAAGGCATTACCTCTTTACCGCCTTCTTCGGTGCACCGAACACTTCGTGTGGACGGATGCAGCCGCGGCCGGACTGGATGAAATAAAGACCTTATTGGCCACTAATCCAGTCCTAACAGCGCCAAATATTGGCGAACCTATGCTGCTGTACATAGCTGCAACACATCAAGTTGTAAGCGCAGTGCTCGTCGTCGAACGAGAGGCTGACGGATATAAATTTCCGCTCCAGAAGCCAGCATATTACATATCCACGGTCCTCACCCCATGCAAATCTCGATACCCGCACTATCAAAAAATAGCATACGCGGTCTTCATGGCATCCCGGAAGCTAAGACACTACTTTCAAGAGTGTTGGATTACGGTGGCCTCCGAAGTACCACTCAACGATATAATAAATAACCACGACGCTACGGGCCGGATTGCTAAATGGGCCATTGAGCTCCTTCCGTTCGACATAACATACAAGCCACGGCGGGCAATCAAGTCGCAAGTACTGGCTGACTTTGTCGCCGAATGGACAGAAGCCGAACTCCCTAAAGATTACGGCGCGTACTCTAACTGGATCATGCACTTCGACGGCTCTAAAATGCTGGCCGGACTAAGAGCAGGTGTAGTCCTAACGTCTCACACCAGAGATACGGTCGAGTACGTACTCCAAATATTATACACAGACTCCAACAATGCAGCCGAATACGAGGCTCTGTTGCACGGTCTTCGGATGGCAGTCTCTATGGGCATTCAACGCCTGGAGGTGCGCGGGGATTCAGACCTCGCAATATCACAAATAAACGGAGACTTTGATGCCAAGGACCCAAAAATGGCGGCCTACCGTAATGTCGTCCTCAAAATGTCAGCTCGGTTCGAGGGGCTCGAATTCCACCATGTGGCTCGAGAAAACAATCAAGCGGCGGATATTCTCGCCCGCACCGGTGCTAAACGCGACCCTGTCCCACCCAACATATTCCTGGGAAGGCTATTCAAGCCATCCGTGGTATGGGAAGGGGAGTCCGGCAACACTAGCACGGATCCGAATACATCCCCAGATTCCGAACCATCAGACATAATCGGAGGCTCCACCACCGAAATAACATCTTCGGCCCACGAAATCATGGCTGTAATCGCTTCGTGGACTGAGCCTTTCTTGGCCTACCTGCATAGGAAGGAGCTCCCCGAAGACCAAAATGAAGCATGTTGCATCGTGTGGCGCTCTAAAGCTTACAAAGTCCATGAAGGGGAACTCTATAAGAGAAGTGCGACCAGAGAGCTCCAACGGTGCATCTCCGAAGAGGAAGGGCAGCAGCTCTTGGCTGAAATCCATGCCAGACTGGGCAAGCACCACATCGTGGCTCGAGCACTAGTCAGCAAGGCCTTCCGTATAGGCTTGTATTGGCCGACAGCCCAAGCAGACGCATAGGATCTGGTCCAACATTGCGTCGGTTGCCAGCTCTTTGCCAATCAGAGTCATATGCCCCCTGCCGCTCTCCAAACAATCCCCATAACTTGGCCCTTCGCGGTCTGGGGGATGGATATGGTGGGACACCTTAAAGCGGGAAGCCATAAGAAAAAACACGTATTGGTCATGGTGGACAAGTTCACCAAATGGATAGAAGCTAAATCAGTCAAAATGGCTGAATCCAGACCAGTGATAGACTTCATATCCGGGGTCTTACACTGATACGGCGTCCCCCACAGCATCGTCACTGATAATGGCTCAAACTTCACGGCCGATGAAGTGAAAACTTGGTGCGACAACATGGGCATAAAGCTCGATTATGCCTCCGTCTACCATCCCCAAACAAACGGCCAGGTCGAACGTGCAAATGGTCTCATCATGAGCGGAATCAAACCCAGACTAGTCTGATCCTTGACAGAGTCGGACACGCACTGGGTCGAAGAGCTCGACTCCGTACTCTGGGGGCTGCGGACCACGCCGAATTGCACCATCGGATACACACAATTTTTCATGGTGTACGGTGCGGAAGCAGTACTACCCTGCGACATAATACATTATTCGCCTCGCGTGCGCATGTACGAAGAGAAGTAAGCCGAGTTAGATCGGCAGGATAACTTAGATGCCCTGGAGGAGGAACGCGACGTCGCAAAAGCCCGTTCCGTATTCTATCAGCAGCAGGCTCGACAGTACCAAAGCAGCGAAGTGTGGGCCAAAACTTATAATATTGGTGAACTCGTTCTACGCATACCGGAGAAGAAGAACAAGCTCAAACCTAAGTGGGAGGGTCCCTTTGTCATTGATAAAGTTCTCACCGGAGGAGCGTACCGCTTACGTAATGCATCCGATAACAGACTCGAGCCGAACCCGTGGAATGCGGCCAGACTCCGGAGATTCTACGCCTAGCGCCGAACTCAGTGTTCGTCTCCTTACCCCTCCTTTTTAATTATGTTCCCTCCCTTTTCCTTTCTCGACCTTTTTCCTCTTCACACAAAGTACTAAATATAGTACGGACGCCCGGATCACTCCGGCCGCACTAGGTGTGTAAACAATACCTGGGGGCTTCCTATACGAAAGCTAAATATAATTACTTTAACAGCTTTTTGCCCATCACATATGCGTTCTTCTTCCATATGTGCCTTTTCTTCACCATTATATGCATCGATATGACTTAAGATGTGGCCATGCTGGGTTGCCTGGCTCTTGTGTTTATGACCTACGTTCTCGTTAATTCTGCTTGGGCATAAGGGGAGCACCTCTGCGATTGTTACTGCCGGTTCAGCCGGATGTGTACCTCAGACTGGGTGAAGCCGAAAGCTAGCATTCTTAAGGGAATATTCGGTCGGTGGACAAAAGATGTTTTTCGTTTATTACAACGTGAATCCCCAGAAGTTTTGTATCCTGCGTCCTTGTTCGCAGTTCGGACATGTGCATCGTCGCATGCATACCCAGGGAAAGGAACCCCTAACGGAACTATTCTCCATGTAATATAACATAACTAGTTGGGTACTTGTCTGTTCAAGCACTTATGACCCCCACGCCTGGTTTCCATGCATACCCCGGTTCTGTATAACTGAGCGGGTATTCGGATACACCCAGGGCTATAGGATCCGGGGGCTGAAGCGAAATGGTTCGCCATGACAAATGATTTTAATCCGGCTAGGGACTACTTATGTCCATTGAATTACACAATCACTTGGACTGACTATATTCCTCCTCTATACCATCCAACAGGCTATCTAGCTTACAATCCTATTGGGAATACTTTGCGGCTAACGCTACCTGGTCATACACCAGACTCATGGGAATTTCTTGCCCATCTGGCCCCGCCGGTCCGACTTCGGCCATATGGTTCGGGTCCAGCTTGGTGTAGCGCGTCTTCACCATAGCCCAGGCTTCTCTCGCACCTTGTCGGCAGGCTGATATCTTCCACAAATGGAAGCGCCACCGTGCTCCTTGAAGCATGTCCACAAGCTCCCCCATGCCCTTCGGCAGGAAGCTTGATGGCCACAAGGCCAGAGTAATGCCCTACATCACCTACCGAGCTCGCTCGTGCAGTTGTGAGAGGTCCTGCAGTAAATCGCCTGCAGACGCAGGCACCTCCTCCTCAGGGCGGCCCATTAACATACCTACAAATAAAAAAATTCAATATGCTTCCCTGCCGAGCTATACTGCAGTTCGTCTAGCCACTTACCATAAATGCCGCGTCGAAGCCTTTTGTTCTCCTTCACGGAGTCCGCCAGTTGAGCGCGAACATCTTTTAATTCGACGTCCAGCCGGACATTGGCATCTTGAAGATTGTTCTTCTCCTGCCTAACTCGCATGAGAATACACTCGCCAGCTTTTAGCTGCCTTTGGAGATGCGACTCGTTATCTCCTACGACCTTCGGATTCACCCCAGGATGGTCTGCAGAATTTTCTGTTAATAAAAGCCACTTACTAACTGGTAGGTCTCCGTACAATTAAGACAAATGTTACCAGATGAGGCCTTCTGGGATTCCTCCAACTTGGCAACCGCGGCCCTCAGCTGGGTCTTGCACTCCTCCATCTCTCAAGACAATTGCTCATTCTTATCTACAAGGATCTGTGCATACATTGATCCTTAAAACTGTTGTTCCAACCGTTTCAAGTCTCAGGGGCTACTGCTATACATGCTTATCAAATTTTCTTACCCGTATATCTTTGGTATACTGGTTCGTCGCTCGGGCAAGCCCGCCTTGAGCAGCTCGGATGTATGCGTCTCCCGAATTGAAAGCATTAAAAGCCTCTTCAGAAAAAATGTTGTTGCGAAGTACGGCCCATCGGCGGCGGTGATTCATGGCGCTCTCTACTTTGGAATTCATGGCGGAGAGCGTATCCGCATCCTCTGTCGGAGGACAATGCGGCATCGGCCCCACGTCCACCTCCTCTCTCGAAGCCGGTTCTGGAATCCGGCTGGTGGAGGCGTGATTGGCAGGATCCCCGGATATAGTCCAGCTACTCCTCTTCCTACTAGGACATGAAGGGCGTTGTTACATTTCAAATACAATAATCACAGAGAAGGTTTTTACCATACCTCTGTAGTGGCATTTCGGCCCTAACCGCCTTGCTCTTAAGCCTGCCCGATCCGGACGCCCTTTGCCGACGGATCCCTAGGGGCTCGGCCCCGCGCTCTGACCGCCTTCTCTGCAAAGACACGACACTTCGGGTGTAAGGCATGGCATCAGAAAGGAGTCCTCTTCGGAGGACAGGGTTTTCGGCTTGGCTTACACGTGATGTAGGTAGCAGTCCGGGGTAGTCGGCGATAATAGCCACTGAGGCGCCATCGCAGCTCGCCTGATAAAATATCCCATTGACGAGCTCCACAGTAATATCCAGATCTTCTTCGAGTCCTGGATCGAGAGCCCTTCCGGGGTCCTGTGGCTGCGGGGAGGGGCTGGAGATTCCTTCTACGGCCCTCCTCAGTTCCTGCTCGGAAATATCGAGGTGAATTGTCAGGACCCCGACTCAATGCCACATCGATCTAGCATGTAACACCTCATATCACTTTGCGGCCTCACGCACGGTATCCCCACGGGTGTCGCCTTACCTTTTCCCGGGACCGTTTGCGTCTTTTGGCACACGTATATGATAGTGTCGCTAGCATCCATATGATAAGGAGCCCGGGCTGACATGGCTAGTCGTAAACCCAAAGTGGCACAAACTTACAGGGACATGCATCCATGACCCAACATCGAACGTGTCGGTCATCAGCGAGTGAATCCAGGCTGTAGCACTGGGCTAGCAGGACTCCGGTGAACCGGGCTGTAGCGGGCTAATAGGACTCCGGTATTCATCACGTGACATTTCCCCGAAGGGACAGACAAAGGAACGAACAAGGACACATGCCGGCCAGCCAAAGTGTTCCGAAGCAGTAGCAAGCTACCATGGCTAAGTGGAAACACTAGGAGACATTTCCCGGTAAGAGAGGCTACAAAGGATAAACAACTAGATAGTCAGATCCCACACATACCAAGCATTTCAATAACATACACACAATATGCTCGATATGTGCAAATACAACATGGCATCACAACATGACTCTACAACTCAAGTATTTATTCAATAGGCTCCGAGGAGCGAGATATTACAAACATGGGTCTCATGACCCAGCATTCAGAGCACACAAGTCAAGCACAAGCGGAAGCTTAACATGTCTGAGTACAGACATCTACAAATGAAAAAGGCTGAGAAGCCTGACTATCTACCAGATCCTGCCGAGGGCACAAGATCGTAGCTGAGGTAACAAGCTAAACACCGAAGTCCACACGGTACTACTAGCGAGACTGAAGTCTCTCGGCAAAAACATAAATTAAGCAACGTGAGTACAAATGTACCCAGCAAGACTTACATCAGAACTAACTACATATGCATCATTATCAACAAAGGGGGTGGTGGAGTTTAACTGCAGCAAGCCAGCTTTGACTCGGTGGCTAACCTGAACTACGACTGCAAGTAACTCTTTTGAGGTGGCGCACACGAGTCCACATATTCACCATATCAATACACCACTATGGATCCGCTCCCGTCTCCCTACGAGAACGCCATCCATAGCACTCACGCTTATCTTGCGTATTTTAGAGTATCCACTTTCACTTGTCTATGAACTGTACAGGCAACCCAGAAGTCCTTTTTCGCGGACACGGCTATTCAAATAGATCATATTAACCCTGCAGGGGTGTACTTCTTCACAGACGCTCTCACCACTTACCGCCGTTTACATGACATGTACTCGGTAACCTTCAAGCGGAAGCCCAGCGAGGGTGTCGGCCATGACCTGACTAACCACACAAGTCTCTCGTCCAGGTTTATCGCCTATTCGGGTTCCATCCGCAAGGAGATCCGGCCGGGGTGTCGCTCACGGCCCCAAACGATGTGTGCAGGGTTCCCAAGCCCACCTCGACGGGTGGATCTACGCTTGGTACATTGTGCCACGGTGCCTAGTCTGTCCCAAGCCCACCTGTACCGGGTGCCACTTGGTAGACTACTAACACTACCTACAAACACCAGAAACTAGTTGCAACTCCTGGACAGAGATCATGTTGATTAATAAGTCAAGAGGGGTCGAGTTACCGGAACCCAATGTGTGGTAGTAACTATTCATGGATCACAAACACAGAACTCAGTTCCTGAGGACGGCTGCAATGAGACAACCCACCATGTACTCCTACATGGCCTCTCGCCGCTACCTTTACCAAATCGTGTTCACACACTTAGCTCACACACAGTAGGACATGTTTACACACCTCCAATTCATCCCCGATGAATCAGACCTGACACAACTCTAAGCAATAGCAGGCATGACAAACAAGCATGAATGAGTAGGCACATCAGGGCTCAAACAACTCCTACTCATGCTAGTGGGTTTCATCTATTTACTGTGGCAATGACAGGCATGCAGAGGATAAAGGGGTTCAACTGCCGCAACAGGTAACAAGTGTATCATTGTTGTCCTAATGCAGTAAAATAGAGCAGGAGCGAGAGAGTGGGATTGTATCGGAATGAACAAGGGGGTTTTGCCTGCCTGGCACTTCTGAATATAGTATAATTTTTCATCGGTGTCATCGAACTCATCGTCGAAACATCGTCTACTGAGAGGGGACAAATACTGACAAACATGGAAGAAACACAATCAATGCAATGCACAATATGATGCATGATCATGACATGTCAATATGTTGTGGTTTGAGCTAATGCAACTAGCAGCAAGTTAAATAGAGTTGGTTTGAATCCTAGGTTCAAATTCAAACTCCATATGTGATTTCTTAAATGCCATTTAATTGAATTGTCCTAAACAGTAGTCATAAGTTGTTCTAACATGCATGAAAATGGTACAGATGGATAGATTGGATTTTTCTGATCATTTTTCATATATAAATTATTTCATTCTGAGTTACAGTTGAATTTATATGATTTTTAGAAGTTTATAACATTTTCTGGAATTTCCTGGATTATCTTTATTCCAGAAAAAGATTAATTGCGTCAGCATGACATAGGTGTGATGTCAGCAGGTCAACTGACCCGGTCCAGGTCAAACCTAACCAGTGGGGTCGACATGTCAGTGACACAATTAACTAACAGGGTTAATTAAATCTAACTAATCAAATTAACAGCCACTGGGCCCGCTGTCAGTGTCAGCAGGGGGTAATTAGTCCTAAACTAATCTAGTCAGGGGCGGGGCCCGCGTGTGTTTGTTGGGTTTCGTAGTAAATTCAAAAATTTCCTACGCACACGCAAGATCATGTGATGCATAGCAACGAGGGGAGAGTGTTGTCTACGTACCCAACGCAGACCGACTGCGGAAGCGATGACACGACGTAGAGGAAGTAGTTGTACGTCTTCACGATCCAACCGATCAAGCACCGAAACTACGGCACCTCCGAGTTCGAGCACACGTTCAGCCCGATGACGATCCCCGGACTCCGATCCAGCAAAGTGTCGGGGAAGAGTTCCGTCAGCACGACGGCGTGGTGACGATCTTGATGTACTACAGCAGCAGGGCTTCGCCTAAACTCCGCTACAGTATTATCGAGGTCTATGGTGGCAGGGGGCACCGCACACGGCTAAGGAATAGATCACGTGGATCAACTTGTGTGTCATGGGGTGCCCCCCTGCCTCCGTATATAAAGGAGCAAGGGAGGAGGAGGCCGGCCCTAGGAGGAGGGCGCGCCATGATGTGGTGTCCTACTAGGACTCCACCAAGAGG
This sequence comes from Triticum dicoccoides, assembly GCF_002162155.2. NCBI lineage: Eukaryota > Viridiplantae > Streptophyta > Magnoliopsida > Poales > Poaceae > Triticum > Triticum dicoccoides. Next base: position 197,942,338 of record NC_041387.1, on the reverse strand, counting down.
GGAGGAAGGGAGAAGGAAGTGGATGAGAAGGAAAGGTGGCCGGCCCCCTTTTCCCTAGTCCAATTCGGACTAGAGGGGAGGGGGGGCGCAGCCTTTTTCTCCTCTTCCCACTAAAGCCCATCAAGGCCCAATACTCTTCCCCGTATTCCCGTAACTCCCCGGTACTCCCGAAAATACCCGAATCACTCGGAACCTTTCCGAACTCCGAATATAGTCGTCCAATATATCGATCTTTACGTCTCGACCATTTCGAGACTCCTTGTCATGTCCCCGATCTCATCCGGGACTCCGAACTCCTTCGATACATCAAAACTCATAAACTCATAATATAAATGTCATCGTAACCTTAAGCGTGCGGACCCTACGGGTTCGAGAACAATGTAGACATGACCGAGACACGTCTCCGGTCAATAACCAATAGCGGGACCTGGATGCCCATATTGGCTCCTACATATTCTACGAAGATCTTTATCGGTCAGACCGCATAACGACATACGTTGTTCCCTTTGTCATCGGTATGTTACTTGCCCGAGATTTGATCGTCGGTATCCAATACCTAGTTCAATCTCGTTACCGGCAAGTCTCTTTACTCGTTACGTAATACATCATCTCACAACTAACATATTAGTTGCAGTGCTTGCAAGGCTTATGTGATGTGCATTACCGAGAGGGCCCAGAGATACCTCTCCGACAATCGGAGTGACAAATCCTAATCTCGAAATACGCCAACCCAACATCTACCTTTGGAGACACCTGTAATGCTCCTTTATAATCACCCAGTTACGTTGTGACGTTTGGTAGCACCCAAAGTGTTCCTCCGGCAAACGGGAGTTGCATAATCTCATAGTCATAGGAACATGTATAAGTCATGAAGAAAGCAATAGCAACATACTAAACGATCAGGTGCTAAGCTAATGGAATGGGTCATGTCAATCAGATCATTCAACTAATGATGTGACCTCGTTAATCAAATAACAACTCATTGTTCATGGTCAGGAAACATAACCATCTTTGATTAACGAGCTAGCCAAGTAGAGGCATACTAGTGACACTCTGTTTGTCTATGTATTCACACATGTATTATGTTTCCGGTTAATACAATTCTAGCATGAATAATAAACATTTATCATGATATAAGGAAATAAATAATAACTTTATTATTGCCTCTAGGGCATATTTCCTTCAGTGTTGACCCCAGGGAGGTCAAACCCCGGGTCAAACAGGTCAAACTCGCCGGCGACTCGACGCCGGTGAGGCCAGACACGGCGGCGAGGCTCGGATTTGGTCCTTCGTCGACCAAATCGACGGCGGAGACGCGCTACGGACTGCTGGTGAACTCGCGCATCGAGTGGTCGTGGCAGTTGGGCCTGGGGAGGCCGGAGTTGTCGCCGGCGTCGACCTTGGCGGTCGCCGGAGCTCGGGTGAGCTCGGGGTCGACACTACGATGGCCGTGGCGATGTGCGATTATCACCTACGGCGTCTACGTGATGCGGTGAGTACGATGGGCGCATGCCTGGGACCAAATGGTCACCGGAATGTGGCCGGCGACGAGCTCGTGCGGTGGCGCGGTTCGGTCTTCAAGGGGGCGATGGCTACAGCAAGAAATCGAGGCGAGGAAGAGGGGAATTCGGTCCGTGAGCTCACCGCGAAGACGTTGGGATGGTCGGCATGCTCGGAGGAGGCTTGGAGGTGACGGAATGGCGGTGACGATCTCGGCGGCCCGAGGAAGGGGACGGCGGAGCTGGCGGCATCCAGGGCTTCCGGCGCCTTCCATCTTGGTGAGGAGGAAGAGGGGGACGAGGCGGGGCTTCTGAGCGCTTCGGCGAGGCGAGGCGGAGGCGGTGGCCGCGGTGGTGGCGAACGGCGGCGATGAACCCGCTCGAATGGTGCGAGGGAGAGAGCCAGAGGAGGGGAGGAGCACGGGAGAGTGTGAGAGGGGCCAGAGGGGGGCTGCGGGGTGGCGCCGAGGAGAAGACGCGAGGCGTCGCGGTGGCCAGGCGACGCAGACAGACAGCCTGGTGGCGTGGCGCCCGCGCGCGCGCCGGCGCGCTCCTCTCCAGCCTGCCTGGCGAGAGAAAGCATGTGGCTGGCACGGGCCAGCACAATGCTGGGCCGGCCAGTGGGCCGCCAGGTGGGCTGGCTGGGCTGCCAGGTAAGTCTCTCTCTCTCTTACTTAATTTAGTTTTTTTTTCTATTTTTCTGTAAGTTTGTGGATTTATTAAAAATAGTTAGACACCTTCAAAAATCCTGAAAATAATCATAGGCCCTGTTTAGATTAATTCCAACAGCACACACTTATTTCCAGAATTATTTGAGCATTTAAAATATTTACTAGCATTTAAATGCCCAAATGCAAGGTACATATGATTTAATTCAGTGACCAAATATGTCGTGGAAAAATGTGCAACACCTTTGGTTATGGTTTCTAGCATTATCCAGAAATGATGAACATTTTTGAAAGCCATTTGGATTCACTGAAATTATTTTAGTTGAACCTAGTGATTTCCTTTGATGCTAGGGTTTGGACAATCCCCATTTCAACTTTAAGAGAAATTTAAACATGATGCAACACAACACTAGCTAACCCAGAGCAGACTAGAACTAGGGATGTGACAACACACCCCCACTAAACAAGAATCTCGTCCCGAGATTCAGGCGTAGGGTAAGATGAAGAGGAAAACGCAACTAACACAATCTTCACGATCCAGGTTGCACTTCATAGGGGCATTGATTCGATCACCATCTTTGACTCGATGTCTTCCTCTGAGAACTCCCGCTAACATGACAACAAGAGGAGAAGGAGACTCTAGAAGGATCGATCTTCTCGAAGATCGAACAACTTAGGATCAACTCGCGGAATGAGGCATAGCAACACCACTCGAGCTGAGACACGAAACACACATCTAGAGGGATGGAGTGGAACAAATGACGAGGGTTCACTAGGTAGACAACAATTCCACACTTGAGGAGATGGTGAATGGTTTCAAGATAGCGATGAAATAATTGCCATGATACCATAACAGGGCACCTTAGGGAAAGGTGGCTCGTAGAAATATCCCCTTAAGTGGCAAAAAGAATTACCTTTGATTCAGAGATCATCGATATTCTTTATACCAGCCTAAGGCAATTCTCGAGCAATCGTTTGGAGGGGGTCGGTAGAATGGCATGCCTGGATTAGAATGGATGATGTGGATTACCTTGTTGAAAACAACACAAGGGATGATTTTAGTAACTGAGGAGAAGCTCAACAGTAGAGAGTGAGTCCACTGTTTGAGAAGTTATAGCATAACCGAGGAGCTGAGAGCAAGCCCAGTTAGTGCCGATGATAACACCTAGCGCTTGTGCGTGCTCTCAAGAACTTGAGCATTTCCATATCCATCAGGGTTTTACCAATATCCGTGTCAAGGATCCTGGCAACACAACGTACTACCATGATGAATGCTGGTAGAAAATGCAGATGCAAAGGAAGATAACACCTTCTCAGATTTCACCTTGGCGGGGCCAAGGGGACAAAATATGGATGATCGACCGAGAGACATTTAGCACTCCGCTTCTAATGTTCTCCTTGATGTACCAGCTTAACCCAATACCAGTCGGTATCTGGAACATCAAGTAAAGGTCTGGCTTCGGGAGAACAAAGGATCCATAAGGAACAACTTCTAATAAGTAACTCGAAATCCTCATGGAGAAGATGGTCGATTTTCTCAATCAAGATACGACAATGATAGATCTTCTGGCTAGGTGTGTCGGCCAAAACATCAACCTTGTCGGGACCTACATCATAGATCTTGGAAAGGTTCCAACCATCATATTTGCCTGAGATTCAGATCTGGTTGGTAACATAATATTCCAGACTCATCAAGTCTAGAAAGAAAAATGAAAGTTTGCAACACAAATCCATGAGATGACGTTGCGAGATTCTCGGGAAATGAACTACGATAGTAAGCTCCAAAACATGAGATGGTTCAGCTACAAACATGTGAACATGTTGTCCCAAACAAACATGATCACATGGTAGTCTTACAATAAAACACTACCGAGTTCAGGTGGGGAGCCATCATCGAGGATATCGAAGTCCTTGCATAAGGTATACTCTTAAGAAGGAGCTTCTTCACCTTGAACAAATCAATCAGTGGCTTGGTGTGCTAGGGGATACATAGGGAATGAAGATGATCAGTCTATCAGACCATAGAATACTTCGCACATGCATGACTGGCTTGGGATGATTCCAGAGGAGCAAAAACAAACTTTCTCGAATTCACGGCGGCAACTTACATCAAATGCACGTGAATTAGAGCAAGTCACTTCTTTCATCCGAGCATATGCTTCATGAGCGGGACATGAAGATAATGCTTTTTAGAAGTTTCCAACACTAGCTGGATGTTCAACATGAATCATGGAGATGATGAAAATGTTGTCAATGGGCTCAACAACAATTTATCAAGATTTCCATATAGATGGAACTCCATAACTATGTGAACAAGGTAATAGCATTGGTCAAACCCAAAAGATATAATGATGTATGCTCGACAACCGCGAGTAAGACAACATTACGAACATCGTTGGTTCTGATTTGATTTGACAATAGCCCACACTCAAATCAAGTTTTGACAAGGCAATAAATCCAACAATTGATCACGAGGACCAATTGGTGAAGATATCATCTTTCTTCAACACACACACAACACAAAGATATCCCTTAACATGAACTAAGTCAGACAAGCTTTTATCTTCCAACTCTCCAAGTTGTTGTTTAGCTTAACCAACTAGCTCATGGGTATCCAACACGGATTCTTGGAGAAAGGGTGGTTTACAGGAATAAACCAACTTGATCACGAACTCAACATAAGGGTCAGGGGACAACCTGGTAATACTTTCGAGAAGATATTCGGAAAATCACGAACTACCGATATGTTACTAAGCTCGAGAACAATCTTGCTTTTCAGGGCAAGACGATATGATCAAAAGAGCGAAGATTTGAAATAATCCTAACTCATCGATCGAGGAGTGCACCAGGAGAATGGACTAGGTAGCACGATCAATCTTAGAATGATGATTCAATAACCAACATGCTAAGAACGAAATTATTGTCCTTTAACTACCAAGCAACGGAGTTGCAAGGAGTATTGAGTTCACACATCACGATTCACTTGTCAGCACTCCGGCTGCAACAACACGGAACCGAGGAATGATCGATGATGGCGAGAGTATCACTGCATCAAGAATTCATAAGAGAAGGTGCAATTCTCATGACGTTCCTGACATAAAGTGGGTAATACTTCAAGATAGAATAGAATCAAAAGCTGGATTTGCATTTGATCTGCAGAACACAACTACTTTGACCCAATCCTGGATATGGATGAGGTACTGGAGTTTGTTTCTCCTAGTCATTCTGAAATAGAATGGCTTTGACGGAACACAAGAATAATAGGCATCGATGAACGAATGCACGCATACTCTTGACTATCAATTGATAGACGAGGGTCAAAAGACGACTAAGGGGGACAACTCAAAAGAACATACGATTTTCTGAGTTGTGGACGCATGGATTAGAATGTCGAACGAGTTCAACAAGTTTCTTCCGGGTAATCCATGCAGAGAGGTAGAACTGGCAGATTCACAATATAGAATGGAGAACTCATCAGGAGCACTCTGGTTGTGATCTTTTGGTTCAAAAGAACTCCTGCCAAGAATGGTTCATGGTATTTGGAAGAACGATATACCACGGACCTCGAGGACTATCGCAAAGGTTACTAATATCCTAAAGGCACTAGCAATTACTATCAACATGAAGTAAGTAGGGTGAATCTTGGGCTCAGAAACCCAGGAGTAGAATACCTACTACTAACTGGCATCACAGGATGCTTTCGAGAATGATGGCCAGAGTCATCACACTGGGAACACAAAACATGGCTAGACTACTAGATGATCCCCTGAGACACCTAGGGTCATACTACTAGCTCCAACATATATGTCAAGGCAATAAAGTACCTCAACTCACTGATTTGTGTGATTAATCTGACCAAAGGCACATCGGGAACAGGAGGAAGGGATTTGCAAATGCATCAGACTATTTAGAAACCTGGGATGACTCGGACAGCATAACGGCTGTAAATGCTCGAAAGATTGGAGACATGCTACAAAAATGGTGGCATAGCCACTCAGAAGCACAATATCAAGGTTTCAAGATCAACAGTTAACATACAGAAGATAGTAGGAACTGGACTCAAGCTTAGAACCATCAATCCTATAGGTCTACGGATTAGTAACACGTGATCCTGATAGAAAGAAGAGAAATCCTAATTCCTTAACCCCGTAGGATAGATAAGATGACTCAGATCAGAAGGGCATAAGGTATAAGGAGTTAAAAGAGCCTTACGTTCCATCCCACAATCAATTCCCTTATATAACTAAAGAATTTCTAGACTCAACTTCGACCAGTTTGGCTTGGTAATCCTACAGGCAGTCAAGCTCTAATACCAAAGCTGTCAGGACCCCGACTCAATGCCACATCGATCTAGCATGTAACACCTCATATCACTTTGCGGCCTCACGCACGGTATCCCCACGGGTGTCGCCTTACCTTTGCCCGGGACCGTTTGCGTCTTTTGGCACACGTATATGATAGTGTCGCTAGCATCCATATGATAAGGAGCCCGGGCTGGCATGGCTAGTCGTAAACCCAAAGTGGCACAAACTTATAGGGACAGGCATCCATGACCCAACATCGAACGTGTCGGTCATCAGCGAGTGAATCCAGGCTGTAGCACTGGGCTAGCAGGACTCCGGTGAACCGGGATGTAGTGGGCTAACAGGACTCCTGTATTCATCGCGTGACATTTCCCTGAAGGGACAGACACAGGAACGAAGAAGGACACATGCCGGCCAGCCTAAGTGTTCCGGAGCAGTAGCAAGCTACCATGGCTCAGTGGAAACACTAGGAGACATTTCCTGGTAAGAGAGGCTACAAAGGATAAACAACTAGATAGTCAGATCCCACACATACCAAGCATTTCAATAACATACACACAATATGCTCGATATGTGCAAATACAACATGGCATCACAACATGACTCTACAACTCAAGTATTTATTCAATAGGCTCCGAGGAGCGAGATATTACAAACATGGGTCTCATGACCCAGCATTCAGAGCACACAAGTCAAGCACAAGCGGAAGCTTAACATGTTTGAGTACAGACATCTACAAATGAAAAAGGCTGAGAAGCCTGACTATCTACCAGATCCTACCGAGGGCACAAGATCATAGCTGAGGTAACAAGCTAAATGTCGAAGTCCATGCGGTACTACTAGCGAGACTGAAGTCTCTCTGCAAAAACATAAATTAAGCAACGTGAGTACAAATGTACCCAGCAAGACTTACATCAGAACTAACTACATATGCATCATTATCAACAAAGGGGGTGGTGGAGTTTAACTGCAGCAAGCCAGCTTTGACTCGGTGGCTAACCCGAACTACGATTGCAAGTAACTCTTTTGAGGTGGCGCACACGAGTCCACATATTCACCATATCAATACACCACTATGGATCCGCTCCCGTCTCCCTACGAGAACGCCATCCATAGCACTCACGCTTATCTTGCGTATTTTAGAGTATCCACTTTCACTTGTCTATGAACTATACAGGCAACCCAGATGTCCTTTTCCGCGGACACGGCTATTCGAATAGATCATATTAACCCTGCAGGGGTGTACTTCTTCACACACGCTCTCACCACTTACCGCCGTTTACATGACATGTACTCGGCAACCTTCAAGCGGAAGCCCAGCGAGGGTGTCGGCCATGACCTGACTAACCACACAAGTCTCTCGTCCAGGTTTATCGCCTATTCGGGTTCCATCCGCAAGGAGATCCGGCCGGGGTGTCGCTCACGGCCCCAAACGATGTGTGCAGGGTTCCCAAGCCCACCTCGACGGGTGGATCTACGCTTGGTACATTGTGCCACGGTGCCTAGTCTGTCCCAAGCCCACCTGTACCGGGTGCCACTTGGTAGACTACTAACACTACCTACAAACACCAGAAACTAGTTGCAACTCCTGGACAGAGATCATGTTGATTAATAAGTCGAGAGGGGTCGAGTTACCGGAACCCAATGTGTGGTAGTAACTGTTCATGGATCACAAACACAGAACTCAGTTCCTGAGGACGGCTGCAATGAGACAACCCACCATGTACTCCTACATGGCCTCTCGCCGCTACCTTTACCAAATCGTGTTCACACACTTAGCTCACACACAGTAGGACATGTTTACACACCTCCAATTCATCCCCGATGAATCAGACCTGACACAACTCTAAGCAATAGCAGGCATGACAAACAAGCATGAATGAGTAGGCACATCAGGGCTCAAACAACTCCTACTCATGCTAGTGGGTTTCATCTATTTACTGTGGCAATGACAGGCATGCAGAGGATAAAGGGGTTCAACTGCCGCAACAGGTAACAAGTGTATCGTTGTTGTCCTAATGCAGTAAAATAGAGCAGGAGCGAGAGAGTGGGATTGTATCGGAATGAACAAGGGGGTTTTGCCTGCCTGGCACTTCTGAATATAGTATAATTTTTCATCGGTGTCATCGAACTCATCGTCGAAACATCGTCTACTGAGAGGGGACAAATACTGACAAACATGGAAGAAACACAATCAATGCAATGCACAATATGATGCATGATCATGACATGTCAATATGTTGTGGTTTGAGCTAATGCAACTAGCAGCAAGTTAAATAGAGTTGGTTTGAATCCTAGGTTCAAATTCAAACTCCATATGTGATTTCTTAAATGCCATTTAATTGAATTGTCCTAAACAGTAGTCATAAGTTGTTCTAACATGCATGAAAATGGTACAGATGGATAGATTGGATTTTTCTGATCATTTTTCATATATAAATTATTTCATTCTGAGTTACAGTTGAATTTATATGATTTTTAGAAGTTTATAACATTTTCTGGAATTTCCTGGATTATCTTTATTCCAGAAAAAGATTAATTGCGTCAGCATGACGTAGGTGTGACGTCAGCAGGTCAACTGACCCGGTACAGGTCAAACCTGACCAGTGGGGTCGACACGTCAATGACACAATTAACTAACAGGGTTAATTAAATCTAACTAATCAAATTAACAGCCACTAGGCCCGCTGTCAGTGTCAGCAGGGGGTAATTAGTCCTAAACTAATCTAGTCAGGGGCGGGGCCCACGTGTGTTGACCCCAGGGAGGTCAAACCCCGGGTCGAACAGGTCAAACTCGCCGGCGACTCGACGCCGGCGAGGCCAGACACGGCGGCAAGGCTTAGATTTGGTCCTCCGTTGACCAAATCGACGACGGAGACGCGCTACGGACTGCTGGTGAACTTGCGCATCGAGTGGTGGTGGTGGTTGGGCCAGGGGAGGCCGGAGTTGTCGCCGGCGTCGACCTTGGCGGTTGCCGGAGCTCGGGTGAGCTCGGGGTCAACGCTACGATGGCCGTGGCGATGTGCGATTATCACCTACGGCGTCTACGTGATGCGGTGAGTATGATGGGCGCATGCCTGGGACCAAATGGTTACCGAAATGTGGCCGGTGACGAGCTCGTGCGGCGACGCGGTTCGGTCTTCAAGGGGGCGACGGCTACAGCAAGAAATAAAGGCGGGGAAGAGGGCAATTCGGTCCGTGAGCTCACCGCGGAGACGTTGGGATGGTCAGCGTGCTCGGAGGAGGCTTGGAGGTGACGGAATGGCGGTGACGATCTCGGCGGCCCGAGGAAGGGGACGGCGGAGCTGGCGGCATCCAGGGCTTCTGATGCCTTCCATCTTGGTGAGGAGGAAGAGGGGGACGAGGCGGGGCTTCTGAGCGCTTCGGCAAGGCGAGGCGAAGGCGGTGGCCGCGGTGGTGGCGAATGGCGGCGACGAACCCGCTCGGGTGGTGCGAGGGAGAGAGCCAGAGGAGGGGAGGAGCACGGGAGAGTGTGAGAGGGGGCCAGAGGGGGGCTGCGGGGTGGCGCCGAGAAGAAGACGCGAGGCGTCGCGGTGGCCAGGCGACGCAGGCAGACAGCGTGGTGGCGTGGCGCCCGCGCGCGCGCCGGCGCGCTCCTCTCTGCCTGCCTGGCGAGAGGAAGCAGGTGGCTGGCAAGGGCCAGCACAATGCTGGGCCGGCCAGTGGGCTGCCAGGTGGGCTGGCTGGGCTGCCAGGTAAGTCTCTCTCTCTCTTACTTAATTTAGTTTCTGTTTTTCTATTTTTCTGTAAGTTTGTGGATTTATTAAAAATAGTTAGACACCTTCAAAAATCCTGAAAATAATCATAGGCTCTGTTTAGATTAATTCCAACAGCACACACTTATTTCCAGAATTATTTGAGCATTTAAAATATTTACTAGCATTTAAATGCCCAAATGCAAGGTACATATGATTTAATTCAGTGACCAAATATGTCATGGAAAAATGTGCAACACCTCTGGTTATGGTTTCTAGCATTATCCAGAAATGATGAACATTTTTGAAAGCCATTTGGATTCACTGAAATTATTTTAGTTGAACCTAGTGATTTCCTTTGATGCTAGGGTTTGGACAATCCCCATTTCAACTTTAAGAGAAATTTAAACATGATGCAACACAACACTAGCTAACCCAGAGCAGACTAGAACTAGGGATGTGACATGAATAATCTTGGCGAAGAACGCCACAATGAGTGAAGCGGGGGAAAGAATGACGACTTACCCAGCTTGGGGGGTTGTACATAGAAAACACATCCTGCGGTTTAATATGAAGGAATTCTTCTTCTTCTCCCTTATACAAATCGGACAATATCCTCGCCAGAGCAGTGGCAGAGTCCGGACCTTTATGGTCACAACGGGTGGCATCATCTTCCCCGTTGTAGTGCCACATGGGCTTCCCCCGATATTGAAGCGGTTGCACTCCCTGCATTATGCATATTGCCATAACCTCGATTATCGCCAGCCCGGATTTGGCCAATAATTTTATCCTTTTCATCAAAAAGTGTATTTCTCTGGTATCCTCCTCCTGGGGGCCCTGAGGGCGCCAGCTTCGATGTGCCTTCGGCAGACCGTTATTGAACTCAGGGAGACCTGTCCGGACTTCATCAACATAAAACCACTCCGAAGGCTAGTTCTCTGGTGCCTTCTTGGGAGTACCCGATAGGTATCCGGTCTCGGCGATGCGCCATACTTCGGCTCCACCCACTTGACATAGGGATTCTCCCTGGTTGCGAGGGACAAGGCAGAACAACTTCTTCCATAACCCAAAGTGAGCCTCGCAGCCTAGAAATAGCTCACAAAGGGCAACATATCCTGCTATATGCAGCACGGAGGCAGGGGTGAAGTTGTGCAGCTGGAGGCCGTAGAACTCCAGGAGCCCGCGAAGAAATGGGTGGATAGGAAACCCAACGCCCCTTAGCAGATGCGGGATGAGGCATATTCGCTCCTCTGGGGAGGGATTAGGAGATCCTTCCGCTTGCTCCCCGCCATTATAGGTGGCTATTCCGGCTCGGACGGGGACCATGAACGCCGGTGGGAGAAACCCTTGGGTCTGTAACTCTATCAAACGGTTGTGAGGAACTGAACACTCTTCCCGGTCTCCCAGCTTGGAGCGAGGAGAGCGAGAAGAAGAGTTGCGGCGGCTGGCCATGTTGGAATGGTCTTTCCGGAGCGCTCTGTTGGATGCTTGCTCGAGGGAAGAGGGTGAGGTTTGGATCTGAGAATCCCTGTCTCTTCAAATAGACGGTTAACCTGCCGGACCGGGGGTGGCAAATGCAAAAATGCCTCGGCTCCTCACATTCACTCGACACGTGGAGATGGTTATTATTGAGGCACTGAAGCCGAGGAGTACAACATTGATGGGAAGCCGGACACTATTCGTCGTAACAGGTACTTTGGAGTATTCGGAGATGGAACCCGCCTTGCAATGCTGAATACAAGACTGCGCGCCTGACTCATCGTCATTGAAGCCTGGTTAAGGGGCTACTGAGGGAGTCCTGGATTAGGGGGTATCCGGACAGCCGGACTATACACTTTGTCCGGACTGTGGGAGCGTGAAGATACAAGACTCAAGACTCTGTCCCGTGTCCGGATGGGACCCTCCTTTGCGTGGAAGACAAGCTTGGCGATCCGGATATTATATTTCCTTCCTTGTAACCGACTCCATGTAAACCCTAACCCTCTCCGGTGTCTATATAAACCAGAGGGGTTGGTCCTTAGAAGGACGATCACAATCATAATCATCATAGGCTAGCTTCTAGGGTTTAGCCTCTATGATCTCGTGGTAGATCTACTCTTGTACTACTCATATCATCAATATCAATCAAGCAGGAAGTAGGGTTTTACCTCCATCGAGAGGGCCCGAACCTGGGTAAACATTGTGTCCCTTGTCTCCTGTAACCATCGGCCTAAGACGCACAGATCGGGACCCCCTACCCGAGATCCGCCGGTTTTGACACCGACATTGGTGCTTTCATTGAGAGTTCCTCTGTGTCGTTGCTGCAAGGCTCGATGGCCCGTCTCGTTGTCAAGGACAACATCACCTCTGGGGAAGCACTGGCTCTAGGCCAAACTCTCCGACTTGGCAACTTCATTATGGCTGCCCATCGGTTGTCGCGCCGACGATGACCTCTCGAGTCATCACGCGTAGCCTCCACGTCAATTCGGAACTTGCCAAACAGATGGATCCGATAGAGCTCTCCTCCCTTAACGAGCTCTTGGATCGCATCGCTGCTTTGGGAGTCGCCACAGACTATGACCGGATCGGGCTTAAACCCGACCAAAGGGACATTAAATTCCCGGCGGCCACCCATGAGATAGCGGTAGTGGAGGAGCCACATACGGATCACCCCTCTATTTTGAGGACGAATTATGTCCGGATCACCGAGCTCCCTGAGCTGGAAACCCATTCAAGGGAAGACATGACCCAGACCCCGGACTTAGAATCGGGTATTGGGCCAGAAAAATTGGGCAGCACCCCGGATCCCGAGCTGTCAAACTCGGAAGCTCCCCTGCCCCTGGGTGCTAGATCGGATCAGAATCCGGATTCAGCTACGCCCACCCACCCGGACTTAAACCGTCTCTCCCATATCAGACAAAAGCCCCAGGACACAGTACATCGCTGCTGGGCCAGATTCCTCCTTGTGCTAAGTAAGGTCAAGGACTGTCGGGAGGAGGGTGCAGTCTCACTTTTCTGCAAAAACTGCACGAACAAAGAAATCCTTAACGCTATAAGTCGCCGTGACATAGTACACTTTGCTGACTTGGCAACCATAGTACAGAAGTATTGTGCGATGGAAAGCGCCTGGAAAACCCAAGCAGAATTTTGGGATAGTCCGGCTCTTGCAAAAACCTTTGTCCGAGCTAAACGGGCGAGCTCTCGTAAGTCGGCCGATCCAATCACCAAGAAACCAAAGCCCACCCCAGGGCGTGGAACCGTATTGGAAGAATGGCTCAATGGGCCATGTAAACTCCATAGTACGCCGGACACTACACCAACCCATAGCCTTAGGGCATGTTGGATACTCCTGCAGGTAGCAAAAAGTGGCAAGGATCTTCTTGTAAGCCATAAAGCAGAACAACATCCCGCCAAAGAACACAATACGGTACTAATAGTCTTCGAGACTTTTGCCTCAAACAATAGGCGCAAGCGAGCTCATCGAAGCTCCGCTGAAATTTGCCAGGTGGCAAAAATAAATCCGTGGAACGACACTGCTATAACTTTCAATGCCAGTGATGAACCACGATTCCAGACCGTCCGGGCACCAGCCGCTCTGGTCCTTAGCCCAATCGTGGACGGCTTTTGGCTCACTAAAGTACTCATGGACGGATGAAGCGGATTAAACTTGATATACAAAGAAACACTCAACAAGATGGAAATAGATAAAAGCCGCATTGAACAAAGCGGCACAACCTTCAAGGGAATTATCACTAGTTGGGAAGCGCGGTGTGCGGGAAAAATCACACTCGATGTGGTATTCGGCACCCCGGAGAATTACAGGTCCGAAGAAATCACATTCCAAGTGGCTCCTTTCAGCAGCGGATACCACGCCCTTTTAGGGCGGGACGCGTTTACAAGCTTTCAAGCTATACCCCATTACGGGTACATGAAGCTTAAAAAACCCCGACCCAATGGAATCATCACTCTAGCCAGTGATCTGGACGTCGCACTTCGCGCCAAAAACAAAACCGCAGCACTAGCCCTGGAAGCATTATCCGAAGCCCCAGCAGCTATGCGGGTGATTGCATACGACATTCCGGCTGACTATTGTTGGGGAACGTAGCATGCAATTTCAAAAAAAAATCCTATGCTCACGCAAGATCTATCTAGGAGATGCATAGCAAAGAGAGGGGGAGAGTGTGTCCACGTACCCTCTTAGACCGAAAGCGGAAGCGTTTGCCAACGTTGTTGATTTAGTTGAACTTCTTCTTGTTTCGACCGATCAAGCACCGAACATATGACACCTTCGAGTTCTACATACGTTCAGCTCGATGATGTCCCTCAAACTCTTGATCTAGCAGAGTGTCGAGGAAGTAGATGAGTTCCGTCAGCACGACGGTGTGGTGACGGTGATGGTGAAGTTACACGCGCAGGGCTTCGCCTAAGCACTACGAGAATATGACCGAAGGCGTAAACTGTGGAGGGGGCGCCGCACATGGCTAACAATTGTTGGTGTGTGTTCTAGGCGCTCCCTCCCCATGTATATATAGGAGGGAGGGAGAGACACGTAGCCTAGGGCGCGCCCAAGTAGGAGGAATCCTACTTGGGCCCCTAGTCCAATTCTCCCCCTCCCCCCTTCCGGAGGGAAGAGGGAAGGAGGAAGGAAAGGGGGATCCGAAACCCCACCTCCTTCTCCTATTCCGCCTCCTACCATAAGGGGGGCGCCACCCCTTGTGGGCTAGTGTGCTCCCTCCTATGGCCCGTATGGCCCATATCTTCCCCCGGTCGGTTCCGGTAACCCCCCTAGTACTCCGATATGTACCCGATACACCCCGGAACACTTCCGGTGTCCGAATACTATCATCCTATATATCAATCTTTACCTCCCGGCCATTTCGAGACTCCTTCTCATGTCTGTGACCTCATCCGTGACTCCGAACAACATTCGGTCACCAAATCAGATAACTCATATAATACAAAATCATCATCAAAAATTAAGCGTGCGGACCCTACGGGTTTGAGAACTATGTAGACATGATCGAGACACCTCTCCGGTCAATAACCAATAGCGGAAACTGGATGCTCATATTGGTCCCACATATTCTACGAAGATCTTTATCGGTCAAACCGTTATGACACCATGCGTTATTCCCTTTGTCCACGGTATGTTACTTGCCCAAGATTCGATCATCGGTATCTTCATACCTAGTTCAATCTCGTTACTGGCAAGTCTCTTTACTCGTTCCGTAATGCATCATCCTGCAACTAACTCATTAGTCACTTTGCTTGCAAGGCTTCTTATGATGTGCATTACCGAGAGGGCCCAAAGATACCTCTCTGATACTTGGAGTGACAAATCCTAATTTCGATCTATGCCAACCCAACAAACACCTTCAGAGATACTGCTACGTCTTGAGCTTGCGTTGGTTTTCCTTGAAGAGGAAAGGGTGATGCAGCAAAGTAGCGTAAGTATTTCCCTCAGTTTTGAGAACCAAGGTATCAATCCGGTAGGAGGCTCCTGAAAAGTCCCACGCACCTACACAAATAAACAAGAACTCGCAACCAACGCAATAAAGGGGTTGTCAATCCCTTCACAGCCACTTGCGAAAGTGAGATCTGATAGAGATAATATGATAAGATAAATATTTTTGGTATTTTTATAATATAGATAGGAAAAGTAAAGATCCAAATAAAAGTAGATGAAAAGCTTATATGATAAGAGATTGACCCGGGGGCCATAGGTTTCACTAGTGGCTTCTCTCAAGATAGCATAAGTATTACTGTGGGTGAACAAATTACTGTCGAGCAATTGATAGAAAAGCGAATAATTACGAGATTATCTAGGCATGATCATGTATATAGGCATCACGTCCGTGACAAGTAGACCGACTCCTCCCTGCATCTACTACTATTACTCCACACATCGACCGCTATCCAGCATGCATCTAGAGTATTAAGTTCATAAAGAACAGAGTAACGCTTTAAGAAAGATGACATGATGTAGAGGGATAAACTCATGCAATATGATATAAAACCCATCTTTTTATCCTTGATGGCAACAATACAATACGTGCCTTGCTGCCCCTGCTGTCACTGGGAAAGGACACCGCAAGATTGAACCCAAAGCTAAGCACTTCTCCCATTGCAAGAAAGATCAATCTAGTAGGCTAAACCAAACTGATAATTCGAAGAGACTTGAAAAGATAACTTAATCACACATAAAATAATTCAGAGGAGATTCAAATATTTCTCATAGATAAACTTGATCATAAACCCACAATTCATCGGATCTCGACAAACACACTGCAAAAAAGGTTACATCGAAAAGATCTCCAAGAAGATCGAGGAGAACTTTGTATTGAGATTCAAAGAGAGAGAAGAAGCCATCTAGCTAATAACTATGGACCCGAAGGTCTATGGTAAACTACTCACAACTCATCGGAAGGGCCTTGGAGATGATGTAGAGGCCCTCCATGGTCGATTCCCCCTCCGGCGGGGCGCCGACGAAGGCTCCAAGATGGGATCTCGCGGATACAGAAGGTTACGACAGTGGAACTAGTTTTTTGTGGTGCTCCTCGATGGTTTTGGGGTACATGGGTATATATAGGAGGAAGAAGTAGGTTGGATGCTCGAGGGGCCCACGAGGGTGGGGGCGAGCCCACCTGTAGGGGCGCGCCGGGCACCCTCGTGGCCGCCTCCTCTGTTACTTGACGTCCACTCCAAGTCCCCTGGATCACGTTTGTTCCAAAAAGATCGCTCCTGAAGGTTTCATTCCGTTTGCACTCCGTTTGATATTCCTTTTCTTCGAAACACTGAAATAGGCAAAAAAACAACAATTCGGGCTGGGCCTCCGGTTAGTAGTTAGTCCCAAAAATGATATAAAAGTGTAAAGTAAAGCCCATAAACATCCAAAACGGGTAATATAATAGCATGGAACGATCAAAAATTATAGATACGTTGGAGACATATCAGATACCTGTAGAGCATCTTTATAATCACCCAATTATGTTGTGACGTTTGATAGCACACAAGGCATTCCTCCGGTATCCGGGAGTTGCGTAATCTCATAGTCGGAGGAATATGTATTTGACATGAAGAAAGAAGTAGCAATAAAACCGAACGATCATAATGCTAAGCTAACGAATGGGTCTTGTCCATCACATCATTCACCTAATGATGTGACCCTATTCATCAAATGGCAACACATGTCTATGATTAGGAAACTTAACCATCTTTAATTAACAAGCTAGTCAAGTAGAGGCATACAATGAACACGGTGTTTTGTCTATCTTTCCACACATGTATCAAGTTTTCGGTTAATAAATTCTAGCATGAATAATGGCATTTTTGATGAATAAGGAAATATAAAATAACAACTTTATTATTGCCTCTAGGGCATATTTCCTTCATTCTCCCACTTGCACTAGAGTTAATAATCTAGATTACATTGTAATGATTCTAACACCCATGGAGTCTTCGTGCTGATCATGTTTTGCTCGTGGAAGAGGCTTAGTCGACGGGTCTGCCACATTCAGATCTGTATGTATTTTGCAAATCTCTATGTCTCCCTCCTTGAGTAGATCACAGAAGGATTTGAAGCATCTGTTGATGTGATTCCTTTGGTAAGGCTATTGCTCAAGTATTGTCACAAAAGATTTTCTTTTGACCCGATGCACTAGGTATTACACCTAGATCGGATATGAACTCGTTCATCCAGACTCCTTCATTTGCTACTTCTGAAGCAGCTATGTACTTCGCTTCACATGTAGATCCCGCCACGACGATCTGCTTGGAACTGCACCAACTGACAGCTCCACCATTCAGTAAAAATACGTATCCGTTTTGTGACTTAGAGTCATCCGGATCAGTGTCAAAACTAGCATCGATGTAACCATTTACGACGAGCTCTTTGTCACCTCCATAAACGAGAAACATATCCTTAGTCCTTTTCAGGTGCTTTAGTATGTCCTTGACCGTTGTCCAGTGATCCACTCCTGGATTACTTTGGTACCTCCCTGCTAAACTTATAGCAAGGCACACATCAAGTCTGGTACACAACAAAGCATACATGATAGAACCTATGGCTGAGGCATAGGGAATGACTTTCATTTTCTCTCTATCTTCTGTAGTGGTCGGACATTGAGTCTGACTCAACTTCACACCTTGTAACACAGGCAAGAATCATTTCTTTGACAGATCCATTTTGAACTTCTTCAAAACTTTGTCAAGGTATGTGCTTTGTGAAAGTCCTATTAAGAGTCTTGATCTATCTTTATAGATCTTCATGCCCAATATATAACCAGCTTCACTGAGGTCTTTCATTGAAAAACTTTTATTCAAGTATCCTTTTATGCTATCCAGAAAGTCTACATCATTTTCAATCAACAATATGCCGTCCACATATAATATTAGAAATGCTACAGAGCTCCCACTCACTTATTGTAAATACTGGCTTCTTCGAAAGTTTGTGTAACATCCCAAATTTCCAATTTGGAATGTTATACTTAGATCATTCATGCATATCATATTTTATTGCATTTTGTTTCGCAATCCTAGAAATTCTAAGCAACTGACCCACGGAGAGAGTTGGGGATTTCATCGTTTTCATATTTGAATTTTCTCGAATATCGAAACAAGGATCATTTTGGTTTTAATAATTTTTCTTTTCAAAAATATTTCATATTAAAAGTATATGAGAGGAGATAATATGACTTCTCCAAAATAAATGAAATATTCGAGGAAAAATATTAAAATCAAATAAATAGTTTTATTTGGATCTTATTGCAAATTTATTTGAATTAGAAAAATTGCATGTTTTCAAAAATTGCATTTTAGGCCTAGAAAATGTTCATCTTGTTCTAAATATTTTATTTAGACGGTGAAATTTTGTTTTGGTATTTTCAGTTTTTTTACTTTATTTTCTAGGATTTGTTTTGTTGGGCAAAATTTATTTAAAAAAAAGATCCCGCCCGACTGGGCCGAAGCCCAGCCGAGCAGGCCGGCCCGCCTACCGCCGCCG
>NC_041387.1:197918231-197922528 GCF_002162155.2 Triticum dicoccoides | reverse complement strand
ACCCCGGTTCCCTCTCACCACCCTGAGCCGCCCCACCACCCCGACGCTGCCGCCACCTATCGGAGCCCCACCGCCCGCAAGCCGCCGCCGCACCACCTTGCCGCCGCCGTCGCCCGCCACCCCGTGCCGCCCTGGAGCCCCGCCACCGCAGCAGAGCCCCGCCTCGCCGGAGACTTGCCGGAGGTATACGCCGCCGCCGAAGTCGTTCGGTTTTATTTTAGAACCGTTCGGTTTTTTAAGAAACCCTAGGTTTATTTTTTTTATACATCGGTTTTATTTTATTTTTCCGGTTTAGTTAAATAGTGGACGTTCGTCCGTACGTTCGTTTAACGAACGGTGTTCACCCGTTAACCGCGGACAACGAACATTCATTCCTTAGTCTGTTCGTCGGTTTTTCTTTCTCCAGGGTTTTTCTGCGATTATTTTCGATCGTGATTTCTACCCTGATTTTCGTTTTAGTTTATCTTTTCGCTCGTTTATCGGAATCAGGCGATTCAAGCGCCCAGATCTTCATCTCGAAGCCCTCTTTCTATTTAACCAACTTGAACAAGATTTTGGTACTGTAAAATTTGACTTTAGTCCAGATTAGTAATGGATCTTGTTTCTTTCACAGTTTGAGTTTCGTTGCTTCATTTGATTTGATTCTTTTTGCAAACCGGAGTTCTTAAGTTGAACTTTCTGGTTAGATCTCTAATTTGAGTTTTACTCGTGCTTCTAGTTGAGTGCTTATGTATGTGCTTGTTTGTTTGCGATAGAGTACCCGGAGTGCGAAGCGTGCTACTACGAGTCTCTAGGTTTCACGGATCATCAGCAAGGCAAGTAACACTTTGATCATACCTCTTTACTACACAATTTTATTGCATTAGATCAATCCTCAAACAATTGCATGGTTAGGATCTGATTAACATGTGGGTTTTGGGAAGTAGATGATGAGGTAGAACCTATTGCCCTGTTTATTATCAAATCTTTGGGAATTACTTCTACGTTATGCTTATACTACTATGCTATGCTCGTAGACATGGTTTGGTTTGAGTGATTCATGACAGATGTGAGAGTTATTATTAATGGTTAACTTAAGGTGGCTACTTTAATACACATCTGGGTGGATTGCTTGAGGCACCCTGGAGTACCTAGTGGTTGTCAGGGCACCTGGAGAATCCAGTGTTGTCCAAGGATATCTCGGAGTACCCGTGTGATCATCCTACGGTCCGCCACCTAGGCTCAAAGGGATCATAAGGTTATTCATGCTAGAAACTTCCGTGTGCAGCCACAAGCTATTATGGGCTCTAGCATAGTTGAGTATGTTGCATGACCTCTTTCAGTGGTGGGCTAGCATATGTAGGGGAAAGTAGGTGTAACTGTCCACTCAGAGTAAAGAGTTATTGTTTCAGAAAGACTGTGTCTGGTTTCTCCCACCATGGATGTATTCGAGTCTTGTGGGGAAAAGTGCACAAACCTCTGTAGATTGTACAAACTAATCATGGTTAGCCGTGTCCCCGATTATGGACATCTTGAGTATGTGGTTCTTGGATTATCATGTTGATCTCATCACTCTAAATATAATTGGATTGGGTTTAATGATGATGCTTAATTGGGATTGAGTTGGAGGAACCTTCTCAATGTTTAACAACCACCATGATAGTTAAATAGTATTTATTCCTTTGTTGTAGGGAAAAATTTGCTTTATGCAAAACTGTAACCATAGAGCTTTCCACCAGCCATATATGCATGTAGTGATAGCATTTATTTTGTTCATTACCCTATGTGTTACATTGCCAGCATATTCCATGTGCTGACCCGTTTCGGGCTGCAATGTTTCATGTTGCAGACATTTCAGACAATGAGTAAGGTGCCTTAGGTCGTTGTCTTTCACTCAGCTATGCCGTTGGAGTTGATGGACTCACTTTATTCTTCCAAGCCTTCCGTTGTTATTGATTTTAGATGGCCTTAAGCCATATTATTGTAATAAGTTCTCTTTTGAGACATTCGATGTAATAAGTGTGTGATTGCTACTCTGTTATAAATCCTCAAGTACTATGCGTGTCAGCATTACCGATCCCGGGATGACACTGATGCACAGAGATCAGACTATTTGAGGTCTGGTCGCTACAAGATGGTATCAGAGCACACGCTGACTGTAGGACATGACCACTAATCTAAAACCCTAGATCACTACTCTCTTCTCATTTATGACTCCTCCCCTTTTCTACTCTATAGGATGGCGGATGCAAGGAACAAATTCACACAACTGGATAAAGATACACCTTTTGGACGACACTTGAAGGAAGTTAATGGTACCTAAACATCAAAATACCAAGCTTCACCGGGACCTACATCGCCACTTTACCAGAAGAGGAGTGTTGGATGATTCGAGTTCAAGTTCCAGGAAGGACGTTTATGCCAGTCACTGAGCCCATAGAGTTTTCCTTTGATGCACCAACCTGGAGTCTAGGAAAGAGCATGGCAGCCCACATCACCACGGGACGCATTGGAGAAGTTTACCACAAGGATCTCAAGGATACTATCTATCATATTTGTGGGCGCCGAGATGAGCAGTGGGAGATGATCAGCACCAGGAGGGATAGATCCATTGCAGCTTTCATCCAGGAGTTAAACCAGCACATTCGTCGCCAAGAGAACCAGATGTGCGCAGGCATGATAGATCTGAAGAAGGCAATGACCAGGATCACGGAGCTGGAGGAAGAACTCAAGTCTACACGCGATCGATATGAGGAGGAAATGACGATACTCGTGGGGAAGAATGACGATTTGACAAGCTAGGAGTATTCATGGGAGACCCCGCGCCAGGAGGAGAAGACGATGATTCCACTTGTCTGGAGAACTACATCATCATCGATGACATCGACTCAGACCCCGACGATAGCTATGATGACTATGTTGATGAAGCTGGAGCAGATATCATGGAGTCTTCCACCGATCAAATTTTCTAGTCGACCACCATATCAGTAGTAGTATTCCCCCATGTATATAGTATAGACCGAGCACTTTTGTAACGATAGTTAGACCGATTGTATGCCCTTGTTTGAATTGATTGGAGTGATATGTTTGTGTTTGTCTCATGTGCATATGGGTAGTGTTTTTCCTCTAGATCTCATTCTATTCTGTTTTCTCATCTTTTCTAAACTCATGCCTCCGAGACGTGACAATTAATTTTCTTTCCCACCGGAGCTCACTCAGTTGAACCAGCAGCAGAACACCCTGATGCAGTTACTAGTCCAGAAGCAGAACCAGGGGAACAACAACAACAACCCACCACCACCACCACTTGTTGATCACTTAGCCCGTTTTCTAAGGCTGAATCCGCCGGTCTTCTCAAGTAGCACCGAGCCGATTGTTGCAGATGATTGGCTCCGCAAGATTGGAAGGGAGTTGACCACTGCAGGATGCACAGATGCGAAGAGAGTGCGTTTTGCCGCACATCAGCTGGATGGACCCGTAGCATCATGGTGGGAGAATTTCACAGCCACTTACCCCATCGACACTGTCACATGGGACCAGTTTCAGTAGGATTTTCGCACTGCCCATGTTTCAGCAGGAGCTATGGCCATGAAGAAACACGAGTTTTGCAACTTGCGCCAAGGAGGACGCACAGTGGGCCAGTGTGTGGATGATTTTATGTAACATCCCAAATTTTCAATTTGGAATGTTATACATAGATCATCATTGCATATCATATTTTATTGCATTTTGGCTCGATCCTAGAAATTTCACGCAACTCAAGGACCCACGGAGAGAGCTGGGAATTTCGTTATATTCATATTTGAGTTTTCTCAAATTTTGAAAATAGGATCATTTGATTTTATTTATTTTATCTTCAATTATTTCTACTATGAAAATATGAGAGAGGGAATAAAATGACTTCCCAAAATAAAGAAATATTGAGGATTTGATAATAAAATCAAATAAGATTTTCTTTTGGAGTTTATTGCTATTTTATTTAAATTTAGGAAAAATGCGCGTTTTTCAAAATTGCATTTAGGCCCCAAATAAATGTTCATTTGAACTGTCTTCATTTTAGAAGTCGGGAAAAATTTATTTCAGGATTTTTGGAGTACGTTTAGTATTTCTTTTATTTGTTTTTCTATGCGAAAGTATTTAAAAAAAACAAAACCGACTTTGGGCCGTGTTCGGCCAGGACTCCGCCTGGCCGGGCCTTTATAATGCGCCGCCCGAGCCCACCCGAGCCACCAGCCCGCCCCACACCCAAACCCTAACCCTAGCGCCACCACCGCCACCGCCACCGCCGCGGTCGGATCCCGCGCCGCGCCGCCCCGCC
>NC_041387.1:197899330-197918007 GCF_002162155.2 Triticum dicoccoides | reverse complement strand
CCCCGCCGGACGCCGCCACCCCGTCGCTGCCCCGCCGACCCCGCCGCACCCTGCCACCCCCTCGCCGGAGGTAGCCGCCGCCTCGCCGGCGGCGGTTTTCCTCGAGAAAACCGTTCGGTTTTTCCGCCGGTTTTTCGTTCGGTTTTTTTTAAAAAAACTAGATCTGTTGTCTTTTTTGGTTTAGTTTATTTAGCAGACGTTCATCCGTACGTTCGTTTTAACGAACGGTTTTCGTCGTTTAGCCACAGACAGCGAACGTTCGTTCATTAGCCTGTTTGTCAGTTTTTCTTTTTCTCGGATTTTCCGCGATTATATTTTATCGCGATTTCTGATCTGTTTTTCGTTTTAGTTTATTTTTTCGCTCGTTTATCGGAATCAGGCGATTCAAGCGCCTAGAGTTTTTTCTCGAAACCCTCTTTCTGTTTAACCAACTCAAACAAGTTTTTGCTACTGTAAAATTTGACTTAGGTCCAGATTAGTAAACGAAGCTTGTTTCTTTCGCCATTTGACTTTCGTTGCTTCATTTGATTTGATTCTTTTTGCAAACCGGAGTTCTTAAGTTGAACTTTATGGTTAGATCTTTTATTTGAGTTTTACCCGTGAATTAGATGAGTGCTTATTGTATGCTTGTTTGTTTGTGATAGAGTACCCGGAGTGCGCCGCTTGCTACTTCGAATCTCTAGGTTTCAGGGATCATCAGCAAGGCAAGTAACACTTTGATCATACCTCTTTACTACCCAGTTTTATTGCATTAGATCAATCCCCAAACAATTGCATGATTAGGATCTGATTAATATGTGGGTTTTGGGAAGTAGATGAGGTAGTACCTACTACCTGTTTTATTATCAAACCCTTGGGGGTTACCTCTACGTTTGCTTATTATGCCATGCTATGCTAGTAGACGTGGATTGGGTGAGTGTATCCATGACAGATGTGAGAATTGTTAAGTTAATGGTTTATTTAAGGTGTCAACTTTAATACACATCTAGGTGGATTGAGGCACCTGGGTATTCTAGTGATTGCCTGTTTTCTTTATGGACCGCCACCCAGGCTCAAAGGGATCATGAGATTATTCATGCTAGAAACTTCCGTGTGCAGCCACAAGCTACTATGGGCTCTAGCATAGTTGATTAGGTCGTGCGAACTCTTACAGTGGTAAACTAGCAGATGTAGGAGAAAGTAGGTGTAACGGTCTACCCGATCGTAAGGTGCTAGCGCTTCTGAAAGACTATGTCTCGGTCATCCGTTTCTCAAACACCCTCTAATGCGAGAATCTCAATGGAGGAGATCGAGTCTTGTGGGGAAAAGTGCGCAAACCTCTGCAGAGTGTATAAACTAATCATGGTTAGACGTGTCCCCGATTATGGACATTTTGAGTATATAGTACTTGGATTATCATGTGAATCTCATCATGTTACTTTTAATTAATATTGTTGGGTTTTTAATGATGATGTTTAATTGGGATTGAGAGGGTGTCTACACTCTCAATGTTTAACAACCACCTTGATAGTTAAATAAAGTTTATTCCTTTGCAGTAGGGAAAAATTGGCTTTACGCAAAAACTGTAACCATAGAGCTTTCCACCAGCCATATATGCATTTAGTATAGCTTTGTTCTTTCATTACTCTTTATGTGTTATATTGCCAGCATATTCCATGTGCTGACCCATTTCGGGATGCAACGTTCATGTTGCAGACTTTTCAGACGACGAGTAAGGTGCCTTTAGGTCGTGGTCCTATACTCAGTGAGGCCGTTGGAGTTGATGGACTCACTTATCTTCCAAGCCTTCTGTTGTTATCGTTATTAGATGGCCTTAAGCCATATTTATTGTAATAAGTTCTCTTTTGAGACGTTCGATGTAATAAGTGTGTGATTGCTACTCTGTTATAAATCCTTTGAGTACTGTGCGTGTCAGCATTACTGATCCAGGGATGACAATGATGCACAGAGATCAGACTGTTTGAGGTTTGGTCGCTACAAGATGGTATCAGAGCACACGCTGACTGTAGGACATGACCACTAAGCTAAAAGCCCTAGATCACTACTCACTCTTCTCATTTCTGACTCCTCATCTTTTCTACTCTTTTAGGATGGCGGATGCAAGGAACAAGTTCACGCAACCGGATGAAGATACACCATTTGGACGTCACTTGAAGGAAGTCACTAGATACCTGAACATCGGAGTACCAAGCTTCACCGGGACCTAGAATGCCACTTTACCTGAAGAGGAGCGCTGGACGGTTCAAGTTCAAGTTCCGGGAAGGACGTTCATGCCCGTCACTCAGCCCATAGAGTTTTCCTTTGATGCCCCAACCTGGAGTCTAGGAAAGAGCATGGCAGCCCACATCACAATGGGACGTATTGGAGAAGTTTACCACAAGGATCTCAAGGATACAATCTACCAGATTTGTGGGCGCCGAGATGAGAAATGGGAGATGATCAGCACTAGGAAGGATAGATCAATCGCAACTTTCATCCAGGAGTTAAACCAGCACATTCGACGCCAGGAGAACCAGATGTGCGCAGGCATGTTAGACCTGAAGAAGGCAATGGCCAAGATCACGGAGCTGGAGGAAGAACTCAAGTCTACATGCGATGGATATGAGGAGGAAATAGCAACACTAGTGGAGAAGAATGATGATCTGATGAAGAAGCTTAGAGTGTTCATGGGATTTCCCGCAACTGAAGGAGAAGATGAATGCACTTGTCCAGAGAACTACATCATCATCGATGACACCGACTCGGACCCAGACGATAGCAATGATGACTATATTGATGAAGCTGGAGCAGATATCATGGAATCTTCATCGGAGCAGTTTTTATAGTTAACCACCATAATAGTAGTAGTATTCCCCCATGTATCTAGTATAGCCCGAGCACTTTTGTAACGATAGTTAGACCATTGTATGCCCTTGTTTGAATTGAATGAAGTGATTTTTTGCATTTGTCTCATGTGCATATGGGTAGTGTTTTCTCTCTAGACCTCATTCTCTTCTATATTCTCATCTTTTCTAAACCCTTAGATGCCTCCGAGACGTGACAATGGATTTGCTTTTCCACCGGAGCTCACTCAGTTGGTCCAGCAGGAGAATGCGTTGATGTAGTTGCTAGTCCAGAATCAGAATCAGGGGAACAATAACAACAACAACCCACCACTACCACCACTTGTTGATCATTTAACCCGTTTTCTTAGGCTAAATCTGCCGGTGTTCTCTAGTAGCACCGAGCCGATTGTTGCAGATGATTGGCTCCGCAAGACAGCAAGGGGGTTAACCACTACAGGATGCACAGATGCGGAGGGGGTGCATTTTGCCACACATCAGCTGGAAGGACCTGCAACATCATGGTGGGAGAATTTCACAGCCACTTATCCTATCGACACTGTCACATGGGATCAGTTTCAGCAGGCTTTCTGTATTGCCCATGTTTCAGTAGGAGCTATGGCCATGAAGAAGCGTGAGTTTCGCAACTTGCGCCAAGGAGGATGGACAGTTGGCCAGTATGTGGATGACTTTGGTAAGCTAGCACGTTATGCCCCAGATGACGTTGCTACGGATGCAGCTAAGCAGGAGAAGTTTCTGGAAGGACTGAATGATGAGCTGAGCATGCAGTTGATGGTAGCAACTTTCAATAACTATCATGAGTTGGTAGATCGTGCTCTTATGATTGAGGGGAAGCAGCAGTAGATTGGGAACCTCAAGAGGAAGTATGTACAAGGGAAGTAGAATTCTGGAGCTTAGCAGAAGCCACGCTTTACCCCGAAATCGGGAGGACATTTCCAGCATACCCATGGAGGAGGTAGCTCGCATAACCACAATGGCCCCAAGAATGGTAACGGGAATGGAGGAAGCAACGGCCAGAACCGTACCAACCCGTCAACCCCAGCCAAGAGAGACCTGAGCCAAGTCACTTGCTTTAAGTGCCAGAAGACTAGACATTATGCCAATGAATGTCGTGAAGCCCAGAATGGAAATGGCAATGGAAGCTTAGGAAAGAAGCCAAACCCTTTCAACAGGGGACAGGTGAACCACGTTAACGTGGAGGAGGTTGAAGCCCAGCCAGATGCAGTAATAGGTAAGTTCTTGGTTAAGTCATTTACTAAAATCGTTCTTTTTGATATTAGTGCATCACATTCATACATATCAAGGGGATTTGTGGATAAATATAAACTGCCCACCAAGGTTCTTAGAACACCTATGTTAGTAAGCTCACCAGGCACGAAGTATATGGCCAGTCGAGGATGTTTTCAAGTGCCATTGAGTATAGGTAGGCATGTTTTCCCCTCAGATTTAATCATTTTGGAATCACAAGGTTTGGATGTAATTCTGGGTATGGATTGGCTATTGATGTATGGAGGAAACATCGATTGCGCCAGTAAGTCGATTTTGCTTACCACCCCAGAAGGAAGAAGGATCAAGTATGTATCACGGCATGAGCCGAAGAGGACACAAGTAAATTCCTTATCAGGAGTTGTGCAGGAGGAAGTAGCAGTGGTGAAGTATTTCCCTGATGTATTTCTCGAAGAGTTGCCAGGCATGCCACCAGATAGAGACATTGAGTTTTTGATTGAGCTTTTGCCAGGCACAGGGCCGATCTCTAAGAGACCGTACCGGATGCCCGCACAAGATTTGGAGGAAATTAAGAAGAAGATTAAGGAGTTATTGGATAAAGGCTATATTCACCCAAGTTCTTCACCTTGGGGATCACCAGTGCTTCTAGTGGAGAAGAAGGATGGATCTTTGAGGATGGTTGTTGATTATCAAGGACTAAATGAAGTGACCATCAAGAACAAGTACCCACCGCCGATGATAAATGATTTGTTTGACCAATTGCAAGGAGCTAAGGTATTTTCCAAGATCGATCTATGATCAGGATACCATCAGTTGAAGATTCGAGAGCAGGATATACCTAAGACAACTTTTACCACCAGGTACGGGCTATATGAGTATACCGTTATGTCATTTGGTCTGACTAACGCACCTGCATATTTCATGAACATGATGAACAAGGTGTTTATGGAATTTTTGGATAAGTTCGTCGTGGTGTTCATTGATGATATTTTGGTTTACTCAAAGAATGAGGAAGAGCATAAGGAGCATTTGCGTTTGGTACCGGAGAAGCTCACAGAACATCAGTTATATGCCAAGTTCAGCAAATGTGAGTTTTGGTTGAAAGAAGTTGGATTCCTCGGACATGTTATATCCGGAGAAGGAATAGCATTAGATCCCACCAAGGTTGTCACTGTGACAAATTGGGTAGCACCAACAACAGTTGGAGAGATCCGGAGTTTTCTTGGGCTGGCAAGATACTACCGGAGATTCATTGAGAATTTCTCAAAGATTGCGAAGCCTATGACGGAGCTGTTAAAGAAGGATACCAAGTTCAAATGGACTGAGAAATGTGGGGCTAGTTTTTAGGAGTTGAAGAAACGTTTGGTTACAGCCCCAGTGTTGATTCTTCCAGATCAACGCAAGGATTATCAAGTGTATTGCGACGCTTCTCGTCGAGGACTTGGAGCAGTGTTGATGCAGGAGGGAAGAGTTGTTTCGTATCTTTCACGACAGCTTAAGCCTCATGAGTTGAATTATGCTACGCATGATTTGGAGTTAGCAGTCGTAGTGCATGCATTGAAGACATGGAGACACTTTCTCATCGGAAACCATTGTGAGGTGTACACGGATCAAAAGAGTTTGAAGTACATTTTCACACAGAAGGAATTGAATCTCAGGCAAAGGAGATGGTTGGAACTCATCAAGGATTATGATATGAGATTGCATTATCACCCCGGAAAGGCTAACGTAGTAGCCGATGCATTGAGCCGCAAGAGCCATGTCAACACACTCTTGACCAGAGAGTTACCAAGGGAGTTAGCCGAGGAGCTTCGTGAACTGTGTTTGGAGATAGTTCCGAGAGGCTATGTAGCAGCATTGGAGATTCAATCAACTCTGATGGATAAGATCAGAGAAGCTCAGAAGACCGACAATGGGATTGCCTCTATAAAGGAGAAGATGAGCAAAGGAAAAGCTAAGGGATTTCGTGAGGATGAGCATGATACCTTATGGTTTGAAGACCGTGCATATGTGCCAAATGACCCGGATATCAGGAAGTTGATTCTACAAGAGGCCCATGATTCTCCATACTCGATTCACCCAGGAAATACCAAAATGTATTTGGATTTTAAGGATACTTTCTGGTGGACTGGAATGAAGAAGGATATTGCGGAGTATGTAGCAGTATGTGATGTCTGTCAGAGAGTGAAGGCAGAGCATCAGAAGCCGGCTGGATTGTTGCAGCCATTGCCAATACCCGAATGGAACTGGGATAAGTTAGGCATGGATTTTATCACGGGATTGCCCAGGACTCGTTCAGGCTATGACTTGATTTGGATTGTAGTCGATCGTTTGATGAAGGTAGCGCATTCCATCCCAGTGAAGACCACTTACACCAGTGCTAAGTTGGCAAAGATCTACATGACCAGGATCGTATGTCTGCATGGAGTTCCAAGGAGGATTGTATCAGATAGAGGAACCCAATTTACCTCAAAGTTCTGGAATCAGTTGCACGAAACTTTGGGTACCAGTCTAGAGTTCAGTACAGCTTTTCACCCGCAGACAGATGGACAGACCATGAGAGTCAATCAGATTTTGGAAGATATGCTGAGAGCTTATGTGCTAGATTATGGATCTAGTTGGGACGATAATTTGCCATTTGCAGAGTTCTCTTACAACAACAGTTATCAATCCAGTTTGGAGATGGCCCCTTTCGAAGCTTTGTACGGAAGGAGGTGCAGGACCCCATTATCGTGGGATGAAGTTGGAGACCGTCAGTTGTTTGGACCATATTTGATTAAGGAGTTTGAACAGAAGGTGAAGTTGATTCGCGATAGGCTCAAGGTAGCCCAATCCAGGCAGAAGAGCTGTGCAGATTCTAAACGTAAGGAGACAATTTACGAAACTAGAGACAGAGTTTATCTTCATGTATCTCTACTTCGGGGAGTTAAGGGAAAGTTAGCGCCACGTTTTGTGGGACCTTACAAAGTTCTGGAGCGAATGGGAGAAGTTGCCTACAAGTTGGAATTGCCCGAAGGATTGTCAGGAGTTCACGATGTGTTCCACGTTTCCCAGTTGAAGAAGTGCCACGCAGAGATGGCTGATATACCGCCAAGAGATACAGTGCCACTGGAAGCGATTTAGCTGGATACTGATTTGACCTATGAGGAGAAACCAGTCAAGATTCTTGAGTATGCCAGCGGAGTCACCTGCAGCAAGGTTATCAAGTTTTGCAAAGTTCAGTGGAGCCACCACACCGAGGATGAAGCCACCTGGGAGCGAGAGGAAGATCTGCTGAAGGACCACCCTCACCTATTTTCTAGCCAACCCGAATCTCGAGGGCGAGATTCATCTTAAGGGGGGTAGGTTTGTAACATCCCAAATTTTCAATTTGGAATGTTATACATAGATCATCATTGCATATCATATTTTATTGCATTTTGGCTCGATCCTAGAAATTTCACGCAACTCAAGGACCCACGGAGAGAGTTGGGAATTTCGTTATATTCATATTTGAGTTTTCTCAAATTTTGAAAATAGGATCATTTGATTTTATTTATTATATCTTCAATTATTTCTACTATGAAAATATGAGAGAGGGAATAAAATGACTTTCCCAAAATAAAGAAATATTGAGGATTTGATAATAAAATCAAATAAGATTTTATTTTAGAGTTTATTGCTATTTTATTTGAATTTAGGAAAAATGAGGGTTTTTCATAATTGCATTTAGGCCCCAAATAAATGTTCATCTGAACCGGCTTGATTTTAGAAGTCGGGGAAATTTTATTTCGGGATTTTTGGAGTCCGTTTAGTATTTCTTTTATTTGTTTTTCTGCACGAAAGTATTTAAAAAAACGAAACCGACTTTGGGCCGTGTTCGGCCAGGACTCTGCCTGGCCGGGCCTTTATAATGCGCCGCCCGAGCCCACCCGAGCCACCAGCCCGCCCCGCGCCCAAACCCTAACCCTAGCGCCGCCGCCGGATCCCGTGCCGCGCCGCCCCGCCGCCGACGCCCCACGCCGCCGCCGACCCCGCTGGACGCCGCCGCCCCGCCGCCGACCCCGCCGGACCCCGTCGCCGCCCCGCCGACCCCGCCACCCCCTCGCCGAAGGTAGCCGCCGGCGGTTTTCCTTGAGAAAACCATTCGGTTTTTCCGCCGGTTTTTCGTTCGTTTTTTTAAACTAGATATGTTTTTTTTGGCTTAGTTTATTTAGCGGACATTCGTCCATACGTTCATTTTAACAAACCGTTTTCGTCGTTTAGCCACAGACAGCGAACGTTCGTTCGTTAGCCTGTTCGTTAGTTTTTCTTTTTCTCGGATTTTCTGCGATTATTTTTTATCGCGATTTCTGATCTGTTTTTCGTTTTAGTTTATTTTTTCGCTCGTTTATCGGAATCAGGCGATTCAAGCGTCTAGAGTTTTGTCTCGAAACCCTCTTTCCGGTTAACCAACTCAAACAAGTTTTTGCTACTGTAAAATTTGACTTAGGTCCAGATTAGTAAACGAAGCTTGTTTCTTTCGCCGTTTGACTTTCGTTGCTTCGTTTGATTTGATTCTTTTTGCAAACCGGAGTTTAAGTTGAACTTTCTGGTTAGATCTTTTATTTGAGTTTTACCAGTCCATTAGATGAGTGCTTATTATAT
The DNA here is from genome assembly GCF_002162155.2 of Triticum dicoccoides. Classification (NCBI taxonomy): domain Eukaryota; kingdom Viridiplantae; phylum Streptophyta; class Magnoliopsida; order Poales; family Poaceae; genus Triticum; species Triticum dicoccoides. The sequence continues at coordinate 197,909,311 of NC_041387.1, read as the reverse complement.
GCTTGTTTTTTTGCGATAGAGTACCCGAAGTGCGCTGCTTGCTACTTCGAATCTCTAGGTTTCACGGATCATCAGCAAGGCAAGTAACACTTTGATCATACCTCTTTACTACCCAGTTTTATTGCATTAGATCAATCCCCAAACAATTGCATGATTAGGATCTGATTAATATGTGGGTTTTGGGAAGTAGATGAGGTAGTACCTATTACCTGTTTTATTATGAAACCCTTGGGAGTTACCTCTACGTTTGCTTATTATGCCATGCTATGCTAGTAGACGTGGATTGGGTGAGTGTATCCATGACAGATGTGAGAATTGTTAAGTTAATGGTTTATTTAAGGTGGCAACTTTAATACACATCTGGGTGGATTGAGGCACCTAGGTATTCCAGCGATTGCCTGTTTTCTTTATGGACCGCCACCCAGGCTCAAAGGGATCATGAGATTATTCATGCTAGAAACTTCCGTGTGCAGCCACATGCTACTATGGGCTCTAGCATAGTTGATTAGGTCGTGCGAACTCTTACAGTGGTAGACTAGCAGATGTAGGGGAAAGTAGGTGTAACGCTCTACCCGATCGTAAGGTGCTAGCGCTTCTGAAAGACTATGTCTCGGTCATCCATTTCTCAAACACTATAAGAGGTGCGCAAACCTCTGCAGAGTGTATAAACTAATCATGGTTAGCCGTGTCCCCGGTTATGGACATTTTGAATATCTAGTACTTGGATTATCATGTGAATCTCATCATGTTACTTTTAATTAATATTGTTGGGTTTTTAATGATGATGTTTAATTGGGATTGAGAGGGTGTCTACACTCTAAATGTTTAACAACCACATTGATAGTTAAATAAAGTTTATTCCTTTGCAGTAGGGAAAAATTGGCTTTACGCAAAAACTATAACCATAGAGCTTTCCACCAGCCATATATGCATGTAGTATAGCTTTGTTCTTTCATTACTCTCTATGTGTTACATTGCCAGCATATTCCATGTGCTGACCCGTTTCGGGCTGCAACGTTCATGTTGCAGACTTTTCAGACGACGAGTAAGGTACCTTTAGGTCGTGGTTCTATACTCAGTGAGGCCATTGGAGTTGATGGACTCACTTATATTCCAAGCCTTCTGTTGTTATTGTTATTAGATGGCCTTAAGCCATACTTATTGTAATAAGTTCTCTTTTGAGACATTCGATGTAATAAGTGTGTGATTGCTACTCTGTTATAAATCCTTTGAGTACTGTGCGTTTCAGCATTACTGATCCAGGGATGACACTGATGCACAGAGATCAGACTGTTTGAGGTCTGGTCGCTACATTTTAGTAATTTAGCACGTTATGCCCCAGATGACGTCGCTACTGATGCCGCTAAGCAGGAGAAGTTTCTGGAAGGACTGAATGATGAGCTGAGCATGTAGCTGATGGTGGCAACCTTCAACAACTACCAGAAGTTGGTAGATAGAGCTCTCATGATTGAAGGGAAGCATCAGCAGATTGACAACCGCAAGAGGAAGTATGGACAAGGGAAGTACAATTCAGGAGCTCAGCAGAGACCCCGTTTTACCCCGAACTCGGGAGGACACATTCACCATAACTATGGACGCCGTAATTCCAATGGAGGAAGTTTGCATAAACATAGTAGCCCCAAGAATGGGAATGGGAATGGAGGAAGCAATGGCCAGAACCGTTCCAACCCAGCAACGCCCACCAAGAAGGACCTAAGTCACATTACTTGTTTCAAGTGCGGGAAGAATGGACATTACGCCACGGAGTGTTCTGAAGCTAAGAATGGAAATGGCAATGGAAGCTCTGGGAAGAAGCCCAACCCTTTCAACAGGTGACAAGTGAACCACGTTAACATGGAGGAGGTTGAAGTGCAACTAGATGCATAATAGGTAAGTTTTTGGTTAAGTCATTTACTGCAATCATTCTTTTTGATACTGGTGCATCGCATTCATACATATCAAGGGGATTTGTGGATAAGTATAAGTTGCCCACCAAAGTTCTTAGAACACCTATGTTAGTAAGCTCGCCGGGAGCGGAGCATATGGCAAGCCAAGGATGTTTTTAGATGCCATTGACCATAGGTAGGCATGTTTTCCCCTCAGACCTGATAATTCTGGAGTCGCAAGGTTTGGATGTGATTTTGGGTACGGATTGGCTATCGATGTACGGAGGGAACATCGATTGCACCAGTAAGTCCATTATGCTCACCACCCCAGAAGGAAGGAGGATTAAGTATGTATCCCAGCATGTGCCGAAGAGGACTCAACTGAATTCCTTATCAGGAGTTGTACAGGAGGAAGTACCAGTTGTAAAGGATTTCCCTAATGTATTTCCAGAAGAGTTGCCAGGCATGCCACCGAATAGAGACGTTGAGTTTTGGATTGAGCTTTTGCCAGGCACAGGGCCAATATCTAAGTGACCGTACAGGATGACCGCAAAGGATTTGGAGGAAATTAAGAAGCAGATTAAGGAGTTACTGGATAAAGGCTATATTCGCCCAAGTTCGTCACCTTGGGGATCACCAGTGCTTCTAGTGGAAAAGAAGGATGGATCGTTGAGGATGGTTGTCAATTATCAAGGATTAAATGAAGTAATGATCAAGAACAAGTACCCACTGTCAATGATCAATTTGTTTGATCAGCTGCAAGGAGCTAAAGTATTTTCCAAGATCGATCTGCGATCAGGAAACCACCAGCTGAAGATTCGAGAGCAGGATATACCTAAGACAGCTTTTACCACAAGGTATGGGCTATATGAGTATACCGTTATGTCATTTGGTCTGACTAACGCACCTGCATATTTCATGAACATGATGAACAAGGTGTTTATGGAGTTTTTGGATAAGTTCGTTGTGGTGTTCACTGATGACATATTGGTCTACTCGAAGAATGAAGAGGAGCATAAGGAGCATTTGCGTTTGGTACTAGGGAAGCTCAAAGAACATCAGTTATATGCCAAGTTCAGCAAGTGTGAGTTTTGGTTGAAGGAAGTTGGATTCCTTGGACATGTTATATCCGGAGAAGGAATAGCATTAGACCCCACCAAGGTTGTCACTGTGACAAATTGGGAAGCACCCATGTCAGTTGGAGAGATCTGGAGTTTTCTGGAACTCGCAGGATACTACCGGAGGTTCATTGAGAATTTCTCTAAGATTGCAAAGCCCATGACGGAGTTGTTGAAGAAGGACACCAACTTCAAATGGGCTGAGGAATGTGGGGCTAGTTTTTAGGAGTTGAAGAAACGTTTAGTTACAGCCCCAGTGTTGATTCTTCCAGATCAACGCAAGGATTATCAAGTGTATTGCGACGCTTCTCGTCGAGGACTTGGAGTAGTGCTGATGCAGGAGGGAAGAGTTGTTTCATATGCCTCATGACAGCTTAAACCCCATGAGTTGAATTATGCTACACACGATTTGGAGTTAGCAGTCGTAGTGCATGCGTTGAAGACATGGAGACATTTTCTCATTAGAAACCATTGTGAGGTGTACACAGATCACAAGAGTTTGAAGTATGTCTTTACGCAGAAGGAGTTAAATCTCAGGCAGAGGAGATGGTTGGATCTCATCAAGGATTATGATATGAGGTTGCACTATCATCCCGGTAAGGCTAACGTAGTTGTCACACCCAATATGCGATACTATCCTAAAGAGGCTCGAAGGTCCCACCAAGGATAGAACCGCATATTGAGACACTTTTGCAAGGTGGATATCAAGGCTACACACGGTCGTGAAGCAACGGAACGGTCGTGAAGCTAGCAATGATCAAGAAGTGATCCTGAAACTACTTACGTCCAAACATAACCCAAGACCATGTTCACTTCCCGGACTCCGCCGAAAAGAGACCATCAAGGCTACACACGCGGTTGATGCGTTTTACTTCGAATCTGGTGTCAAGTTATCTACAACCGGACATTAACAAATTCCCATCTGCCACATAACCGCGGGCACGACTCTCGAAAGTTTATACCCTGCAGGGGTGTCCCAAATTAGACCATCACAAGCTCTCACGGTCAACGAAGGATATTCCTTCTCCCGGGAAGACCCGATCAGTCTCGGAATCTCGGTTTACAAGACATTTCGACAATGGTAAAACAAGACCAGCAAGACCACCCGACTGTGCCGAAAAATCCCGATAGGAGCTGCACAAATCTCGTTCTCAGAGCACTCCGGATAAGCGAAGCGTACAGGTACCAATGTAACCCAAGTCGCCAAGGGACGGTCCCGCACGGTGCTCTAGTTTGGACCAACACTCGGAGGAGCACTGGCCCGGGGGGGCGGGGTAAATAAAGATGACCCTCGGGCTCGCGAAAACCCAAGGGAAAAAGGCTTAGGTAGGCAAATGGTAAAACCAAGGTTGGGCCTTGTTGGAGGAGTTTTATTCAAAGCGAACTGTCAAGGGGGTCCCATAAATCACCCAACCGTGTAAGGAACGCAAAATCAAGGAACATAACACCGGTATGACGGAATCTAGGGTGGCAAGAGTGGAACAAAATACCAGGCATAAGGCCGAGCCTTCCACCCTTTACCAAGTATATATATGCATTAATTAAATAAGAGATATTGTGATATCCTAACATAATCCTGTCCATCATGGAGCAATCTTCAACTTCACCTGCAACTAACAACACTATAAGAGGGGCTGAGCAAAGCGGTAACATAGCCAAGCAATGGTTTGCTATGAAGGGTGAAAATGTTAGAGGCTAACATGGAAGTTTGGGAGGCTTGAAGAACAAGTGATAGGTAGCGCAGCATAGCGATAGAACAAAGCAATTAGCATAGAAATGATAGTAGTGAGATCCAAGGTGACGGTCATCTTGCCTGAAATCCCGCTAGGAAGAAGAACGAGTCAATGAAGAAGATGAAGCCACGAAGACGAACCAAGCGTAGATGAACGAATCCTCACGATCGCAACGAAACAGGAACTAACGAGAAGGAGCACAACTGGAAAGAAGCAAACAACAAGGTAAACACACAACACATAGCCAAGACATGATGCTCAACCAAGTATGATGCATGACAAAACTAGATGAGGCTACTCATGGCAAGAGATGATGCATACAAGAGCAACATATCAAAGCAAGTTTAAATGAGGCCGGAAACAACATATAACAAATCCGGTAAGTCCTCATATGCAAATTTCGAAATTGGCCCAGATCTGAATAAACATTATGTTCACATTGTTAAACATCAAGTTAAAATGCACCAAGATGATCTACACGAAATTCTAGTCAAGTTACATATAAAGTTCATTTAGTTCGGAGCTACGGCCTAAAAGATATGTTGATGCAAAATGCACTCAAACATTCAGCAGACACTCTCAAAACAAGGATTCAACATGACAAGATGAAATTACATGCAGATCTAAGCAAGTTTCATATAGAGCACACTCAAAACGGAGCAACGGTGCAACACATACACTCCAAACAAGATATAACAACAATCTGTCCAAAACAGCAACTAGGCATCTTGCAAGCATCATACAAATATGCTACAGCACGCCAACATGAAAACAAAAGGAATGGACATGATGTACAGGTAAAGCATGACAAAACATGAACACTGAGCTATCTCCAGAAATGAATATAACATGCTCAAAAGGACATGGCAAGATTGCAAATAATAACAGTTTCACAGACTTGGCAGAAATCACTGTGCATGGCAGAAATAACATCAGGTTGCAATGTTTAGAGCTATCAAACAACATGTTATAGGAAGCTGTCATGGCAAACAAAGGCTTGTCATGCTAATAATAAAGACAAAGAACAAAACTCCCTTAATGAACTAATTCCAAAGATCAACACAAAAGATGGTAGCATCCATACAAACATGACAAGTAATATGACAGATTCAAACATGGCAGGGACAACGATAAGTAGGCAAGTTGGTGAGCTTGTATAACTCACCACAGAGCAATACATGGAATGTGAAGTTAACCAACAGTAATAAGACATGTTTATGAAGCTAATAGTGGCAAGAGAAAGTTCATAGGGTGCATGGATCACTAGCAAAAACACATGGCAAAACTGAACTTAACGTTAACAGGCTGACAGCAACATTATTTAGCAAATTGAGAGCAATATTACAACAAGCTACAGCAGGCTATAAATGCAAACAAGAGCATTGACAGATAGCGTGTGACATGTATAACAAAACATCCTTAGTGAACATCTCCAGATTAGGCATAGAATGACATGTAGCAGCAAGTTTACATAGCATCATGGTATAACAGATTCAGCCTAGCAAAACAGTAACAGCAAGTACCCTACTTCACGAGCTCGATGCACTCACCACAAGACTCACAAAAATACATGGATTACACTACTGTAAATACGGCATGATGTAGCTCAAATCTCATGTAGACATAAAGCTCATCGGATGCACACACAAAATGCAATGAAAAAGACAAATCACCAAGTTCTGTTAACACACAGCAGTTAACATCATATAGCACTCCTGCAATGATGATTAGGGCATCAATATGGACTCAAACAAACATGGCACAATGGAATGAAATGAAGATCATCTCTCAGTGAACATTTTGATATATTATATGAATGAAACGGAGCAGTATGCAACAAGTTATTGCATGTCAAAGAGGGCACCAGAATGCAACAATTCCGGGACTTCGAAAATTTCGGGGGTCAGCCTGAGAATTCCAGATCTGGATCGGGGAGCACAGAAAATGAGGCGGGGCCGGGGCACACACCAAAGCACGGCCGGAGACGAACGGGACGGGCGGATCCGCGACGAGGGACGCCGGATCCGACGAGGGTTGAGGACGAGGAGGCCGTCAACGAGCTTCCAAGGCGGCGGCGCGGTCCGGCGACCCAGCGGCGCGAGGAGGAGCCGTGGGGGCTCGGGCGCGGGGTTCCGTTGGCGTCGTTGGGCGGCGAGGACGAGCGGCGGCGGGGCGGAGTCCGGCGGCGACGCTCGGGCCGGCGGCGGGGCGCTGCGGCGGCGCGCGAAGGAGAGGCGGCGGGCGGCGGCCTCGGGCGAACGGGCCTCGTGGGCGGCGGCACTGGGCGCCGATGGGCCTGCGCGGGCTTGCCCCGGGCCTGGGCGGGCCGTGGTGGCTGGCGCGGTGGAGGAGGAGAGAGAAGGGCAGCGGCGCTGATGTGTCGAGCTGCGGTTGGTCAAGGGGCGGCGGCGGACATGTCCGGCGGCAGGGTTTTCATCCGGCGGCGCGAAGGGAGCGGGGCTAGGGTTTTGGACCCGAAAATGGAGGGGGAGGGGCATTTATATAGGTAGAGGGAGGTAGGAGAGTCCAAAGAAGGTGCGGTTTTCGCCCACACGATTGTGATCGAACGACCGAGAGCATGGAGGGGGTTTGGATGGACTCATGGGCTGTGGTGAAGAGGGGCTGGGCTGCAAAGGGAAGGGAGTTTCGGGCTACGCGGTTAACCGTTGGGGCATCAAACGACCTCCAAATGGAACGAAATTTGACGGGCGGTCTACTAGTGATATACCAAGGCCACTCGGCAAATCTCGGCCCATTCCGAGAACATTTTTATGCCACTCATGAAACGAGGTCTGAGAGGTGCGACGGGCGCGTGCGAGTGTGTCTGTTCTCAAAACGGACAACAGAGAGAAACGGCGGAACCCGAATGGATGCAAGTTTTGAAAACCATGCGGATGAAATGCAGATGATGACATGGCAAAATGCAACACGCAAGCAAATGACATGGCAACTACAGCGAATAACTGGAATACACCTAGTGCATCGGATTCGGGGCGTTACAGTAGTAGCCGATGCATTGAGCCGCAAGAGTCATGTCAATACACTCGTGACCGGAGAATTACCCAAGGAGTTAGCAGAAAATCTTCGCGAGCTAAGTTTGGATATAGTTTCGAGAGGCTATGTAGCAGCATTGGAAACTTAGTCTACCTTGATGGATAAGATCATAGAAGCTCAGAAGACGGACAAGGAGATTGCCGAGATAAAGGAAAGGATGAGCAAAGGAAAAGCTAAAGGATTTCGTGAGGATGAGCTCGATACTTTATGGTTTGAGGACCACGTATATGTGCCTAATGACCCGGAGATCAGAAAGTTGATTCTGCAGGAGGCCCATGATTCGCCGTATTTGATTCACCCAGGAAATACCAAGATGTATCTGGATCTGAAGGACATTTTCTGGTGGACCAGAATGAAGAAGGATATTGTGGAGTATGTAGTAGTTTGTGATGTATGTCAGAGAGTGAAGGCAGAGCGTCAGAAGCCAGCAGGATTGCTATAGCCATTGTCGATACCCGAATGGAAGTGGGATAAGCTAGGCATGGATTTTATCACGGGATTGCCCAGGACTCGTTCAGGCTATGACTCAATATGGGTTGTAGTCGATCGATTGACGAAAGTAGCTCATTTCATCCCAGTGAAGATCACTTACATCAGTTCTAAGTTGCCAAAGATATACATGACAGGATCGTATGTCAGCATGGAGTTCTGAGGACCATTGTATCAGATAGAGGAACCCAGTTTACCTCAAAGTTCTGGAATCAGTTGCATGAGACTTTGGGTACTAGGCTAGAATTCAGTACAACCTTTTATCCACAAATAGATGGACAGATCGAGAGAGTCAATCAGATTCTGGAGGACATGTTGAGAGCTTGTGCTCTAGATTATGGATCTAGTTGGGACGACAATTTGCCATATGCAGAGTTCTCTTACAACAACAGCTATCAAGCCAATTTGAAGATGGCCCCTTTCGAAGCTTTGTACGGAAGGAGGTGCAGAACACCGTTGTTGTGGGATGAAGTTGGAGACCGTCAGTTGTTTGGACCAGATTTGATTAAGGAGTCTGAAGAGAAGGTTAAGCTGATTCGTGATAGACTCAAGGTAGCCCAGTCGAGGCAGAAGAGCTATGAGGATTCTAAATGCAAGGAGACAGTTTACGAAGTCGGAGACAAAGTATATCTTCGTGTGTCCCGACTTCGAGGAGTTAAAAGTTTTGGAGTTAAGGGAAAGTTAGCCCCGAGATTTGTAGGACCATACCTAGTTTTGGAACGTATGGGAGAAGTTTCTTACAAGTTGGAATTGCCAGAAGGATTGTAAGGAGTTCATGATGTATTCCATGTTTCCCTGTTGAAGAAGTGCCACGCAGAGATGGCTGATATCCCTCTGAGAGATACAGTGCCACTGGAAGCGATTCAGTTGGATAGCGATTTGACCTATGAGGAGAAACCAGTCAAGATTCTCGAGTTTGCCAGCCGAGTCACCCGCAGCAAGGTTATAAAGTTTTACAAAGTTCAGTAGAGCCACCATACCGAGGAAGAAGCCACCTAGGAACGAGAGGAAGACCTACGGAAGGACCACCCGCACCTATTTCCTAGCCAACCCGAATCTCGAGGGCGAGATTCATCTTAAGGGGGTAGGTTTGTAACCTCCCAAATTTGCAATTTGGAATGTTATACTTAGATCATTCATGCATATCATATTTTATTGCATTTCGTTTCATGATCCTCGAAATTCTAAGCAACTCAAGGACCCATGGAGAGAGTTGGGGATTTCATCGTTTTCATATTTGAATTTTCTCGAATATCGAAACAAGGATCTTTTTGGTTTTAATATTTTTTCTTTTCAAAAATATTTCATATTAAAAATATATGAGAGGAGATAATATGACTTATCCAAAATAAATGAAATATTTGAGGAAAAATATTAAAATCAAATAAATAGTTTTATTTGGATCTTATTGCAATTTTATTTGAATTAGAAAAATTGCACGTTTTCAAAAATTGCATTTTAGGCCAAGAAAATGTTCATCTTGTTCTAAATATTTTATTTACACGGCGAAAATTTGATTTGGTACTTTTAGATTTTATTTTATTTTATTTTCTAGGTTTTTTTTGTTGGGCGGAATTTATTTTTAAAAAAGGATCCTGCCCGACTGGGCAGAAGCCCAGCCAAACAGGTCGGCCGGCCTAGTGCTGCCGTCGCCACGCGCTGTGTCCACGCCGGACTCCGGTTGGATTCCGAGTCGCCGCC
>NC_041387.1:197874839-197899199 GCF_002162155.2 Triticum dicoccoides | reverse complement strand
CGCCACCTCGGGCCCCTCTCGCCACCCCGCCACCCCGACGCCGCCGCCCGCAAGCCGACGCCGCGCCACCTCCCCGCCACCGTCGCCCGCCATCCCACCGCCACCCCGCGCCGTCCCGAAGCCCCGCCTCGCCAGAGCCTCGCCGGAGGTATACGCCGCCGCCGCCGTCGTTCGGTTTTATTTTAAAACCATTCATTTTTTTAGAAACCCTAGTTTTATTTTTTTATAGATCGGTTTTATTTTTTTTTCCTGTTTAGTTAAATAGCGGACGTTCGTCCGTTCGTCCGTTCGTTCATTTTAACGAACGGTGTTCACCCATTAGCCGTAGACAGTGACCATTCATTCATTAGTCTATTCTTCAGTTCTTTTTTTCCAGGGTTTTTCTGCGATTATTTTCGATCGTGATTTCTACCCTGATTTTCGTTTTGGTTTATCTTTTCGCTCATTTATCGGAATCAGGCGATTCAAGCGCCCAGATCTTCGTCTCGAAGCCCTCTTTCTGTTTAACCAACTTGAACAAGATTTTGGTAATGTAAAATATAACTTTAGCCCAGATTAGTAAACGGATCCTGTTTCTTTTGCAGTTTGAGTTTCGTTGCTTCGTTTAATTTGATTCTTTTTGCAAACCAGAGTTCTTAAGTTGAACTTTATGGTTAGATCTCTTATTTGAGTTTTACCTGTGCTTCTAGTTGAGTGCTTATGTATGTGCTTGTTTGTTTGCGGTAGAGTACCCGGAGTGCAAAGCGTGCTACTACGAGTCTCTAGGTTTCACGGATCATCAGCAAGGCAAGTAACACTTTGATCATACCTCTTTACTACCCAGTTTTATTGCATTAGATCAACCCTCAAACATTGTGTGGTTAGGATCTACTTAACATGTGGGTTTTGGGAAGTAGATGATGAGGTAGAACCTATTGCCCTTTTTATTATCAAACCTTTGGGAGTTACTTCTATGTTATGCTTATACTACTATGCTATGCTCGTAGACGTGGTTTGGTTTGAGTGATTCATGACAGATGTGAGAGTTATTATTAATGGTTAACTTAAGGTGGCTACTTTAATACACATCTGGGTGGATTGCTTGAGGCACCCTGGAGTACCCAGTGGTTGTCAGGGCACCTGGAGAATCCAGTGTTGTCCAAGGATATCCTAGAGTACCCGTGTGATCATCCTACGGTCCGCCACCCAGGCTCAAAGGGATCATAAGGTTATTCATGCTAGAAACTTCCGTGTGCAGCCACAAGCTATTATGGGCTCTAACATAGTTGAGTATGTTGCATGACCTCTTTCAGTGGTGGGCTAGCAGATGTAGGGGAAAGTAGGTGTAACTGTCTACCCAGAGTAAAGAGTTATTGTTTCAGAAAGACTGTGTCTCGTTTCTCCGGCCATGGATGTATTCGAGTCTTGTGGGGAAAAGTGTGCAAACATCTGCAGAGTGTACAAACTAATCATGGTTAGCCGTGTCCCCAGTTATGGACATCTTGAGTTGTCGGAGTAATTGGACACGGATACCCCGAAGACGGTGAGACGATATTTCAAGACATCGGGGCTAGCAAAGCCCCTCAATCCGACTGCCCAGCCGCTTCTGCCGGCTCTCCGTCCGACTGCTCTGCCCAGCCGGCTACCGGCTGCTGACTGCAACGACCAGCCGGCTGCCGACTGTGCCAACCTGCCAGCTGCCGATTGCAGCCCGAAGCGACATTGACAAGACACCAACGAGACGATCATACCCGAGCACTATTCACGTGTCATCTCAGCCATCATGTATAGTGTCACTTGTCCCCTGGCACTATTTATGAAGTGACCCAGGGGACAAGTGTGACACTCACCCATGCCTTACCCATGCCACTAGCTAGCTTACATACTAAGCTACCTCACACTATAAAAGGAGACACACATCCATCCATCCAGGGGATGGACATTGACGCATACACACAATCAAGCTAGCTAGCAAGAGAGCTAGCTAGCCAGCCACACACTCACGCATGCATGCTCAGGCACAAGCGGCCATACACACATATACGAGGCCAGACGCCTATGGAATGACCTCAGATACATCTCCAGGAGCACTCTGTACCAGATATACCAGATACACTCAGACATGCGGCAGTAGGAGTATTATCTCTCCGGAGAGCTCCGAAGTTGGGTAAACCACCGCGTGCTACTCGCATACCCGCTCCCGGGCCTATCAGCAGCAGTCTTACCCTCACACTAAGCCCTTGTGGCATCTGTCGACTCGCAAGCCCCCCGTGAGAACACCACGACATGCGTATCTGGTTCTTGGATTATCATGTTGATCTCATCACTCTAAATATAATTGGATTGGGTTTAATGATGATGCTTAATTGGGATTGAGTTGAAGGAACCTTCTCAATGTTTAACAACCACCATGATAGTTAAATAATCTTTATTCCTTTGTTGTAGGGAAAAATTGGCTTTATGCAAAACTGTAACCATAGAGCTTTCCACCGGCCATATATGCATGTAGTGATAGAATTTATTCTGTTCATTACCCTATGTGCTACATTGCCAGCATATTCCATGTGCTGGCCCATTTCGGGCTGCAACATTTCATGTTACAGACATTTTAGACGACGAGTAAGGTGCCATAGGTTGTTGTATTTCACTCAGCTATGCCGTTGGAGTTGATGGTCTCACTTTATCTTCCAAGCCTTCTGCTGTTATCGATTTTACATGGCCTTAAGCCATATTACTGTAATAAGTTCTCTTTGAGACATTCGATGTAATAAGTGTGTGATTGCTACTCTGTTGTAAATCCTCAACTACTGTGCGTGTCAGCATTACCGATCCAGGGATGACACTGATGCATAGAGATCGGACTGTTTGAGGTCTGGTCGCTACAGTTTATATAAAACCATATGCTTTGATCACCTCATCAAAGCGTATATTTCAACTCCGAGATGCTTGCACTAGTCCATAAATGGATCGCTGGAGCTTGCACACTTTGTTAGCACCTTTAGGATCGACAAAATCTTCTAGTTGCATCATATACAACTCTTCTTTAAGAAATCCATTAAAGAATGCAGTTTTGACGTCCATTAGCCAGATTTCATAATCATAAAATGCGGCAATTGCTAAAATGATTCAGATAGACTTAAGCATCGCTATGGGTGAGAAAGTATCATCGTAGTTAACTCCTTCAACTTGTCAAAAACCTTTTGCGACAAGTCGAGCTTTATGGACAGTAACATTACCATCAGTGTCAGTCTTCTTCTTGAGGATCCATTTATTCTCTATGGGTCGCCGATCATAGGGCAAATCCGCCAAAGTCCACACTTTGTTCTCATACATGGATCCTATCTCAGATTTCATGGCCTCAAGCCATTTATCTGAATCTGGGCTCATCATAGCTTCTTCATAGCTCGTAGGTTCGTCATGGTCAAGTAACATGACTTCCAGAACAGGATTGCCGTACCACTCTAGTGCGGATCATGCTCTGGTTGACCTACGAGGTTCGATAGTAACTTGATCTAAAGTTTCATGATCATCATCATTAGCTTCCTCTCTAGTTGGTGTAGGCATCATGGGAACCGATTTGTCGGATGAGAGATAAGGTACAATTACCTCACCAAGTTCTACTTTCCTCCCACTCACTTTTTTCGAGAAAAACTCCTTTTCTAGAAAGGTTCCATTCTTGGCAACAAAGATCTTGCCTTCAGATATGTGGTAGAAGGTTTACCAATTGTTTCCTTAGGGTATATTATGAAGACGTACTTCTCTGATTTGGGTTCGATCTTATCAGGCTGAAGACTTTTGATAAGCATCGCATGCCCAAACTTTAAGAAATAATAGCTTAGGTTTATTGCCAAACCACAGTTCATACGATGTTGTCTCAATGGATTTTGACGGTGCCCTATTTAACGTGAATGCAGTTATTTCTAATGGATAACCCCAAAACAATAGTGGTAAATCAGTAAGAGACATCACAGATCGCGCCATATCTAATAAAGTACGGTTACGATGTTCGGACACACCATTACGATGTGGTGTTACACGTGGCATGAGTTGTGAAACTATTCCACATTGTTTTAAATGAAGGCCAAACTCGTAACTCAAATATTCACCTCTGTGATCGGATCATAGAAACTTTATTTTCTTGTTATGATGATTCTCCACTTCAGTTTGAAATTCTTTGAACTTTTCAAATGTTCCAGGCTTGTGTTTCATTAAGTAGATATGCCCATATCTGCTCAAATCACCTATGAAGGTCAGGAAATAACGATACCCACCGCGAGCCTCAACACTCATCGGGCTGCATACATCAGTATGTATTATTTCCAATAAGTCATTGGCTCGTTCCATTGTTCCGGAGAACAGAGTTTTAGTCATCTTTCCCACGAGGCATGGTCCGCAAGTATCAAATGATTCATAATCAAGTGATTCGAAAAGTCCATCTACATGGAGTTTCTTCATGCGCTTTACACCAATATGACCTAAACGGCAGTGCCACAAATATGTTGCCCTATAATTATCAACTTTGCATCTTTTGGCATCAATATTATGAATATGTGTATCACCACCATCGAGATTCAACAGAAATAGACCACTCTTCATGGGTGCATGACCATAAAAGATATTACTCATATAAATAGAACAACCATTATTCTCTGATTTAAATGAATAACCATCTCGCACTAAACAAGATCCAGATATAATGTTCATGCTCAACGCTGGCACCAAATAACAATTATTCAGGTCTAAAACTAATCCCGGTGGTAGATGTAGAGGTAGCGTGCCGACGGTGATCACATCGACTTTGGAGCCATTCCCGACGTGCATCATCACCTCATCCTTAGCCAATCTTTGTTTTAACCATAGTCCCTGTTTTGAGTTACAAATATGAGCAACCAAACTGGTATCAAATACCCAGATACTACTACGAGCATTAGTAAGGTACACATCAATAACATGTATATCAAATATACCTTTGTTCACTTTTCCATCCTTCTTATCCGCCAAATACTCGGGGCAGTTCCGCTTCCAGTGACCAGTCCCTTTGCAGTAGAAGCACTAAGTTTCAAGCTTGGGTCCAGCTTTGGGCTTCTTCCCGGGAGTGGCAACTTGCTTGCCATTCTTCTTGAAGTTCCCCTTCTTTCCCTTGCCCTTTTCTTGAAACTAGTGGTCTTGTTCACCATCAACACTTGATGCTCCTTCTTGATTTCTACCTCCGCAGCTTTGAGCGTTGCAAAGAGCTCGGGAATAGTCTTTTCCATCCCTTGCATATTATAGTTTATCACGAAGCCTTTATAGCTTGGTGGCAGTGATTGGAGAACTCTGTCAATGACACAATCATCTGGAAGATTAACTCCCAGCTAAGTCAAGTGATTATGATATCCAGACATTCTAAGTATATGTTCACTGACAGAACTGCTCTCCTCCAACTTGCAGCTACAGAACTTGTTGGAGACTTCATATCTCTCAACTTGGGCATTTGCTTGAAATATTAACTTCAACTCCTGGAACATCTCATATGGTCCATGATGTTCAAAATGTCTTTGAAGTCCCGATTCTAAGCCGTAAAGCATGGCACAGTAAACTATCGAGTAGTCATCAGATCGAGCTTGCCAGACATTCATAACATCAGCATCTGCTCCTGCAGGCCTTTCACCTAGTGGTGCATCAAGGACATAATTCTTCTGTACAGCAATGAGGATAATCCTCAAGTTGCTGACCCAGTCTGTGTAGTTGCTACCATCATCTTTCAACTTAACTTTCTCTAGGAACGCATTAAAATTCAAGGGAACGGTAGCGTGAGCCATTGATCTATAACATAGATATGCAAATACTATCAAGACTAAGTTCATGATAAATTAAAGTTTAATTAATCAAATTACTTAAGAACTCCCACTTAGATAGACATCCCTCAAGTCATCTAAATGGTACGTGATCCAAATCAACTAAACCTTGTCCGATCATCACGTGAGATGGAGTAGTCATCAATGGTGAACATCTCTATGTTGATCATATCTACTATATGATTCACGTCCGACCTTTCGGTCTCTAGTGTTCCGAGCCCATGTCTATACATGCTAGGCTCGTCAAGTTTAACCCGAGTATTCCGCATGTGCAAAACTGGCTTGCACCCGTTGTATGTGAACGTAGAGCTTATTACACCCGATCATCACGTGGTGTCTCAGCACGAAGAACTTTCGCAACGGTGGATACTTGGGGAGAACAGTTATACCTTGAAATTTAGTTAAGGGATCATCTTATAATGCTACCGCCGTACTAAGCAAAATAAGATGCATAAAGATAAACATCACATGCAATAAAAATATGTGACATGATATGGCCATCATCATCTTGTGCTTTTGATCTCCATCTTCACCGGCTCGACACCTTGATCTCCGTCATTGCGTCGTGGTCGTCTCACCAACTATTGCTTCTACAACTATCACTACCGCTAAGTGATAAAGTAAAGCAATCACATGGCATTTGCATTTCATGCAATAAAGAGACAACCATAAGGATCCTGTTAGTTGCCCATAACTTTTACAAAACATGATCATCTCATGCAATAACATTTATCACATCATGTCTTGACCATATCACATCACAACATGCCCTGCAAAAACAAGTTAGACGTCCTCTACTTTGTTGTTGCAAGTTTTACGTGGCTGCTACGGGCTTCTAGCAAGAACCGTTCTTACCTACAGCATAAAACCACAATGGTGATTTATCAAGTTTGCTATTTTAACCTTCAACAAGGATCGGCCGCAGTCAAATTCGATTCAACTAAAGTTGGAGAAACAGACACCCGCCAGCCACCTTTATGCAAAACTAGTTGCATGTTTGTCGATGGAACCGGTCTCATGAACGTGGACATGTAAGGTTGGTCCGGGCCGCTTCATCCAACAATACCGCCGAATCAAAATAAGACATTGGTGGTAAGCAGTATGACAATCACCGCCCACAACTCTTTGCATTCTACTCGTGCATATCGTCTACACATATACCTGGCTCGGATGCCACTGTCGCGGAACGTAGCATGCAATTTCAAAAACAATCCTACGCTCACACAAGATTTATCTAGGAGATTCATAGTAAGGAGAGGGGGAGAGTGTGTCCATGTACCCTCGTAGACCGAAAGCGGAAGCGTTTGCCAACGCGGTTGATGTAGTCAAACTTCTTCTTGTTCCGACCGATCAAGCATCGAACGTACGACACCTCCGAGTTCTGTACACGTTCAGCTCGATGGCGTCCCTTGAACTCTTGATCTAGCAGAGTGTCGAGGAAGTAGATGAGTTCCGTCAGCATGATGATGTGGTGATGGTGATGGTGAAGTTATCCGCGCAGGGCTTCGCACATAGCAGTACGTGAATATGATCTAAGGCGTAAACTTTGGAGGGGGCGTCGCACATAGCTAACAATTGTTGGTGTGTCTTCTAGGCACCCCCTCCCCATGTATATATAGGTGGGAGGGGGAGAGAGGTAGCCTAGGGTGCGCTCAAGTAGGAGGAATCCTACTTGGGCCCCTAGTCCAATTCACCCCCCTTCCTTTGATAGAAAGGGGAAAAGAGGGAAGAGGGAAGGAGGAAGAAAAGGGGGGGGGGCGAACCCCCACCTCCTTCTCCTATTCGACCTCCTAACATAAGGGGGCACCACATGTGGCTTGGTGTTCTCCCTCCTATGGCCCATATGGCTCATATCTTCCCCCGGGGGGTTCCGGTAACCCACCCCTCCACCCCCCGGTACTCCGATAAGGACCCGATACATCCCAGAACACTTATGGTGTCCGAATACTATCATCCTATATATCAATATTTACCTCTTGACCATTTCGAGACTCCTCGTCATGTCCGTGATCTAATCCGGGACTCCGAACAATATTCTGTAACATCGAAAAATTCTAAATTTTGGAATGTTATAATGAATAACAAGTTTTGATTGTTTGTTTGATTGTTGTGTGAATGATTGAGTGAATTGACTGCAATTTGAAACTTTTTGAAAGTTGAATGAGAGGGAATAAAAGGACTTTCCCAAAAGTGTTTCCATCTGAAATGATTTGAAACCTCATTCGAAAGTAATGCAAATTTCATGCCACTCAAGGACTTTGAAGAGAGGAGATGAAATGACTTCTCCAAAGTTTAAATGAAAGAGAGTGGGGAGTTAAACCACTTTTGAAATTCCATTTGGAATCCTTCCCATTTGAATAGTTTCAAATTCCTCTAACCCATTTCAAAAAATAAAGAGAGGAGCAATATGACACTCCAAACCAGGGGCAAATTTGAAATATATTTGAATGAGGAAAAACAGAAAAGATTTGGAAGTGGTTTGAAATTCAAATTCAAAACCATTTTGGAGTTATTTGGCTTTCATTCAAATTATTTTCCTCTGACAAATAAATAAATGGAAATAAGGGTAAAATGATTCCCTTCAATGGAAAATTAGGAGAAAATAAATTTGAAATCATTTTGGTATTTTAAAAATGATTTTTATTGGGTTTATTGCAACAGTAGCATTGTTTGCTTTATTTGAATTTTTGTAGATACTATTTGAACTTGAAAAATAGTTCATGTTTTAGAAAATATTTTTCTGAATTTTTTGATATATAATATGCCTATATAAAGCTTTTATTTATTATGTTTCCTTTTGTTTCTATTCCCTCTTTAAATCAAAAAAAAAGGGAAAATGTTTTTTTAAATAGGGCCAACCGCCAGGCCAGCGCCACCGCAGCCCACCTACGCACCAGTCCGGTCGCCCACTCCTCCCCCTCTCTCGCTCGCCTCCCTCGCACTCACTGACTAGCGGGCCTCGCCTCATCTTTTTCCCCTCGTCCACGCAACGCCGCACCAGTGCTCGCACCGCCGCCAGAATCCCGATCTTCCCGGGATTGCGAATCCTGCACGCCCCCTTCCCCAAGTCTCCGCCCCTGTAAAACCCCTTGCCCCTCGTCCGATCACCCCCTAAAGCTCCTTGGCCCTCTCTCTGATCTTGCTGGAATCGCTCGCCGGAGTTGCCTGAGCTCGCCGCCGCCATTGCCGCCCCCCTGCTCCCTACAGCCATCTCCGAACCTCTGCACCACCACCATCATTTTCACCGCCGTCATCGTGCGCACCTTCCCGTGCCCTCGGTTGAGCTCCAACGCCACCGGAGCGTCGTAGCTGCCGACACCCGAACACCATTGCCGCCTCGACCTTGCCGACGTCCGTCTCCGACCACCTTCGCCGACTCCAAGACCACCTTCACGATCATCGAGCTCTCCTGCATCTCCCTGGCCACCCCACCGACGTTGAAGATCACCGGGGCGCCGCCACCGTCGTCGCCCGACATGCTCGCCGTCGACCATCACTGCGGTAAGCCCCGCCACCCTCTCTCCACCGTCCGATCTGTTTTATACGACATGGATTAGATCTGTGTAGGCGTTAGGTTTATTTTTTTATTAGTTCAGCTTTATTTACGGTTTTTACGGCTTAGTCCAGATTGGTTTAGTCGACTGGTTTCTTTTACTTTCGTACGCACGCGGTTTAGTTAGTTTTCGGCCGAGCGCCGTTTAGTTACGGATCGCCCACCTGTTTAGCCCAATAGCAATAGGCCACGTAGCATGTTCCTATTTTTTTATTTCGTTTCTGTTTTGAAAACAGAATAGTTCTGTTTTTAGAAATTCAATATCTTTTATGTTATAGATCCAAATTGAGTGTTTCTTTTTGCATTAGATTCAAAATTTGTTAAAGTCTGTTTTTGCAATTGGATTTCCAATTTGACTAGTTTAAATCTGAATTTAAATTTGTTCAAATTAGTAATTTGGCCATATCTTGAGTTCTATAAAATATTTTTGAATGATTCTTTTTGCTACTGTTTTGCCTATCGAGTAGCATATAGTTATTTATTTTTAGTTTATTTTAAATTAGGTTTATAGCAGAAAGAGCATTGTCTTAGTTATAGTTTTGTTTTACTCTTTTATTTATAGTTTAAACTGTTTTTAAATTTTTCTTTTTGTCACATTTGACAAATTTAGTTTTGTTTTTGTTAGTCAACAAAAAAAATTATTTTTATTTTAAAAATTTATTTTATTTAGTTTTGTATGAAAACTTGTATAGGTCATAGTTAGAGTTTCATAAAAGCTTTTTATTTGTTTCTTTTTGCAAATAAAATTTTATCAAAAATACTTTCTGTTAACTTAGTTGTTTTACTTTTTATTTATTGTTAACTTATTAGTTTATTGTTTTAATTGCTGTTAAGTTTTTACTTAGGGAAAAACTATTTTAGATGTTTGTAGCAAAGGCATAGATTTTTGTTAGTAGTTTTTCTTTCAAGTTTTTTAAGCTTCTTTGGAATTTGTTGGAGTTTTATTATTGAGTTTTTATTTGTTGTTTTAATTGTTATTTTGAGTGTTAGTATTGCTTGCTAGAATGATTGCTTATGTGAATGCTATGTTTGACTTGTATAGATTTTCTTTGGAGAGTGACGAATAGTTCTATCAAGTTTTGTGAGAGCGTTGTAATCCTCATCAACTTACCAGGCAAGTTCACTTTGACCATGTTTTTCACACCTATGTTTTATTTGCATGTAGTAGCACCCTTCCAACAATCCCTCCAGTAGTGTTATTTAATCTTGTAGTTGATTGGAATGCATGAGGTAGGAACCCATCTCCATGTTACCAAGCCCAGGATGTTATATTGTTTTAGTGCTACGCTATAGTAGACGGGGTTTGGTATGAGTGCACGAGAGTGGTGTGAAGAAGGAGGACTCTACGTCAATGACACCAAGTCCATGATGGAATCTACAAGGACTGCATCTTCAAGGCCTTAAGACTTCAAGACTCGAGACAAGAATTCAATACACACTACTGGGTGAAGGTCGGTTGACGGGTACCCTGGAGCAACCAGTGGATGGCCGGGATGCATGGATAAGCGCCATGACATCTTGCGGAAAGCTTCACCCAGACTCAAAGAGACGGAAGAATACTTCATGCCCGAAAGCTTACCTGTGCAACCGCAAGTCACTATGGGCTCTGGCTTAGTTGACCTTAGTTGTGACTCTGGCTCGGACGATGCTAGCAGATGTAGAACTACGGTAGGATTGGATGAGCACCGGACAGTGGTCAGGGGAACTCTTCGGAAGACCATGTTTCAGTCGTCTTGTTCTCAAACATCATGAAGTGCGAGAACATAAAGAGAGGGATCGAACTTGCAGGTAAAGTGTGCAAACCTCTGCAGAGGGTTAAAACCTAATCGATTAGCCGTGTCCCTGGTTATGGACAATTTGAGCCTATGGACTTGGATCTATCTCGGAACTCTCAACATCGGACTGATAACTTAATTGTGGGAAACTTATGATGATTTGGGCTATGAGACATCGGTTGGCGGAACCATGTCATGATAGGAAACTCCGTAGTGCAGACTCCTGATATTTCTTTGATGTAGGGAAAATAAAACCAGCTTTTATGCAAAACAAAACTCAGACACAGAGCCATAAAACTATATTGCATATAGAATAGTTTTATCATATGCTTTCTCTTATTGTCTGTCACGGCCCTAGAATAATGCTTGTAATTAGTGGCATTGCATCCATGCATCATGTCTAAATTCTGAAAGTTGAACTCAGGAAATTTGGAAGCCTCAAAATTTTGATTAAAAGAAGGGCAAATAACCCTGGAAAATGCATCCAACATTTCTAGAATGCACTTCAATGATGTTTGATATTTTTGGCAAGGGTTTTGACCCAAACCAGAAACTTGGAACATTTTGAGGAATTATTTTGGCCATCTGGATTTAAATCAATAAGTATTTGAGTTGGATTTAATTCTCCTATAAAAGAATTATAAGTCCAACAATTCTAAAAATTTATGAGTGGCTCTGAATATGTTGTATCTTGCCACATAATAATTTTCAGAAGCTATATAAATTGATTTGGTATTTAAACAAAATCAAAAACAAATTACAGAAATAAAAAAACAGAATTAGAAAAGAGAGAGAGGGAAGGAGTCACCTGGGCCACCTACCTGCCTGGCACTGTGCCGGCCCAGCCCACTGGCGCCTGCCAGTCGTCTTCTCCATCGTGCCAGGAGGACAGCGAGCGTGGCCGACGCGCGCAAGCACGCACCTCGCCAGCTCCTGCTTGCCACCGAGGGTCTGGATGCCTCTCTCGAGCGCCACGCAACCCTCTAGCCTTCCTACTCTCCCCGTGCCCCTCTCCTCTGTCCCTGGACCTCTCTCCCTCCTCTGCTCTCTCCCTATGACGCCACCAAACCCGCCCATCGCTGCCGTTCGCCGTTGCCGTGACCACCGCCCTCCCGACGGCACCCCGAGCAGTCTATGAGCTCCGCCCCAATACCCTCTTCCTCCTCACCGATCGTCAAGACGCAGGAAGCCCCTGGACGCCGCCAACATCGCCGTTTCCCTCATCGGCCACCGGAGATCGCCGCCACCCGTACGTCGCCTCCGACGCCTCCCCGAGCGCACTTCGACGGCCGTTGCAACCGCCGTGAGCCATTGACTCTTCTCGCTCCATCCATTTTTCCTCTCGCACGTTGTAGCCGCCGCGCCACTTGCGCCCGAACGCCGCCCGCCGCCCCGAGCTCGTTTCCGACGAGCTCCGGCCTCCCTAGTCGCTGCTGCTTGCTGTGCTGGATGCGGGCGAGCTCCGGCTCCTCGTGGGTGCTCTCTGCTGCTCATTTGGGCGCCGGGGGAGCGAGCCTGAGCCCTCCGCCGCGCCTGTTGCCACCGGCGACGAGCCGCCGGCTGGTTAGGCCATGTTGACCAGGGGTTTGACCTCCCCTCGGTCAATGACAGGTGGGGCCAGCCCCCTGTTAATTAGTTTAGTTTATTCTAACTTAATTAGCCACTGTTTCACTGACATGTGGGTCCCAATGTTTAATTAACCGACTAATTAATTAATTAGGTTAATTAAGCTCTGTTAAATCGCCCTGCAGCTGACACACGGGTCCCACGCGACAGGTTTGACTCTGGTCAACCCTGTTGACTTGTTGACATCACACAGGCATCATGCTGACGCAATAAAGTATTTCTGGAATTAAAAAATTGGGAAATGATTTATAAATTTCAGAAAATACCCCAAACTTCTAAAAAACATAGAAAAATAACCGTAGCTCAGAATGAAATAATTTATATATGAAAAATGATCAGAAAAATCCAATCTATCCATCTGTACTGTTTCCACGCATTTTAGAAAAACTTATGGCTGCTATTTAGGCCAAATCATATAAATGGCATTTAAAGCTTCACATAAGAAGTTTGAATTTGAACCTAGGGTTCAACCCAACTTCATTTAACTTGTTGCTAGTTGCATTAGCTCAAATCACAGCATATTGCCATGTCGCATTCATGCGTCATATTGTTGCATTGCATTGATTGTGTTCCTTCTCTGTTTGTTGGTGTTGTTCCCTCTCGATAGACGTGTTCCGACGATGAGTTCGATGACACCGATGAAGAGCTATATCATCTTCTGAAGTGCCAGGCAAGAAAAACCCCCTTGTTCATTCCGATACAATCCCACTCTCTCGCTCCTGCTCTCTTTTACTGCATTAGGACAACAACGTTTCAACTGTTATGTGCTGCGGTAGTTGAACCCCTTTCCTCTGCATGACCTGTCATTGCCACAGTAAATAGATGAAACCCACTAGCATGAGTAGGAATTGTTTGAGCCCTGATGTGCCTACTCATTCATGCTTGTTTGTCATGCCTGCTATTGCTTAGAGTTGTTTCAGGTCTGACTCATCGGGGATGAATTGGAATGGTGATGAACATGTCCTACTGTGTGTGAGCTAAGTGGGTGAACACGATTTGGTAAAGGTAGCGGTGAGAGGCCGTGTAGGAGTACATGGAGAGTTGTCTCATTGAAACCGTCCTTAGGAACTGAGTTCTGTGTTTGTGATCCATGAACAGTTACTACCACACATTGGGCTCCGGGCACTCCAAGCTCTCTCGACTTATTAATCAACTTGATCTCTGTCCATGAGTTGCAACTAGTTTCTGGTGTTTGTAGGTAGTGTTAGTAGTCTACCAAGTGGCACCCGGTACACGTGGGCTTGGGACAGACTAGGCACAGTGGCCCGGTGTACCAAGTGGCACCCGAATGGTGGACTTGGGAACCCTGCACACATCGTTTGGGGCCGTGACCGACACCCCGGACGGATCTCCTTGCGGATGGAACCTGAATAGGCGATAAACCTGGACGAGAGACTTGTGTGGTTAGTTAGGTCATGGCCAACACCCTTGCCAGGCTTCCACTTGAAGGTTGTCGAGATACATGATGTGTACATGGCGGTAAGAGGCGAGAGCGTGTGTGAAGAAGTACACCCCTGCAGGGTTAACATCATCTATTCGAATAGCCTTGTCCGCGGTAATGGACTTCTGGGTTGCCTATATAGTTCATAGACAAGTGAAAGTGGATACTCTAAAATGCGCAAGATAAGCGTGAGTGCTATGGATGGCGTTCTCGTAGGGAGACGGGAGCGGATCCATAGTGGTGTATTGATATGGTGAATATGTGGACTCGTGTGCGCCACCTCAAAAGAGTTACTTGCAGTCATAGTTCAGGATAGCCACTGAGTCAAAGCTGGCTTGCTGCAGTTATACTCCACCACCCCCTTTGTTGATAATGATGCATATGTAGTTAGTTCTGATGTAAGTCTTGTTGGGTACATTTGTACTCACATTTGCCTATTTTATGTTTTGCAGAGAGACTTCAGTCTCATTAGTAGTTCCTCGTGGACTTTGACGTTTAGCTTGTTACCTCAGCTACAATCTTGTGCCCTCAGCAGGATCTGGTAGATAGTCAGGCTTCTCATCCTTTTTCATTTATAGATGTCTGTACCCAGACATGTTAAGCTTCCGCTTGTGCTTTGACTTGTGTGCTCTGAATGTTGGGTCATGAGACCCATGTTTGTAATATCTCGCTCCTCAGAGCCTATTGAATAAAATAGTTGAGTTGTAGAGTCATGTTGTGATGCCATGTTGTATTTGCACACATCGAGCATGTTGTGTGTATGTTATTGAAATGCTTGATATGTATGGGATCTGACTATCTAGTTGTTTATCCTTGGTAGCCTCTCTTACCGGGAAATGTCTCCTAGTGCTTCCACTGAGCCATGGTAGCTTGCTACTACTCCGGAACACTTAGGCTGGCCGGCATGTGTCCTTCTTCGTTCATGTGTCTGTCCCTTCGGAGAAATGTCATGCAGTGTCTACCGGAGTCCTGTTAGCCTGCTACAGCCCAGATTCTCTGGAGTCCTGCTAGCCCAGTTGCTACAGCCTGGATTCACTCGCTGATGACTGACACGTTCATTGTTGGGTCATGTATGCCTGTCCCTGTAAGTTAGTGCCACTTTGGGTTTATGACTAGCCATGTCAGCCCGGGCTCCTTGTCATATGGATGCTAGCGACATTATCATATACGTGTGCCAAAGGGCGCAAACGGTCCCGGGCCTGGTAAGGCAACACCCATGGGAATACCGTGCGTGAGGCCGCAAAGTGATATGAAGTGTTACATGCTAGATCTGTGTGCCATTGAATCGGGGTCCTGACAGCTTTGGTATCAGAGCTTGACTGCCTGTAGGATTACCAAGCCAAACTGGTCGAAGTTGAGTCTAGAAATTCTTTAGTTATATAAGGGAATTGATTGTGGGATGGAACATAAGGCTCTGTTACTCCTTATACCTTATGGCCTTCTGATATGAGTCAACCTCTTCTTTTCTACGGGGTTAAGAACTAGGCTTTCTCTTCTGTCTATCAGGATCACGTGTTACTAATCTATAGACCTATAAGATTGTTGGATTTAAGCCTCAGTTCAGTTTCTACTATCTCTGTATATTCATAGTTGATCTCAGAACCTTGATATTATGACGATCGAGTGGTTATGCCACCATTTTGTAGGATGTCTCAAATCTTTTGAGCATTTCCAGCCGTTATGTTGTCCGAGTCATCCCAGGTTTCTACATAGTCTGATGCATTTGCAAATTCCTTCTTACCGTTCTGAAGATCCTTTGTGCCAGATCAACCACACTAATCGGTGAGTTGAGGTATTCTATTGCCTCGACATATATGTTGGAGCTATTATTATGACCCTAGGTATCTTAGAGTATCACCTAGTAATCTGGCCATGTTCTGTATTTCCAGTGTGATGATTCTGGACATTATTCTCGAAAGCATCCCGTGATGCCACTTAGTTAGTAGGCACTCTACTCCTGGGTTTCTGAACCCGAGACTCACACTACTTACTTCAGTGTTGATAGTGTTTGCTAGTTCCCTTAGGATATTAGTAACCTTTGTGATAGTCCTCGAGGTCCTGGTATTTCCTTCTTCCAAATATTGTGAGTCGCTTATGGCAGAAGTTCTTTGAACCAAAAGATCACAACCGGAGTGCTCTTGATGAGTTCTCAATTCTATATTGTGACTCTGCCAGTTCTACCTTCCTTCATGGGTTATCTGGAAGAAATATGTTGAGCTTTGCTCGACATACTAATCTATGCATCCACAACTCACAAAATCGTATGTTCTTTTGAGTTGTCCCTCTTTAGTTGTCTTCTGACCTTCGTCTATCAATTGATAGTCAGGAGTAGTGGTGCAATCATGTTTATCGATGCCTATTACTCTTGTGGTCCGTCAAGCCATTCTATTCCAGGATGACTAGGAGAAACAAACTCCAGTACCTCATCCATATCCAGGATTGGGTCAAAGTAGTTGTGCTCTGCAGATCAAATGCCAATCCAGCTTTTGCTCTGTTCTATCCTGGAGTATTACCCCCTTTATGTCAGGATTGTCATGAGAATTGCACCATCTCTTATGAATTCTTGACGCAGTGATACTTCTCGCCATCATTGTTTAATTCCTCGGTTCCGTGTTATTGTAACCAGAATGCCGACAAGTGAACTGTGATGCGTGAAATCAATACTCCTAGCAACTCCATTGCTTGGTAGCTAATGGACAATAATTTCATTCTTAGCGTGTTGGTTATTGAATCATCATCCTAAGGTTGATCGTGCTACCTATGTTGGAAATATGCCCTAGAGGCAATAATAAAAGCATTATTATTATATTTCCTTGTTCATGATAATTGTCTTTATTCATGCTATAATTGTGTTATCCGGAAATCGTAATACATGTGTGAATAACAGACATCAACATGTCCCTAGTGAGCCTCTAGTTGACTAGCTCGTTGATCAACAGATAGTCATGGTTTCCTGACTATGGACACTGGATGTCATTGATAACGAGATCACATCATTAGGAGAATGATGTGATGGACAAGACCCAATCCTAAACATAGCACAAGATCGTATAGTTCGTTTTCTAGAGTTTTTCAATGTCAAGTATCTTTTCCTTAGACCATGAGATCGTGTAACTCCCGGATACCGTAGGAGTGCTTTGGGTATGCCAAACGTCACAACGTAACTGGGTGACTATAAAGGTAGACTACGGGTATCTCCGAAAGTGTCTGTTGGGTGACATGGATCAAGACTGGGATTTGTCACTCCGTATGACGGAGAGGTATCACTGGGCCCACTCGGTAATGCATCATCATAATGAGCTCAGAGTGACCAAGTGTCTGGTCACGGGATCATGCATTACGGTACGAGTAAAGTGACTTGCCGGTAACGAGATTGAACGAGGTATTGGGATACCGACGATCGAATCTCGGGCAAGTAACATATCGATAGACAAAGGGAATAGCGTACGGGGTTGATAGAATCCTCGACATCGTGGTTCATCCGATGAGATCATCGTGGAGCATGTGGGAGCCAACATGGGTATCCAGATCCCGCTGTTGGTTATTGACCGGAGAGTCGTCTCGGTCATGTCTGCTTGTCTCCCGAACCCGTAGGGTCTACACACTTAAGGTTCAGTTACGCTAGGGTTGTAGGGATATGTATATGCAGTAACCCGAATATTGTTCGGAGTCCCGGATGAGATCCCGGACGTCACGAGGAGTTCCGGAATGGTCCAGAGGTAAAGATTTATATATGGGAAGTCCTGTTTCGGGCATCGGGACAAGTTTCGGGGTTATCGGTATTGTACCGGGACCACCGGAAGGGTCCCGGGGGTCCACCGGGTGGGTCCACCTGTCCCGGGGGGGACACATGGGCTGTAGGGGGTGAGCCTTGGCCTAATGGGCCAAGGGCACCAGCCCCACATAGGCCCATGCGCCTAGGGTTTAAGGGGGAAAGAGTCCTAGGAGGGGAAGGCACCTCCTAGGTGCCTTGGGGGGGAGGGAAACCCCCCTTGGCCGCCGCACCCCCTAGGAGATTGGATCTCCTAGGGCCGGCCACCTCCCCCTTGGCCCTCCTATATATAGTGGGGGAGAGGAGGGACTTCATACCTGAACGCCTTGGCCTTTGGTTGCCTCCTTCTCCCTATCCAACACCTCCTCCACCTCCATAGTGCTTAGCGAAGCTCTGCCGGAGTACTGCAGCTCCATCAACACCACGCCGTCGTGCTGCTGCTGGTGCCATCTCCCTCAACCTCTCCTCCCTCCCTTGCTGGATCAAGAAGGAGGAGACGTGGCTGTTCCGTACGTGTGTTGAACGCGGAGGTGCCGTCCGTTCGGCGCTGGTCATCGGTGATTTGGATCACGTCGAGTATGACTACATCATCACCGTTCTTTTGAACGCTTCCGCTCGCGATCTACAAAGGTATGTAGATGCATCTAATCACTCGTTGCTAGATGAACTCCTAGATGATCTTGGTGAAACGAGTAGGAAAATTTTTGTTTTCTGCAACGTTCCCCAACAGTGGTATCATGAGCTAGGTCTATGCGTAGTTCTTCTTGCGCGAGTAGAACACAATTTGTTGTGGGCGTAGATTTGTCAACTTTCTTGCCGTTACTAGTCCTTTCTTGCTTCAGCGGTATTGTGGGATGAAGCGGCCCGGACCAACCTTACACGTACGCTTAAGTGAGACCGGTTCCACCGACTAACATGCACTAGTTGCATAAGGTGGCTGGCGGGTGTCTGTCTCTCCTACTTTAGTTGGAGCGGAATCGATGAACAGGGTCCTTATGAAGGGTAAATAGAAGTTGACAAATCACGTTGTGGCTTTAACATAGGTAAGAAGACGTTCTTGCTAGAACCCTAATTCAGCCACGTAAAACTTGCAACAACAATTAGAGGACGTCTAACTTGTTTTTGCAGCAAGTGGTTTGTGATATGATATGGCCAAAGTTGTGATGAATGATGAATGATCTATATGTGATGTATGAGATGTTCATGCTATTGTAATAGGAATCACGACTTGCATGTCGATGAGTATGACAACCGGCAGGAGCCATAGGAGTTGTCTTTATTCTTTTATATGACCTGCGTGTCATCAAGAAACGCCATGTAAATTACTTTACTTTATTGCTAAACGCGTTAGCCATAGTAGTAGAAGTAATAGTTGGCGAGCAACTTCATGGAGACACGATGATGGAGATCATGATGATGGAGATCATGGTGTCAAGCCGGTGACAAGATGATCATGGAGCCCCAAGATGGAGATCAAAGGAGCTATGTGAAAATGGCCATATCATGTCACGTTTATTATTTGATTGCATGTGATGTTTATCATGTTTTGCATCTTGTTTACTTAGAACGACGGTAGTAAATAAGATGATCCCTCACAATAAATTCAAGAAGTGTTCCCCCTAACTGTGCACCGTTGCGACAGTTCGCTGTTTCAAAACACCAGGTGATGATCGGGTGTTTTATTCAGACGTTCACATACAACGGGTGTAAGACAGATTTACACATGCAAACACTTAGGTTGACTTGACGAGCCTAGCATGTACAGACATGGCCTCGGAACACAGAAGACCGAAAGGTCGAGCATGAGTCGTATAGAAGATACGATCAACATGAAGATGTTCACCGATGTTGACTAGTCCGTCTCACGTGATGATTGGACACGGTCTGGTTTAACTCGGATCATGTAATACTTAGATGACTAGAGGGATGTCTAATCTAAGTGGGAGTTCACTAATAATTTGATTAGTTGAACTTAATTATCATGAACTTAGTCTAAAATCTTTGCAATATGTCTTGTAGATCAAATGGCCAACGTAGTCCTCAACTTCAACGCGTTCCTAGAGAAAACTAAGCTGAAAGACGATGGCAGCAACTATACGGACTGGGTCCGGAACCTAAGGATCATCCTCATAGCTGCCAAGAAAGATTATGTCCTACAAGCACCGCTTGGTGACGCACCCGTTCTCCCTGTAGAACAAGATGTTATGAACGCTTGGCAGGCACGTTTCGATGACTACTCCCTCGTTCAGTGCGGCATGCTTTACAGCCTAGAGCCGGGGCTCCAAAAGCGTTTTGAGAGACATGGAGCATATGAGATGTTCGAAGAGCTGAAAATGGTTTTCCAAGCTCATGCCCGGGTCGAGAGATATGAAGTCTCCGACAAATTCTTCAGCTGTAAGATGGAGGAAAATAGTTCTGTCAGTGAGCACATACTCACTATGTCTGGGTTGCATAACCGCTTGACTCAGCTGGGAGTTAATCTCCCGGATGATGCGGACATTGACAGAATCCTCCAGTCGCTTCCACCAAGCTACAAGAGCTTTGTGATGAACTTCAATATGCAGGGGATGGAAAAGACCATTCCTGAAGTATTTGCTATGCTGAAATCAGCAGAGGTAGAAGTCAGGAAGGAACATCAAGTGTTGTTGGTCAATAAAACCACTAAGTTCAAGAAAGGCAAGGGTAAAAAGAACTTCAAGAAGGACGGCAAGGAGGTTGCCGCGCCCGGCAAGCAAGCTTCCGGGAAGAAGCCAAAGAATGGACCCAAGCCCGAGACTGAGTGCTTTTATTGCAAGGGAAGCGGTCACTGGAAGCGGAACTGCCCTAAGTACTTAGCGGATAAGAAGGCCGGCAAAACAAAAGGTATATGTGATATACATGTAAGTGATGTGTACCTTACTAGTGCCCGTAGTGGCTCCTGGGTATTTGATACCGGTGCAGTTGCTCACATTTGTAACTCAAAGCAGGGGCTGCGGAATAAGCGGAAACTGGCAAAGGACGAGGTGACGATGCGCGTCGGGAATGTTCCAAGGTCAATGTGATCGCCGTCGGCACGCTACCTCTGCATCTCCCTTCGGGATTAGTTTTAAACCTTAATAATTGTTATTTAGTGCCAGCTTTGAGCATGAACATTGTATCGGGATCTCGTTTAATTCGAGATGGCTACTCTTTTAAATCTGAGAATAATGGTTGTTCCATTTTTATGAGAGATATGTTTTATGGTCATGCTCCTATGGTGAATGGTTTATTCTTTATGAATCTCGAACGTGATGCTACACATGTTCATAATGTGAGTACCAAAAGAAGTAAGGTTGATAATGATAGTCCCACATACTTGTGGCACTGCCGCCTTGGTCACATAGGTGTCAAACGCATGAAGAAGCTCCATGCTGATGGACTTTTAGAGTCTCTTGATTATGTATCATTTGACACGTGCGAACCATGCCTTATGGGTAAAATGACCAAGACTCCGTTCTCAGGAACAATGGAGCGAGCAACCGACTTATTGGAAATCATACATACTGATGTGTGCGGTCCGATGAGTGTTGAGGCTCGCGATGGCTATCGTTATGTTCTCACTCTCACTGATGATTTAAGTAGGTATGGGTATATCTACTTAATGAAACACAAGTCTGAAACCTTTGAAAAGTTCAAGGAATTTCAGAGTGAGGTTGAAAATCAACGTGACAGGAAAATCAAGTTTCTGCGATCAGATCGTGGAGGAGAATACTTGAGTCACGAGTTTGGGGCACACTTAAGAAAATGTGGAATAGTTTCACAACTCACGCCGCCTGGAACACCTCAGCGTAATGGTGTGTCCGAACGTCGTAATCGCACTCTGTTAGATATGGTGCGATCTATGATGTCTCTTACCGATTTACCGCTTTCTTTTTGGGGCTATGCTTTAGAGACTGCCGCATTCACTTTAAATAGGGCTCCGTCGAAATCCGTTGAGACGACACCGTATGAATTATGGTTTGGGAAGAAACCTAAGCTGTCGTTTCTAAAAGTTTGGGGATGCGATGCTTATGTCAAGAAGCTTCAACCTGAAAAGCTCGAACCCAAGTCGGAAAAATGCGTCTTCATAGGATACCCAAAAGAAACTATTGGGTACACCTTCTACCTCAGATCCGAAGGCAAGATCTTTGTTGCCAAGAATGGGTCCTTTCTGGAGAAAGAGTTTCTCTCGAAAGAAGTAAGTGGGAGGAAAGTAGAGCTTGATGAAGTATTACCTCTTGAACCGGAAAATGGCGCAACTCAAGAAAATGTTCCTGAGGTGCCTGCACCGACTAGAGAGGAAGTTAATCAAGATACTTCTGATCAAGCCCCTACTGAAATACGAAGGTCCACAAGGACACGTTCCGCACCAGAGTGGTACGGCAACCCTGTCTTGGAAATCATGCTGTTAGACAATGGTGAACCTTCGAACTATGAAGAAGCGATGGCGGGCCCGGATTCCGACAAATGGCTAGAAGCCATGAAATCCGAGATAGGATCCATGTATGAAAACAAAGTATGGACTTTGACTGACTTGCCCGTTGAGCGGCGAGCCATAGGAAATAAATGGATCTTTAAGAGCAAGACAGACGCGGATGGTAATGTGACCATCTATAAAGCTCGGCTTGTCGCTAAGGGTTATCGACAAGTTCAAGGGGTTGACTACGATGAGACTTTCTCACCGGTAGCGAAGCTGAAGTCCGTCCGAATCATGTTAGCAATTGCCACATTCTATGATTACGAAATATGGCAAATGGACGTCAAAACGGCATTCCTTAATGGTTTCCTTAAGGAAGAATTGTATATGATGCAGCCGGAAGGTTTTGTCGATCCTAAGAATGCTGACAAAGTGTGCAAGCTCCAACGCTCGATTTATGGGCTGGTGCAAGCATCTCGGAGTTGGAACATTCGCTTTGATGAGATGATCAAAGCGTTTGGGTTTACACAGACTTATGGAGAAGCCTGCGTTTACAAGAAAGTGAGTGGGAGCTCTGTAGCATTTCTCATATTATATGTAGATGACATACTTTTGATGGGAAATGATATAGAACTCTTGGACAGCATCAAGGCCTACTTGAATAAAAGTTTTTCAATGAAGGACCTTGGAGAAGCTGCTTATATATTAGGCATCAAAATCTATAGAGATAGATCGAGACGCCTCATAGGTCTTTCACAAAGCACATACCTTGATAATATATTGAAGAAGTTCAATATGGATCAATCCAAGAAGGGGTTCTTGCCTGTGTTGCAAGGTATGAAATTGAGCTCAGCTCAATGTCCGACCACGGCAGAAGATATAGAAGAGATGAGCGTCATCCCCTATGCCTCAGCCATAGGTTCTATTATGTATGCCATGCTGTGTACCAGACCTGATGTTAACCTTGCCATAAGTTTGGTAGGAAGGTACCAAAGTAATCCCGGCAAGGAACACTGGACAGCGGTCAAGAATATCCTGAAGTACCTGAAAAGGACTAAGGAAATGTTTCTCGTTTATGAAGGTGGCGAAGAGCTCGTCGTAAAGGGTTACGTCGACGCTAGCTTCGACACAGATCTGGATGACTCTAAGTCACAAACCGGATACGTGTATATTTTGAATGGTGGGGCAGTAAGCTGGTGCAGTTGCAAGCATAGCGTCGTGGCGGGATCTACATGTGAAGCGGAGTACATGGCAGCCTCGGAGGCAGCACATGAAGCAATATGGGTGAAGGAGTTCATCACCGACCTAGGAGTCATACCCAATGCGTCGGGGCTGGTCAAGCTCTTCTGTGACAACACTGGAGCTATTGCACTTGCCAAGGAGCCCAGGTTTCACAAGAAGACAAGGCACATCAAGCGTCGCTTCAACTCCATTCGTGAAAATGTTCAAGATGGAGACATAGAGATTTGTAAAGTACATACGGACCTGAATGTAGCAGATCCGTTGACTAAACCTCTCCCTAGAGCAAAACATGACCAACACCAGAATTCCATGGGTGTTCGATTCATCACAATGTAACTAGATTATTGACTCTAGTGCAAGTGGGAGACTGTTGGAAATATGCCCTAGAGGCAATAATAAAAGCATTATTATTATATTTCCTTGTTCATGATAATTGTCTTTATTCATGCTATAATTGTGTTATCCGGAAATCGTAATACATGTGTGAATAACAGACATCAACATGTCCCTGGTGAGCCTCTAGTTGACTAGCTCGTTGATCAACAGATAGTCATGGTTTCCTGACTATGGACACTGGATGTCATTGATAACGAGATCACATCATTAGGAGAATGATGTGATGGACAAGACCCAATCCTAAACATAGCACAAGATCGTATAGTTCGTTTGCTAGAGTTTTCCAATGTCAAGTATCTTTTCCTTAGACCATGAGATCGTGTAA
>NC_041387.1:197863233-197873909 GCF_002162155.2 Triticum dicoccoides | reverse complement strand
GGGGGGGAGGGAAACCCCCCTTGGCCGCCGCACCCCCTAGGAGATTGGATCTCCTAGGGCCGGCCACCTCCCCCTTGGCCCTCCTATATATAGTGGGGGAGAGGAGGGACTTCATACCTGAACGCCTTGGCCTTTGGTTGCCTCCTTCTCCCTATCCAACACCTCCTCCACCTCCATAGTGCTTAGCGAAGCTCTGCCGGAGTACTGCAGCTCCATCAACACCACGCCGTCGTGCTGCTGCTGGTGCCATCTCCCTCAACCTCTCCTCCCTCCCTTGCTGGATCAAGAAGGAGGAGACGTGGCTGTTCCGTACGTGTGTTGAACGCGGAGGTGCCGTCCGTTCGGCGCTGGTCATCGGTGATTTGGATCACGTCGAGTACGACTACCTCATCACCGTTCTTTTGAACGCTTCCGCTCGCGATCTACAAAGGTATGTAGATGCATCTAATCACTCGTTGCTAGATGAACTCCTAGATGATCTTGGTGAAACGAGTAGGAAAATTTTTGTTTTCTGTAACGTTCCCCAACAACCTAGTCCATATTTCCTGGTGCACTCTTCGATCAATGAGTTAGGATTGTGTCAATCTCTCGCTCTTTCGATCATATCGTCTTGCCTGAAAAGCAAGATTGCTCCCGAGCTTAATAACATTTCGGTGGTTCATGATTTTCCAAATGTCTTCTCGGAAGTGTTACCAGGTTGTCACTTGACCGCTATGTTGAGTTCGTGATCAAGTTGGTTTCTTGTAACCACCCCCTTCTCCAAGAATCTGTGTTGGATACCCCTGAGCTAGCTGGTTAAGCCAAACAACAACTTGGAGAGTTGGAAGATAAAAGCTTGTCTGACTTAGTTCATTTTATGGGATATCTTGTATGCGTGTTGAAGAAAGATGGTATCTTCATTGATTGACCCTCGTGATCAGTTAATGGACCTATCATCTTAACAAATCTTTGATTTGAGTATGGGTTATCCTCAAATGAAATCAGAGCCAACAATGTTCGTAATGTTGTCTTACTCGTGGTTGTTCCCTCGAGCATATACCATTACATCTTTTGGCCTGACCAATGTTATCTCCTTGTTCACATAATTGTGGAATTCCATCTTTAGGGAAGCCTTGATGGATTATTGTTGAGCCCATTGACAACATTTTCATCTTCTCCATGATTCGTGTTGAACATTCGGCTAGTGTTGGAAACTTGTAGAAGGCATTATCTTCATGTCCC
Source organism: Triticum dicoccoides (assembly GCF_002162155.2). Taxonomy (NCBI): domain Eukaryota; kingdom Viridiplantae; phylum Streptophyta; class Magnoliopsida; order Poales; family Poaceae; genus Triticum; species Triticum dicoccoides. Next base: position 197,872,688 of record NC_041387.1, on the reverse strand, counting down.
GTTATGAAGTATATGTTGGATGAAAGAAGTGACTTCTTGATTCACGTGCATCTGGTGCAAGTTGCCGCCATGAGCTTGAGAAAGATTGTTTTTGTTTCCTCTGGTACCATCCCAAGTCAGTCATGCACGTGCGAAGTATGCTATGGTTTGACGGGCTCGCTACCTCCACTCCATATGTGTCCCTAGCACACCAAGCCACTAGTTGATTTGTTCAAGGAAGAGAAGTCTATGCTTGGGATCTAATCCATGGACTTGCGTAAAGACTTTGATATCCTTGATGATGGTTCCCTACCAGAACTTGGTAGTGTTTTATTATAAGACTACTATGTGGTCATGCTTGTCTTGAACAATGTGTTCACATGTTGTAGCAGAACCAGTTCATGTTTTGGAGCTTGCTATCGTAGTTCATCCCCCAAGAATCTCACAACGTCATATCGTCGATTTGTGTTGCAAACTTTCGTTTTTCCTTCTAGACTTGATGAGTCTGGAATATTCTGACACCAACCAGATCTGAATCTCAGGCAGACTTGATGGTTGGAACATTTCCCAAGAACCATAATATTGGTCTCTCTGTAACCCGGTAAAGTGGATGTCGTGGCCAACACACCCAGCCGAAAGACCCATTAAAGTATCTTGATTGAGGAAGTTGGCCACCTCCCCCATAGGGATTTCATAGGATTTACTCCCTAGTTGCCCCTTATGGATTTTTGTGTTCCCGAAGTCCGACCTTTTACTTGATGTTCTAGATATAAAACCATATTTATGAATGGATTACACTAGCACATCAAGGAGAACATTAGAAGCGGAGTGCTAAATGTCTCTCGGTCGATCATCCAGTTTTTGTTTCCTTGGCCTCGCTAAGGTAAAATCTGAGAAAGTGTTATCTTCCTTTGCATCTGCATCCTCCACCAATATTCATCATGGTAGTATGTTGTGTTGCTAGGATCCTTTACATGAATATTGGTAAAACCTTGATGAATATGAAAATGCTCAAGTTCTTGAGGGCATGCTCAGACACTAGGTTATATCCTCGGTATCAATTGGAATGTGCCTTCCCTTTTTGCCGAGTTGTTCTATAACCGTAGTTTCCGTTCCAAACTGGGTATGACATTCTTTCAAATTCCTTCAAACGATCAATTTTGAATTGCCTCAGGCTGGTATGAAGAGTTTCAATGATCTAGGTATCAAAAGTAATTCTTTTTGCCACTTAAGGGAATAATTCTACGAGTCACCTTCTCTAAGGTGCCCCGTTATGGAATCATGGCAATTATTTCATCGCTATCTTGAAACCATTCACCATCTCCTCAAGCGTGGAATTGTTGCCTACCAAATTGAACCCCCATCATCTGTTCTTCCATCCCTCCTGAAGTGTGTTTGAACATCTCAGCTCAAGAGGTGTTCTATGCCTCATTCCGTGAGTTGATCATCAGTTGCTCGATCCTCGAGAAGATCAATTCTTCTAGAGTTTTCATTTCCTCTCGTGGTCATGTTGAATGGAGTTCTCAAAGCAAGATGTCAATATCAAGATGATGCAATGAATCAACATCTTCGAGAAGAGCAATTGGATCATGAAGATTGTGTAGTTTTTGTGTCCCCTGTGTCTTCTTACCTCACGTCTTGAATCTCGGGACGAGATTCTTGTTTAGTGGGGGTGAGTTGTCACAGCCCTAGAATAATGCTTGTAATTAGTGGAATTGCATCCATGCATCATGTCTAAATTCTGAAAGTTGAACTGAGGAAATTTGGAAGCCTCAAAATTTTGATTAAAAGAAGGGCAAATAATCCTGGAAAAGGCATCCAATGTTTCCATAATGCACTTTAATGATGTTTGATATTTTTGGCAAGGGTTTTGACCCAAACCAGAAACATGGAACATTTTGAGGAATTATTTTGGCCATCTGGATTTAAATCAATAAGTATTTGAGTTGGATTTAATTCTCCTATAAAAGAATTATAAGTCCAACAATTCTTAAAATTTATGAGTGGCTCCGAATATGTTGTATCTAGCCACATAATAATTTTCAAAAGCTATATAAATTGATTTGGTATTTAAACCAAATCAAAAACAAATTACAGAAATAAAAAAACAGAATTAGAAAAGAGAGAGAGGGAAGGAGTCACCTGGGCCACCTACCTGGCCTGGCACTGTGCTGGCCCAGCCCACTAGCGCCTGCCAGTCGTCTTCTCCATCGCGCCAGGAGGACAGTGCGCATGGCCGACGCGCGCGAGCACACGCCTCGCCAGCTCCTACTTGCCGCCAAGGGTCTAGATGCCTCTCCCGAGCGCCACGCAACCCTCTAGCCCTCCTACTCTCCCCGTGCCCCTCTCCTCTCTCCTTGGACCTCTTTCCCTCCTCTGCTCTCTCCCTACGATGCCACCGAACCCGCCCGTCGCCGCCGTTTGCCGTTGCTGCGACCACCGCCGTCCCGACGACACCCCGAGCAGTCTACGAGCTCCGCCCCGATGCCCTCTTCCTCCTCACCAATCGTCAAGACGCCGGAAGCCCCTGGACGCTGCCAACATCGCCGTTTCCCTCGTCGGCCACTGGAGATCGCCGCCGCCCGTACGTCGCCTCCAACGCCTCCGCAAGCCCACTTCGACGGTCGTCGCAACCGCCGTGAGCCACTCACTCTTCTCCCTCCATCCGTATTTCCTCTCGCACGCCGTAGCCACCGCGCCACTTGCGCCCGAACGCCGGCCGCCGCCCCGAGCTCGTTTTCGACGAGCTCCGGCCTCCCTAGCCGCTGCTGCTTCCTGCGCTAGATGCGAGCGAGCTCCGGCTCCCCGTAGGTGCTCTCCGCCGCTCATTTGGGCGCCGGGGGAGCGAGCCCGAGCCCTCCGCCGCGCCTGTTGCCACCGGCGACGAGCCGCCGGCTGGTTAGGCCCTGTTGACCAGGGGTTTGACCTCCCCTCGGTCAATGACAGGTGGGGCCAGCCCCCTGTTAATTAGTTTAGTTTATTCTAACTTAATTAGCCACTGTTTCACTGACATGTGGGTCCCAATGTTTAATTAATCGACTAATTAATTAATTAGGTTAATTAAGCTCTGTTAAATCGCCCTGCAGCTGACACACGGGTCCCACGCGACAGGTTTGACTCTGGTCAACCCTGTTGACTTGTTTACGTCACACAGGCGTCATGCTGACATAGTAAAGTATTTCTGGAATTAAAAAATCAGGAAATGATTTATAAATTTCAGAAAATACCCCAAACTTCTAAAAATCATAGAAAAATAACCGTAGCTCAGAATGAAATAATTTATATATGAAAAATGATCAAAAAAATCCAATCTATCCATCTGTACTGTTTCCATGCATGTTAGAACAACTTATGACTGCTATTTAGGCCAAATCATATAAATGGCATTTAAAGCTTCACATAAGAAGTTTGAATTTGAACCTAGGGTTCAAACCAACTTCATTTAACTTGTTGCTAGTTGCATTAGCTCAAATCACAGCATATTGCCATGTCGCATTCATGCGTCATATTGTTGCATTGCATTGATTGTGTTCCTTCTTTGTTTATCGGTGTTGTTCCCTCTCGATAGACGTGTTCTGACGATGAGTTCGATGACACCGATGAAGAGCTATATCATCTTCAGAAGTGCCAGGCAAGCAAAAACCCCTTGTTCATTCCGATACAATCCCACTCTCTCGCTCCTGCTCTCTTTTACTACATTAGGACAACAACGTTTCAACTGTTATGTGCTCCGGTAGTTGAACCCCCTTCCTCTGCATGACATGTCATTGCCACAGTAAATAGATGAAACCCACTAGCATGAGTAGGAATTGTTTGAGCCCCGATGTGCCTACTCATTCATGCTTGTTTGTCATGCCTGCTATTGCTTAGAGTTGTGTCAGGTCCGATTCATCAGGGATGAATTGGAATGGTGATGAACATGTCCTACTGTGTGTGAGCTAGGTGGGTGAACACGATTTGGTAAAGGTAGCGGTGAGAGGCCATGTAGGAGTACATGGAGAGTTGTCTCATTGAAACCGTCCTTAGGAACTGAGTTCTGTGTTTGTGATCCATGAACAGTTACTACCACACATTGGGCTCCGGGCACTCCAAGCTCTCTCGACTTATTAATCAACTTGATCTCTGTCCAGGAGTTGCAACTAGTTTCTGGTGTTTGTAGGTAGTGTTAGTAGTCTACCAAGTGGCACCCGGTACACGTGGGCTTGGGACAGACTAGGCACAGTGGCCCGGTGTACCAAGTGGCACCCGGATGGTCGACTTGGGAACCCTGCACACATTGTTTGGGGCCGTGACCGACACCCCGGACGGATCTCCTTGCGGATGGAACCCGAATAGGCGATAAACCTGGACGAGAGACTTGTGTGGTTAGTCAGGTCATGGCCGACACCCTCGCCAGGCTTCCGCTTGAAGGTTGCCGAGATACATGACGTGTACATGGCGGTAAGTGGCGAGAGCGTGTGTGAAGAAGTACACCCCTGCAGGGTTAACATCATCTATTCGAATAGCCGTGTCCGCGGTAATGGACTTCTGGGTTGCCTATACAGTTCATAGACAAGTGAAAGTGGATACTCTAAAATGCGCAAGATAAGTGTGAGTGCTATGGATGGCGTTCTTGTAGGGAGACGGGAGCGGATCCATAGTGGTGTATTGATATGGTGAATATGTGGACTCGTGTGCGCCACCTCAAAAGAGGTACTTGCAGTCATAGTTCAGGATAGCTACCGAGTCAAAGCTGGCTTGCTGCAGTTAAACTCCACCACCCCCTTTGTTGATAATGATGCATATGTAGTTAGTTCTGATGTAAGTCTTGTTGGGTACATTTGTACTCACGTTTGCCTATTTTATGTTTTGCAGAGAGACTTCAGTCTCATTAGTAGTTCCTCGTGGACTTCAACATTTAGCTTGTTACCTCAGCTACGATCTTCTGCCCTCGGCAGGATCTGGTAGATAGTCAGGCTTCTCAGCCTTTTTCATTATAGATGTCTGTACCCAGACATGTTAAGCTTCCGCTTGTGCTTTGACTTGTGTGCTCTGAATGTTGGGTCATGAGACCCATGTTTGTAATATCTCGCTCCTCGGAGCCTATTGAATAAAATACTTGAGTTGTAGAGTCATGTTGTGATGCCATGTTGTATTTGCACACATCGAGCATATTGTGTGTATGTTATTGAAATGCTTGATATGTGTGAGATCTGACTATCTAGTTGTTTATCCTTGGTAGCCTCTCTTACCGGGAAATGTCTCCTAGTGCTTCCACTGAGCCATGGTAGCTTGCTACTGCTCCGGAACACTTAGGCTGGCCGGCATGTGTCCTTCTTCGTTCATGTGTCTGTCCCTTCGGGGAAATGTCACGCGGTGTCTACCGGAGTCTTGTTAGCCTGCTACAGCCCAGATTCTCTGGAGTCCTGCTAGCCCAGTTGCTACAGCCTGGATTCACTCGTTGATGACTGACACGTTCGTTGCTGGGTCATGTATGCCTGTCCCTGTAAGTTAGTGCCACTTTGGGTTTACGATTAGCCATGTCAGCCCGGGCTCCTTGTCATATGGATGCTAGCGACATTATCATATACGTGTGCCAAAAGACGCAAACAGTCCCATGCCTGGTAAGGCGACACCCATGGGAATACCGTGCGTGAGGCCGCAAAGTGATATGAAGTGTTACATGCTAGATCGGTGTGCCATTGAGTCGGGGTCCTGACATTGTGATCTTGCCGGTACATTCAATGTACTGACCTACACGGTTGCAACGTATCATGTTGTGGATACTTCCTTCCGACGAGTAAGAGTATGATATAGGGTTAAGATCTACACTCAACTTGCCGATGGCGTTGATGGGAGTCGACACCCGACTATTTGTTTTCGCTGACAGTTATGAGGTATATATCAGTTTTACGTTATCTTTACATGTGATTGCACTTTGATATATACATTGATGTACTGTGTGTGCTGGCATACTGATCCAGGGATGGCACAGATACACAGAGGCTTGACCGTTTGAGGTTGGGTCACTACAGATATGGTATCAGAGCACATGTTGACTGTAGGACGTGACCCTAGAATTCAGAAAACCACTAGGACAGGAAATATCCAATTTTATTTTCAAAAAGATCCACTAATTCTCGTCTTTTCTAATTTTAGCAAATAGTCCCTCCTACCTCAAATAGTAAGAATATACCCATTTCCCTTTTGACCACACAGAGGATCAACTGAAGCCGCTCTAAAAAGGACAAGATATCGGACAACTGATGACCTCTTAAGAGTAAAGAGAATTTTCACCATGCATTAGAAGAGTTGAAGCTAGAGCCGTTGAAGACTCTGAAGGGTGAAGAATTCAAAGACCCAGAAGAATCTGAAGAATTATTTGACCTTTAGAAGACGAAACCCCTCTTATACACTTACGTTAGATACGACGATTTGTGAGCTGTCATTTGTTTGATGTTTTCCTACAACCACAAAATAAAACCCGTTTCTTCAAAACTATATTGTTTGTATTGTGTGTATCCCTTCCTATCTCTCCTGTATCTCATCCCAAAACCCTTGAAGCCCATAGATCATGAATAAAGATGGACTGGTATTCTCTAGACCGATGAGTCAGCCGAAGGCAGAGCTATGGATTAAAAACATGGAGAATCACTTCCGGAAAAAATTGATTGCAAGGAAGTATGAGGTTGAATATGCTCTTCGGTATTTTACCGAGAGTGCTGCAACCTGGTGGAAAATGCATCAAGCCATACAAGGATGTAATGGAGCAAGAACTTGGGAGGAATTCAAGAAGACTCTGATGAGATCACGTCTCATCCGAAAGCACTATGATAACCCGATGAAGAAACCTTGTGCCTGCAAGATTTGCGGAGACATGAGACACACCAATGAAGATCACAAGGGTGGATGCCCACATTGTGAGGACGATCACCCAACCAAAGAATGCCCGACTGGGCAGGTTACTTGTTTCCCGTGTGAAGGAACTATGCACTACCATGCTCAGTGTCACTTTTACCCCAGAGTACAAGAAATTACCAAGCAGCAGAAGGAAGCCCTCAGGAAAAGTTTAGAAGAACATGTGATGAAGAAAGTTGTTGAAGACCCCGAAGAAGAAGGCCTAAACAGATTTTACACTCATGCCTGCTATTCATGTGGAGAAGAAGGACATTTTCACGGTATTGCACAACGGAAAGAGAAGAGTATCTGGGAGACTTCCTGACAGAAGAAGTGGAATATGACCCACAGGAAATAGAAGCTCTGATCAGTATGGGGAAATCCAGAAAGAGAAAACGAAGGCATCCCCAGAACAACCCAATTTTTGCAGAGAAGGACCTGAGTAATCACTTGTTACAGGTGCAAGGATTTAGGTCATTACACTAATAAATATCCAGAGAAGAAGCCAAGAACCCAAAGAGCATACACCATCCCCAAGAAGCCACGAGACTTGTTGGAAGTTATTTGTTTTAGTTGCAGGGAAGCATGACATTATGCTACTAAATGTCCCAACAAGATGAAAGCTGGAGCTGAGTAGTTGGAATTCTGATGTTGCTAATAAGTGTAGTAGGAAACACATTTTTTCGTGAGTATAATGAGTTGAGTTATGTAATGGGTGCTCGGAGATTGTAATGAGTTCACGAAATCAATAAAGTTAATGTATCATGATTTCATATGTTGAATTTTATGAGTTGCTACTCCATAAACAAAGAGTTTTGACCATTATTGAGGATATGAGAAAAATATGGTCTATGGAAGAATTTGTGCATTTCAAGGGTGGTAGTACCATGTGAGGACGCTTGTCCCATAGAAAGGATAATGATATTCCATAGAGTGGAGTTTGGACAAAATGAGTTGGAGTTTTGTTTTTGATATGGTGGACATGAAGGAATGAAGTAATATTGGACTTAAAGGAGGTGTAATGTTGGAATATGGAACAATTGTAACTCCAATGATGAGTTAAAGATATGCACGTATTGAAGTGGGCCCACAACCCACACGCCCAGGAATTAATAAGGACCAAGTACTCCCTACAAGAAGAAATTTTGGAAGAAGCTGTGATTGGATGACCAGACGTTCCTTAGGAGGTTACGAAACCCCGAGAGTTGTGAAGTAACAATAGATGTTTCATTCAGCTTGCAGAATCAATGGAATTATCCGAACTAAGTTCGTCGACAAGAGAAATTCTGCAATGCTTGTGAGAATGCCCGAGTGTTAGAAATGCGAGATTCGCAAAACCTTATACAAAGAATGATTTGGGTGCGGAATGGATTAATCACCATACCGACTTACTCTTTTCAAGCTCTTGATATTTGGGATGGTAAATATAGAGTGACTTACCCATAGTAGAGAGACGATGATGTGAACACCTTATTTAAACCATAGAATGGTAGGACGAAGGAACCCTGTACAGGCAACCATTGCCAATCATAGGATATACGGTGAGATTCAACCCAGAACAATTTCCTGCAGAAGCCAGAAATTGTTGACCACCATGATATATCAGTAGTTGTTTGGTATTGACAACAGACCCGTCAGATAAGAAGACTAGTGTCGGCAGAACCTTACCATGAAGAAGGGATACAAGATTTTGAAGAAAATTTTATTCCCTACCGAAAGAGCCTCAGTGACAGAGTTATTCCGAAGATGTGAGAAGACCGACATTGCTTACGAAAAGGATGGAGTACATGAGTTCCTCAGAACCATAACCCTAGTTCTAAGTGTGGTAGTACACTAGACCATTCCGATCAATGGTATTGCTACAAGACCCCCAAACCCTAAACTTTTCTTTCTAGCCTCTTCGGATCTCGAGGACGAGATTCATTTTAAGTGTGGTAGGTTTGTAACATCCCAAAATTCTAAATTTTGGAATGTTATAATAAATAAATAGTTTTGATTGTTTGTTTGATTGTTGTGTGAATGACTGAGTGAAATTGAGTGCAATTTGAAACTTTTTGAAAGTTGAATGAGAGGGAATAAAAGGACTTTCCCAAAAGTGGTTTCCATCCGAAATGATTTGAAACCTGAAAAATAGTTCATGTTTTAGGAAATATTTTTCTGAATTTTTTGATATATATAATATGCCTATATAAAGTTTTTATTTATTATGTTTCCCGTGTACACAAAAAAGGGAAACCATTTTTTTTATAATAGGGCCAGCCGCCAGGCCAGCCCCACCGCAGCCCACCTACGTGCCAGGCCGGTCCAGCAGCGCGCCCCGCACCCGAACCCCTACCGTCCGGTCGCCCGCTCCTCCCCCTCTCTCGCTCGCCTCCCTCCCACTCACTGACCGGCGGGCCCCACCTCATCTTTTCTCCCCTCATCGACGCAACGCCGCACTAGTGCTCGCGCCGTCGCCGGAATCTCGATCTTCCCAGGATTGTGAATCCTGCTAGCCCCCTTCCCCAAGTCTCGGCCCCTATAAAACCCCTCACCTCTCGTTCGACCCCCCCTAAAGCCCCCTGGCCCTCTCTCTCATCTTGCCGGAATCGCTCGCCAGA
>NC_041387.1:197854885-197862903 GCF_002162155.2 Triticum dicoccoides | reverse complement strand
AGTTGCCCGAGCTCGCCACCGCCATTGTCGTCCCCCTGCTCCCTACAGCCATCCCCGAACCTCTCCACCACCACCATTGCCACCACGTCGTGCGCACCTCCCCGTGCCCTCGATTGAGCTCTAACACCACCGGAGTGCCGTAGCCGCCGACACCCGAACACCATTGCCGCCTCGACCTCGCCGGCGTCCGTCTCCGACCACCTCCGCCGACTCCAATACCACATTTGCGATCACTGAGCTCGGGTGCATCTACTTGGCCACCCCACCGACGCCGATGATCAACGGAGCGCCGCCACCGTCGTCCCCCGACGCGCTCGCCATCGACCATGACCGTGGTAAGCCCCCGCCACCCACTCTCCACTGTCCGATCTGTTTTATACGGCTTGGATTAGATATGTGTAGGCGTTAGGTTTATTTTTTATTAGTTCGGTTTTATTTACAGCTTTTACGGCTTAGTCCAGAGCAGTTTAGCCGACCGGTTTCTTTTACTTTCGTACGCGCGCGGTTTAGTTAGTTTTCGGCCGAGCATCATTTAGTTACGGATCGCCCACATGCTTAGCCCAATAGCAATAGGCCACGTAGCACGTTCCTGTTTTGTTTTTTAATTTTTATTTCGTTTCTGTTTCAAAAATAGAATAGTTCTGTTTTTAGAAATTCAATATCTTTTATGTTATAGATACAAATTGAGTGTTTTTTACGTTATATTCAAAATATGTTAAAGTTTCTGTTTGTGCAATTGGATTTCAGAGTATTTTAAATTTCAATTTGATGAAATTTGTTCAAATTAGTAATTTGGCCGTATCTTGAGTTTTATAAAATATTTTTGAATGATTCTTTTTGCTACTGTTTTGTTACTGTTTTGGCTATCCTGTAGCATATTGTTATTTATTTTTAGTTTATTTTAAATTAGATTTATAGCACAAATAGTACTCTTTTAGTTCTAGTTCTGTTTTACTCTTTTCTTTATAGTTTTAATTGTTTTTAAAAAAAATATTTTTGTCACTTTTGACAAATATAGTTTTGTTTCTGTTAGTCAACAAAAGAAAATTTTATTTTTTATTTTAAAATTTTTTTATTTAGTTTTGTATGAAAACTTGTATAGGTCATAGTCAGAATTTCATAAAAGCTTTTTATTTGTTTCTTTTTGCAAATAAAATTTTATGAAAAATACTTTCGTTAACTTATTTGTTTTACTTTTTATTTGCTGTTAACTTATTAGTTTAGTGTTTTAGTTGTTGTTAAGTTTTTTACTTAGGGCAAAACTACATTAGATGTTTGTAGCAAAGTCATAGATTTTCGTTAGTAGTTTTTCTTTCTAGTTTTTTTAAGCTTCTTTGGAATTTGTTGGACTTTTATTATCGAGTTTTTATTTGTTGTTTTAATTTTTATTTTGAGTGTTAGTATTGCTTGCTAGAATGATTGCTTATGTGAATGCTTTGTTTGACTTGTATAGATTTTCTTCGGAGAGTGACGAATAATTCTATCAAGTTTTGTGAGAGCGTTGTTATCCTCGTCAACTTACCAGGCAAGTTCACTTTGACCATGTTTTTCGTACCTATGTTTTATTTGCATATAGTAGCACCCTTCCAACAATCCCTCCAGTAGTGTTATTGAATCTTGTAGTTGATTAGAATGCATGAGGTAGGAACCCATCTCCCTGTTACCAAGCCCGGGACATTATACAGTTTTAGTCCTACGCTATAGTAGACAGGGTTTGGTATGAGTGCACGAGAGTGGTGTGAAGAAGGAGGACTCTATGTCAATGACAACAACTCCATGATGGGATCTGCAAGGACTGCATCTTCAAGGCCTCAAGACTTCAAGACTCGAGACAAGAATTCAATACACACTATTGGGTGAAGGACGGTTGACGGGCACCCTGGAGCAACTTGTGGATGGACGGGATGCATGGAGAAGCACCATGACATCTTGCGGAAAGCTTCACCCGGACTCAAAGAGACGGAAGAATATTTCATGCCTGGAAGCTTACATGTGCAACCGCAAGTCACTTTGGGCTCTGGCTTGGTTGACCTTAGTTGTGACTCTGGCTGGGACGGTGCTAGCAGATGTAGAACTACGGTAGGATTGGATGAGCACCAGACAGTGGTTAGGGGAACTTATCAGAAGACCATGTTTCGGTCGTCTTGTTCTCAAACATCATGAAGTGCGAGAATGTAAAGAGAGGGATCGAATATTGCGGGTAAAGTGTGTAAACCTCTGCAGAGGGTTAAAACCTAATCGATTAGCCGTGTCCCTGGTTATGGACAATTTGAGCCTCTGGACTTGGATCTATCTCAGAACTCTCAACACCGGACTGATAACTTAATTGTGGGCAACTTATGATGATTTGGGCTATGAGACATCGGTTGGCGGAACCATGTCATGATAGGAAACTACATAGTATAGACTCCTGATATTTCTTTGATGTAGGGAAAATAAAACCAGCTTTTATGTGAAACAAAACTCAGACACAGAGCCACAAAGCCATATTGCATATAGAATATTTTTATCATCTGCTTTCTCTTATTGTGATCTTGCCGGTACATTCAATGTACTGACCTACACGGGTGCAATGTATCATGTTGCAGATACTTTCTTCTGACGAGTAAGAGTATGATATAGGGTTACGGTCTACACTCAACTTGCCGATGGCGTTGATGGGACTCCACACCCGACTATTTGTTTCTGCTGACAATTCTGAGGTATATATCAGTTTTACGTAATCTTTACATGTGATTGCACTTTGATATATACATTGATGTACTGTGTGTGCCAGCATACTAGTCTAGAGATGGCACAGATACACAGAGGCTTACCGTTTGAGGTCGGGTCGCTACACATTCGTCACCAAATCATATAACTCATATAATACAAAATCGTCATCGAACGTTAAGCATGCGGACCCTATGGGTTCGAGAACTATGTAGACATGACTGAGACACCTCTCCGGTCAATAACCAATAGCGGAACCTGGATGCTCATATTGGCTCCCACATATTCTATGAAGATCTTTATCAGTCGAACCATTATGATAACATACATTATTCCCTTTGTCAACGGTATGTTACTTGCCCGAGATTCGATTGTCGGTATCTTCATACCTAGTTCAATCTCGTTACTAGCAAGTCTCTTTACTCGTTCTGTAATGCATCATCCTGCAACTAACTCATTTGTCACTTTGATTTCAAGGCTTCTTATGATGTGCATTACCGAGAGGGCCCAGAGATACCTCTCCGATACTCGAAGTGACAAATCCTAATCTCAATCTATGCCAACCCAACAAACACCTTCGAAGATACCTGTAGAGCATCTTTATAATCACCCAGTTACCTTGTGACATTTGATAGCACACAAGGCATTCAGCTGGTATCCGGGAGTTGCACAATCTCATAGTCGGAGGAATATGTATTTGACATGAAGAAAGCAGTAGCAATAAAACTGAACGGTCATAATACTAAGCTAACGAATGGGTTTTGTCCATCATATCATTCTCCTAATGATGTGGTCATGTTCATCAAATGACAACACATGTCTATGATTAGGAAACTTAACCATCTTTGATTAACGAGCTAGTCAAGTAGAGGCATACTAGGGACATGGTGTTTTGTCTATGTATCCACACATGTATCAAGTTTTTGGTTAATACAATTCTAGCATGAATAATAAACATTTATCATGAATAAGGAAATATAAAATAACAACTTTATTATTGCCTCTAGGCGATGAGTACCTTCGCATTGGTGAAGATACCACAATTGAGTCAGTGCGTAGGTTTGCCAAAGTGATCATCTGTGTCTTTGGTCCTGAATATCTCCGGGCACCCAACGAGGATGACACAAAAAAATCGATGGCACTAATGAGAGGAGAGGTTGGCCTGGCATGCTAGGTAGCATTGACTGTATGAATTGGAATTGGAAAAGTTACACGAAGGCATGGCAGGGAATGTATTGTGGCAAGTCTCGTGATGCAACAATTGTGCTAGAGGCCGTAGCATCCGAGGATTTATGGATTTGGCATTGCTTTTTTGGTATGCCAGGTACTCTCTATGATATCAATGTGTTGCAACGGTCTCATTTGTTTGCTACGTTTGCTAGTGGTGATGCTCCTGCTTGCAACTACACTATCAATGGGCATGAATACACAAAGGGATACTATCTTGCAGATGGTATATACCCTCCTTGGTGCACATCTGTCAAGAGCATCAAAGAACCCAAAACTAGAAAATAATGTGAATTTGCAAGGGTGCAAGAGGCAGCCCAAAAAGACAATGAAAGAGCATTCGGGGTTTTGCAATCTAGGTTTGCCATTGTTCGTGGTCCTGCTCGTTTTTGGGACAAACAGACCTTGAAAAACATCATGACATGTTGTGTTTTCTTCACAATATGATTCTTGAAGATGAGAGAGACATGAACTTGGAGTTCTTCTACGACAATGTGGGTAGCCGTGTCAAACCAGCTAGAGACCCTAACCGCACTAGAGCTTTTCTTCACACATACAAGGAGATTGAAAATGCAAACATCCACTTTCAGCTTCAGGAAGATCTCATTGAGCACCATTGGCAAAGGCTGGACAGTAACAAAACTCATTTTTCTATTCATTTTCATTTAATTCATGTGTGGTTTGTATTCGGGACAAGTTTTATATTGCATCATTTAGTTTGTATCGGTGATTTGAATAATTATTTGTAACGTGGATGATTGTTGTATTGTGCTGTGGTATTGATATTTTCCTGAATAATTATTTGTAATGTGGATGATTGATGTATTTGTGGTGTGGTATTGATATTTGCGGACCGGCGGGAGAGGCTGTCGGATTTCGGGTTCCGGCAGACCCTCTAGATTCGAACATTGGGGTGCGCGCAGGGATTTAGCCCTCTACCTACCTGCTCCTCACCGCCTTGCTATGAACTAAGCAATCAAGGGAACAACACAAGAGACACAGGGTTTATACTGGTTCAGGCCACCATTGTGGTGTAATACCCTACTCCAGTGTGTGGTGTGGTGGATTGCCTCTTGGGCTGATGATGAACAGTACAAGGAAGAACAGCCTCGTGACGGTCTGTTCTTGGCTGGTGCAATGAACTGCTAAGGGAGTTCAGTTGCTCTCTCTACTGGTTTCTAGGTGAGGGTCCGATTGATTTCCCCATCCCCCTACCTTGTGGGTGGCTAGTCCTATTTATAGGTAAAGGCCCTGGGCCTCTTCCCAAATATTGAGCGGGAAGGGCGCCAACAATTAGCCATTTTGAAGGGGAACATCTAGTACACTTATCCTGACTAAAGTTGGTCCTCGCCTGCCAAAGGCTCTGGTGGTGACGCCGGCTTGGGCTCCACGATGACTTCCATCCTCCCGTTCTGCTGGTCTTGGTCTTGTTGCACCGAAATGGATGCCTTTGCTTGATGCTCTCACCTGCACTTGCCCCCTTTGCACCAAAGAGGAAAGAAGGACACTGCGCGGGCTGGCGCCCGCCCGACGCCCTTGGTCGTCATGGCTTGCGTCATGGGCACCTCGCGAGGTATCTCGCCTTGATCTCTCTGCCTCCTCGCGAGCCAGCCTGACGAGGCCGTGCCTGAGGAAGCCTCATGTCGTCCGCCCCGCGAGGCTTGGCCCCTCGCGAGGGTCTTGAACTCGTGTTGATGAAGATGGGCCATGCTGGGCCGCCCCTAGAGACATGCCGCCGGCCGCCGGCACGCAAGTCTGGGGACCCCCATTCCCAGAACGCTGATAGTAGCCCCTGGGCCCAAGGCGCGCCCGGACTTGGCTGAGCAGAGAGGCGAAGGGGCAAGTGCGAAGCGCCGCGGGCCCTAACAGCCTGCGGCCTCGGGCGCCGCGTGGCGGTTGATTGGATGTGGGTGGCTCCGCTCCCCCACGACGCCTCGGTAACTGCACGAACTGGCAAGTCCCTGCATGCAAAAACTGGTCATGATTACCTGCAATCATGGAAGCCGGCGGTTGGCCTCCCTTGGCTATAAGTACGGAATGGCGTGAGCCATTCTAGTTCATCTTCCTCTGTTACTTCTCCTCTCCTTCATCCTCGCCACTGCTCCGCCTTGCCGCAATGGCTCCGATACGCCAGTTCTCTGCAGAAGAGAAGGGAAAGGCCCCCCGAGAGGGTCCTGACCCGCTTCCGCCAAAGAAGCGGTTGGTCCTCTGCTGCCGAGATGAGGGCGCGCGGCAGGAGGTGTCGAGGCCTTGGTGCGAACGGCCGCCGCCAGGGTTTCCGCTGCCTTTGTACGCCCACCTTGAGGGCCCTAAAAGAGCTGATGCCGAGCACCATGGACGACGCCGCCGTCGGCGCCGGTGGGTCACAGCGGTGCGCGTTGTCCCTCCTGGAGTTCACGCCGAGGGCTCCTCCCGAGAGTTTGTGCTCCACGCCGCCATGCCTCCTCGATCTTGGATTCGCCTTCCTCCCTCCTTCGCCTTCGAGATTCCGCCGAGGGGGCCTTTCAGGCTCTGGCTGCAGCACACTGATTGTCGGGCTCCCGCGACCGATGCGGATGTCGAGGTCGTCGCCCCAGGTAAGGTCTTCATGACCCATGGCTGGGGTGAGATTGCCCGGGTTTGCGGGATGAGGGGTGCCCTCATGATCCACCTGGAGTTCAATGGCGCCTCCATGATATTCTTCAAGGTCTTCGACGAGGATGGGCGCCGGCTGGAGTGCTGTCCCAGGGGCAGCGGCAGAAGCTCCGGGGCGGCAGGGACCAGGCCTGTCGTCGCACGTTCTTCCAGCAGCTCCTCAAGCGGCGGGGGCGCCGGGGGATCCAGCGACTCCGCCGGGCTCTTCGCGACTTCGGAGACGAGCGACGACAGCTATGAGCCCCCGAGCCTGTGCCACTCTCGGAGCAGGACAGGCTTGTTAGGCCGTTGCCGCCTCTGATCTGGATGAGGCTGGCACCGAGCCTTACGCGGCCCACTGTTGATGATGGCGTCTGCCGTCGTAGTTCCTATAGTCAGGGTTTTTAGGATTTGCGTCTTTTGTCCCTGCGAGGAGACAAGAACACACCCCGTGGGGGCTTGTAAGGTGCTTGTAGTCCCTTTTGTTAATACATCCTTATCGTGAAGCAGTGCGAGATGTTGATTCCGTCTTAGCTTAGTCTCTTCCTTTCGAACCTCATGAGGGCTTGGTGCTCTGCGCCGACAGGTCCCGGTCCCAAGGCGGCTTCAGCCGTCGCTGGTATGCCAGGTCGCGATGCCGTGGTCAAGGCCAGGAGGTGAGCGGCCCGGGGTCCAGTAAGAGCCCCTGAGTCACGATGCTCAGGAGGTCCCCTTTAGCGCTCAAGCAGCCATCATTCGGTGAGAACGGAATGCGATGTTACTAACACGGGATCGCATTGGATGTGGTGATGGTGCAGCAATAGCTAGTGTTTCCGGAGGGCGACTTATCTCGAGAGTCAGGAACTGCTTCGTGGTGCGGCGCTAGGTCTGTGCATTGTCCGGCGAGGGATTGCCTGGCGAGGGCCCTGCGTGCCTCTTCCTCCTTGCCTTTGCTCCCCTGTCTACTCTACGTCCTCGAGTCCTGGCTCTTGAGCTGGTCTCACCCGTCGCTGGTTTGCCAGGTCGCGATGCCGTGGACAAGGCCAGAGGGTGAGGGCTGGAGAGCCAGTAGGGGCCCTGAGTCGCGATGCTCAGGTACCCCCCCTTTAACATGCAAGCGGTTCGCACGGACGAGGGTGAAGAGGACAGCGCGAGGGCCTCGCTCGACGCTCCTCCCTGGAGGGATCCTGCAGGTCCACCACAAAGAGAGCGAAAGTCTGCTATGACAAGCGGTGGTCAGCCGTTAGTTGCTTTGGAGAGGCTACGTGGCGCTAAAGGCCTAATGGGGTGTATCGGGGCACCCGCGAGCCAGTGCGGGGCTCACGGGGTCCTACCCCAAGGCGGGCTGCGCCTGGCACTGGGCCTTAACTTATGATGTGTTCCTGCAGATTTGTCCAGATGCCGATGCTCTACGTCCTCGGGTCCCGGCCCTCGAGCGAGTCTCAGCCGTCGCTGGTTTGCCAGGGCGCGATGCCGTGGACAAAACC
>NC_041387.1:197827921-197854755 GCF_002162155.2 Triticum dicoccoides | reverse complement strand
TAGATGTCGACGCTCTATGTCCTCGGGTCCCGGCCCTCGAGCTAGTCTCAGCCGTCGCTGGTTTGCTAGGGCGCGATGCCGTGGACAAAGCCAGAGGGTGAGGGCTGGAGAGCTGGTAGGAGCCCTGAGTCGCGATGCTCAGGTACCCCCCCCTTTAACGCGCAAGCGGCCGACACGAAGGAAGAAGGGGTGCCGCGGTCAAGCACCAAATAACAAGCGTGATGGGTCGAATGCATAAACAGAGAATAACCGCAAGAGGGATACATGCCGCCGGGTCCGGCCTGAGCGACTTGGGGATGATGCAGCCCGAGGGGCGCCCCCAACAAGGTAAGCTAAAAACATGAATAAAAGGGATACACGCCGCAGGGACGGACCCACGCGGCCTGGGAATGATGCAGCCCTGGGGGCACTCCCAGCTGGAAATGAAACTTGAAAGGTGTCACCTGATAGTGTTGACGATGAAGGGGTGTTGAAGTAGCAGACGTAGCGGGTTGTGGGAGCCGATCTTCATGAGCCCCCAGGCCCAGGAGCCTCGGGGGGCTCCGGAGGCGCTGGTGGCTCCTCACGAACCATCTCCATCTCCGCCAGGACTGCGGAACGCCTGGCCTCCTGAGCCTCCAGGATGCCTCTCATGAGGCGCTGGCGCATCGCAGCTGCGTTCAGCAAGCCGTAGGGCATGCGAACGTAGCTGTGGGGTGGGCCTTCGCCGCGCCCCACGCGTGAGGGCCAGAAGCGCTCCTGAGAGGTGGCTCGGTTGAGCCCTGGGATGTCGATGCAGACACGCAGCCCACCATCCTCGCCTAGATGGGGAGCTGCGACGGGTAAGCGGCGGCTGCCACTCATGACTCTTGACTCCTGCAACTCCTGTGTGACCTGACCGACGAACTCCTGAGGGTTTGGCCCTCCTTGCTTTGCTCCTTCCTGAGGGAAACGTGCTCTGAAACACGCCTCCAAGTGGTGCCCAAACGCCTCCCTCGTGACCTTAGCAAGGTCGGTGGCCCTCCAGGGGGGAGCCCCCGAGCCCTGCTTGAGGAGGGCGTCGGGCGCGCCTCCCTATGTGACAGAAGGAGGTGCCCCCTGAGCTGGCGCGGACCCTGAGGGGCCTGCCTCCTGACGGATCGGGCCTGGCGATGTCTTCTTCTTCTTGGGAGCGGCTTCGGGGAGCCTCCCGCTCCCGCGATCTGGGTCTTCAAGTGATGCAGCCTGAAAAGCTCGTTCCAGGGAGCACACTGCGTCTCTTTCTTCACAGGGCACCGTGATGACTCCACCGCTTCCTGGCATCTTGAGGACGTTGTAGCCGTAATGAGTCACGACCATGAACTTGGCGAGAGCTGGGTAGCCAAGGATGGCGTTGTATGGCAGGCGAATGTGGGCGACGTCGAAGTCAATGAGCTCGGTGCGGTAGTTGTTGCGGGCTCCGAAGGTGACAGGGAGGCGGACCTGCCCGATTGGAACTGTGGAGCCGTCAGTGACTCCAGAGAAAGGCTTGGTTGGCTGAAGCTGATCGTAAGGCACTTGGAGATTGTTGAATGTCTCTACGGACAGGACGTTGAGCCCTGCCCCGCCGTCAATGAGGGTCCTGGTGACTTGCATGTTACTGATGACTGGGGAGCAAAGCATTGGGAGGACTCCGGCTGTGGCCGCGCACTTGAGCTGGTCTGCTGAACTGAACGTGATGCCGCACGCCGACCACCTGAGGGGGCGCGTGGCTTCAAGCTTGGGGAGGACTGCATTCACTTTGCGGGCAAACTGCTTGAAGATGCGCTGAGAGGCTGGGGCCTGAGCTCCGCCGAGGATGCAGGCGATCGCGCGTGGCTCCTGGAAGCCCCCAGCCCCCTCGTCCTGATGATGGTCCTCGTTTCTCCTAGGCTGCAGAGGCAGTGGAGGGAGGCCTGCGTTCCCTTGTGGGCGATCCTCGAGAGGCTGATCCCTCCAGTCTCCCTCACAATGCTGATCCTGCCAGCGATCCTCGCGAGGTCGGTTGCGCCACCCTTGGCGAGGGCCGCGGTCTTCCCAGCGTCCAGCGTTCCTTCCTCCTCCTCGGCCGTAGCCACAATCATTGCGGTCGGGGCACCGTCCGACCCTTCCTTCTCGCACGGCTCGGAGCTCTTGGCATTCGTTGGTGTTGTGGGTGTGGAGGTCGTGGTACACACAGTACCGGCTGCCCTTGAAAGACCCGGGCTGATCTCTGCCCCGCTTGGTGTCTAGTTCTGCCGCGAGCACAGCAGCCCCCTTGCGCTTCACGTCCTTGGCCTTGGATTTCTTCTCTTATGGGTCTGCGGCTGGCAGCTCGAGGAGGGAAAGGCGCCCTTCCTCAGCCCTGGCGCACTTGGTTGCCAGGTTGAACAGCTCCAAGGAAGTGCACAGATCTTCATGCATCGCCAGCTCCTCCTTCATCTTGACGTCACGCACGCCGTCGGAGAAGGCCGGAATGATGGCCTCCTCGGTCACCCTAGGAATCTTGAGTCGTGCGTTGTTGAAGCGCTGGATGTACTTCTGCAGGGTCTCCCCTGGTTGCTGCTTGATGCGGCACATGTCACTCACGGCAGGTGGCCGGTCGCGAGTACCTTGGAAGTTGGCGATGAAACGGGTGTGCATCTCGTCCCAGGAGGAGATCGTGCCTGGGGCCAGGTTCAGGAGTCAGGTGCGGGCCCCGTCCTGAAGTGCCATGGGAAGCTAGTTCGCCATGACCTTCTCATCCCCCTTGGCGGCTTCGATGCCCAGCTCGTACAGCTGGAGGAACTCCGCAGGGTCGGCCATGCCGTCGTAGCGAGGGGGCAGGTCCGGCTTGAACTTGTAGGGCCACGCGACGCTGCGCAGCTCGGTGGTGAAGGCGCGGCAGCCTGCTGTGGCCATGGGAGGCCTATGGTGACGAGGAGCTTGGTCTTGCGGGCCTTTCTGCGCTGCAGCTGGGAGCAGCACGGGGCCTGGGCGTGCTGGAACGGGAGTGTGGTCGCGACGGACTATAGCAGGGAGCACTCGGGTAGCTTCTTGGGGGCGAGGGACCTCTTGGCAGCTCCGCTCTTGCTGCGTTGGCACTGGACGGGGTGGGTTCCGTCCAGGGGCCACGCGCCTTGGGGCCAGGGCGCCTTCTTGAGGGGGAGGCAGCTGAGGCGCCCCCGGAGCTTCATTGCCCGCGTAGGGTGGGGCGCGGTGCAGCGAGAAGGACGGCGCGGGGGAGCCCCCTGCGGCGCGGACGAGTTCAGCGACGCGGTCGAGCCATTCTTCGTAGACGTCGTCGACCGGGCGGTAGCGCAGGAGCTCATTTGCCGCGATGAGCATAGCCCGAGCCTCCATGGCCGTGGGGGGCGCGCGGGACGAGGAACCAGCCGGGCGAGCGAGGGAGTGGCAGTGCGGCCGTCTCGCCTCATGAATAGATGCTGGGACGATGCCTGCTGCTCGTTCCCCGTCGGGCCGGTGGCGGCGTTGACGGCGGGCGACGGGGAACGACGGGGGTGGCTGCCGACGGGGGCCGTCTGGGCGACGCGGGAAGCGAGAGCGGCTCGGCGCTCGGCGCGGGCCCGACGAGCGTCTGACATGGACGCGACGGTCGGTGAAGAACTGGGCGGTGGGAGACAAATTACGGCGCACCCCTACCTGGCGCGCCAAATTTCGGATTTCGGGTTCTGACAGACCCTCTAGATTCGAACACTGGGGTGCGCGCGGGGATTTAGCCCTCTACCTACCTGCTCCTCACCGCCTCGCTATGAACTATGCAATCAAGGGAACAACACAAGAGACACAGGGTTTATACTGGTTCAGGCCACCATTGTGATGTAATAACCTACTCCAGTGTGTGGTGTGGTGGATTGTCTCTTGGGCTGATGATGAACAGTACAAGGAAGAACAGCCTCGCGAGGGTCTGTTCTTGGCTGGTGCAATGAATTGCTAAGGGAGTTCAGTTGCGCTCTCCACTGGTTTCTAGGTGAGGGTCCGATTGATTTCCCCATCCCCTACCTTGTGGGTGGCTAGTCCTATTTATAGGCAAATGTCCTGGGCATCTTCTCAAATATTGAGCGGGAAGGGCGCCAACAATTGGCCATTTTGAAGGGGAACATCTAGTACACTTATCCTGACTAAAGTTGGTCCTCGCCTGCCAAAGGCTCTGGTGTTGACGCCAGCTTGGGCTCCACGATGACTTCCATCCTGCCGTTCTGCTGGTCTTGGTCTTATTGCATCGAAATGGA
The DNA here is from genome assembly GCF_002162155.2 of Triticum dicoccoides. Taxonomy (NCBI): domain Eukaryota; kingdom Viridiplantae; phylum Streptophyta; class Magnoliopsida; order Poales; family Poaceae; genus Triticum; species Triticum dicoccoides. The sequence continues at coordinate 197,850,568 of NC_041387.1, read as the reverse complement.
TGCCTTTGCTTGATGCTCTCGCCTCCACTTGCCCCTTTTGCACCAAAGAGGAAAGAAGGACACTGCGCGGGCTGGCGCCTGTCCGACGCCCTTGGTCCTCATGGCTTGCGTCATGGGCACCTCGCGAGGTATCCCGCCTTGATCTCTCCGCCTCCTCGCGAGCCAGCCTGACGAGGCCGTGCCTGAGGAAGCCTCATGTCGTCCGCCCCACGAGGCTTGGCCCCTCGCAAGGGTCTTGAACTCGTGTTGATGAAGATGGGCCATGCTGGGCCGCCCCTAGAGCCACGCCACAGGCCGCAGGCAGGCAAGTCTGAGGACCCCCGTTCCCAAAACGCCAACAGAGGCACAAGAGCAGACCCGCAAAGCCGACCCATAAAAGAGCATATTCCGTGAATATCCTTTTATACCGGCCCGTTTTGCGGGGTTTGACTTTGCGGCCACCCGCGTCGGTCCGTAAAACCGTTTTTCCATGAACCGCAAACGCCGTTTTGTGGGTTCGCGTTATAGGAAGTCTACTAGAGATGCTGGCTTTCTCTCATGCATGTCTCACAGCACAGCACAGCACAGCAACGACAGCGCACAGGTGAGGCCAGTGGCTGTGAGCCTGTGGTAACCAGGCACCATGTGTCCTTGTCTCGAGGGAATTCATATGAAAAACAGATTGCAATGTTGGTTTGCCACCGAATTAAAAGCTACACTACATCTTTCCGTGCACTGTCACCGTCTTTTTTTTGGAAAAGGAGGTTAAACCCCGGCCTCTGCATCAATCGATGCATACAATCATTTTTATTAATTATTTCACAAAGATCTAACAAGAAAATATATCAAGCCACTCGAAGCCACCACTCACACCTACAAACTCGATAATGTGGAGTGCTCTCACCCTCATATCTAAACCGGTGTCGTTGCCGATCCATCCACATAACGTATCGGGACCAACAGCCGGTGCAGCAGACCTAAAGCGCGCACCACATGCACACGCTTTAGAAGGCTGAAGCCGCCATCATCCTTTGACCGCCGACCCATCTTCAGGATAGAGATCCGCATCATGCTTGCAATGTTCCAGACATCCATCGACGCCACCACCGCGCCCAACGGGCCCACTGCCCTGCGTGCATTCATCCAGACGCGAAGACTGTGGAAGATTTGTCGTGCGTAACACCTGCCGAGCAGACATGACACAGCGTAGCACCTGTCGGTCAGGCATGACTTGACATCTCCACCGAAGCTCTGTGCAAGACTTGGTCGCTTCACTCCTGCCACTGTCTTCCAGCGCTGCTCTACAAACGATGCTCCCAAGAGAGTAACGACACCGCAATCGTCCGATCTGGATGACCAGATCTTAGGATTTCCCCCGAAGCAGCACGAGTGGGTCAACATAAGTTATATGATGATGGCTTCATGAAGGTAAGGACGCAAAAACACCACCATCGCCCGCCATCGGCTCGATTTTCACCGACAACTCTGTCTCCCCAACTCGCAGCCGGGACTAGATGGCGGATCTGGAGATCCGACCACCCAGCCTCAGGCTGACCATCTCCGGCGAAGGAGGCGGCCACCACCGCCACGCCCAGGGCCGGAGCCCCCGACGTCCTCGTGATGCGGGTCGATCCCAGGAGCAACATGCAGTTGACGGGATGGTACACGACATCAGCAAGTGTGGCCCGCCCGAAGCCCATCTGGACCCAGATCAGGTGCCCAAGCCGCCACCGCTGGACACGTCGCCGAACGCCGCCGCCGCCCCGCACCACTGTCGTAGATCCGGCCATCGCGGACCACCGCCGTCCTGACCGAATCGTTAGCCGAGGAGAAACGCCGCCGCCGTCGCTGCGGCACACATGCTTTGACTGCGACGCCCTGGCAGCGGCGGCGGGGGAGAGGGGATGCGCTGGAGTGAACGGGAGACGGCCGACGGGGGGCGCTCCGGTGCGGCGCGGCGATGCCGCACAGAAGCGAGGTAGGGTTAGGAGCGGGGGCGTCTACAAGAAAGTGTTGACTCGACGCACACGAGGCACACCTGAAGTCAATAGACACAAAAATCTGAAGAAGAAAGAATCGGAGAGGCGCTGTAAAGTGTAAATAACATCTCTCATGCATGGTAAACAGTAAAGTGAATCAGCTTTTGCATCGGCCATGGCAGCCGGATGCAGCCACACCGCAACCGTCTCCTGTAAAACTTTCCGCACAGGCACAGTTGCAAAGCAGGCAGGCAGGTCCCGCTCAGAGGCTTCCCCCCTCTCCCATCCTTGCCCCCTCTCTCTCCCTCTCGCTCCGAGCGAGAGGTCTGTGTCACTGTCGCCGCCGCTCGCTCTGTGTCACTAGCCCTTCTTCCCTCCGGAGCTCTCTCCTCTTGCTCCGACCCAACAACAGGTAGGGGTTAACTTGTGTTTCTATCTGAATCCTTATTTCCCTCTTCTTACTTGTGCACGTGCCTGCTTGCTTCTTGGCTCCGCCAATGCCCGATGTTGCTTCTTGTTCTTGAGAACCTCAGACAAATGCAGAGTTTTCCTGGCACAATACCTGAGAGGCGCTGTTTACATAAAGTATTTTCTCCCCCCTGTTTTTTGCATTGCTACTCTATTTGTTGGTTTCTCTTTGCCCAAGGCTCATGTCCTCCCCCCACCCCTGAATTTCCTGATGTCTTGCTGTTCTTTCTCGAGTTCCAATGACAATATCTTTTTTCAAAAAAGGAAAAAAGATTTGACTTCTTCCCGTATTTTTTCACATGACGATTTTTTTCGTCCTCGTTAATTAATAGCCTACTCGGCTAACCCTAGCATTCCGTGTTTGCAGGTGAGAACAGTTTGCGCTAGTAGGGTTTCGCCGTTCCGTTTCTAAGGGAAACAAGTTGGAGCTCAAGACGCCGCAAAGCCCAAGATGTTCGGTTTCTCTCGTCGCCGGATGAAGCTGGGAAGGTCAAATTTTGGTTCCCTTCTATCAGGATCCGCTCATAAATCTAAGCTCCCCTCTTCTTTGCTGCCAGTTTTTTTCTTCTTCTTTCTCTCTTAACTAGTACTACTACTGGTTTCTTTATATATTTTTTTAGGTAATAATGGGCTGTTTTTTTTACTGATATCTATTGTCATAGATATCCTTTTAGGAGAGATCTTAGTTAGATTTGCTGATTCTATGGTTAGTCGCCTGAGCATTTAGACGATTTTCAGGAAGAACTAATATATCCTTTTTGTGTGATTTTTTTTCCTGAAAAGTGAAAAGGGGAGTACCCTGGCCTCTGCCTCTGCATCATATGATGCACACAGGACACTACCTTTTAATAAATGTGAATCAAGTTCAAGTCACCGAGTACTCAGACATACATTTTCGTGTGATCTTTGGTCAAGTGATTTTAGTTTCTGTGAGCTGTAGACATCTGGGTTCGTTCTTGTAACCTAGCCTTGCTTGACCATCTTAGCCTTCCTCTTAATTTATAAGATTCTTGTTTCTCAAGAGAGAAGGTTGAAATGTGATGAAACGGAACCATTTACTCCCCAGCTCCATTTTCCTAGTTTGATGCTTCTTTGTACTCTTCGCTCTCACATTTTCCATGGTCTTGTGATTTCTACAGGTTGAAGGGTCATCTGCATGATCCTTTCCATGGCCCTCGGAGTCCTGCCCATCCCACCAAGCGGTCCAGTCACCTCACTGTGAGTGTGAGCTATTCTTGTTCACTTACTTCACTTGCTGTTTCTGACTCACCTGTATTTCGATTGTGTTTAAATGGCTATTTGTTCAGGGAGAAGAACCAGTGGTTACGTCAGTGAGTGGCCGTCCTGACGACCTTGCTTGGTGTTGCTCCTCTGATACTTTTGACCTCAATGGCCGTGCATTTGAAAACTCAGAGAACTGGGCAGTATTGTCAACGGACGGGGATAAACCGAGTCCTCGTTTTGATGTAATTAACCATCTTATTGATGTTTTGAAGTGTATAGGAAGTTGTGATGTTTTCATCATTATCGGTTTCGTTACTGAAGCCTTTATAACACATTCATCTGGTTACCATTTCAAACAGCATGCAGCAGCCATGGTAGGGAGCAAAATGATTGTCTTCGGTGGAGATTCCGGTAATCATTTGCTGGATGATACAAAGGTATTGATGTTGTTTTTCTAGACGAGCCTATCTGTCATGGCCTTATGTCAGTTTTGAGCTAACTTCGTGATATCATCTTTATATACACTTCAGATATTAAGCTTAGACAAGCTTACATGGGATTCTGTGGCTTCTAAGGTTCGTGTATCACCAGGTGGACATCGTGTGCAGTTTCGACCATGCAAAGGACATTGCCTGGTATACTTCTTGGAGCTCATTGTTCTTTCACTACTCTGGTCTTTTTCTTCAATTTCTCATATGATATCCTTACACTAGTAGTGCATTTCAGGGTTGTCAGTTTTTTTTTTGGAAAAGGAGGAATACCTCCGGCCTCTGCATCAGTCGATGCATGCAGCCATATTATTAGAAATCGAAACAAAGTCTTAACATCCAAGTAAGCTTAAAATCCGAGCAAAGAAGGAGAAAATAAGTATGTAAAGCGCCACATCTGGCAATAAAGCGCCACATCCAGCGATAAAGAACAGACTACGATGCCTACACACCTAGCCTATTATTAACTCGCCATCCAAATCGGCTGAAGATAGCCCGTGCTACCGTCTCCCAGCGGTTGCACCCAATAACCATAGGCTCCCTGTAGTCCGCATGAGTGAGTAACGACCACATACGGATCCAGGCCGTAGCTCCGTAAATAACCTGCAAAAAATTGGTGAATGGTGTACATTAAAAATCATATCATTTCTAGTGTTCCATATAGCCCATAATAAAGCACATATCCCTGTCCGAATATGTTTAGCCATGTGTATGTCTACTCCATTAAGCCACGTCCCAAATAACGTGTTTATGCTCATTGGAGGTTGGATGTTAAAAGCTATATGAATAGATCGCCATAACAATTTTGCAAGTGGACACTCTAGAAAGAGGTGTTTAATCGTTTCGTTTTGATCACAAAAACAGCACCTGGGGTTACCAACCCAATTCCTTTTCATCAAATTATCTTTGGTCAATATGACTTCTTTGTGGACGAACCACATAAAGATCTTGATGCGGAGTGGAACTTTAATCTTCCATATGTGCAAAGACCTTGATAATGGCCCGGCGTCAATTAAGTCCAAATACATGGATTTCACAGAGAATAATCCATTTGTGGTTAACTTCCAACTAATTGTATCCGCCTGGTTTGAAAGTTGAACATCCATCAACCTACGGACCAGGTGTAACCAAGCATTCCAACGTTCCCCTACAAGAGATCTCCTAAATTGGATGTTAAGTGGTACTGAATTTAATACTGTGGCGACATAATCCTCCTTACGTTGCATAATATTATATAGAGAAGGGTATTGTAAAGCCAGAGGCATCTCCCCTAGCCATGTGTCCTCCCAGAATCTAGTAGAGGTACCACTACCAATTAGGAACTTCACACGCTGGAAGAAAGTTACTTTTGTCTTCATTAACCCTTTCCAAAACGGTGAGTCTGTTGTCCTTGCATTCACCTGGGCCAAAGTCTTATTATTTAAGTATTTATTCCGCAAGATTTGTATCCACATGCCTTCGGTTTCCATAGATAGTCTGTATAGCCATTTGCTAAGCAAGCATCTATTCTTTACCTCTAAATTCTCGATCCCTAACCCACCCTGATCTTTTGGTCTACACATGATATCCCATCTAGCCAGTCTGTATTTCTTCTTGGCCTCATCGCTTTGCCAGAAGAATCGAGATCTGTATAAGTCTAATCTTTTCCGTACCCCCACCGGTACTTCAAAGAAAGATAGGAGGAACATCGACAAACTCGTCAAAACTGAGTTAATCAACACCAGCCGTCCTCCGTAAGACATTAGCTTGCCCTTCCAGCAGCTTAATCTTTTTTCAAATCTATCTTCTATACATTTCCATTCTTTGTTCGATAACCGTCTATGATGAATTGGGATCCCGACATAGCTAAAAGGTAAGGATCCCATTTCACAACCAAACAAGTTTCTGTAATTGTCTTGTTCTTCTTTAGCTCTCTCAAAACAGAACAATTTGCTTTTATTGAAGTTGATTTTTAGCCCAGACATTTGTTCAAAAAGGCATAGAATAAGCTTCATATTCCTATCTTTTGCAAGATCATGTTCCATGAAAATAACAGTATCATCCGCGTATTGTAGGATGGAAACACCCCCTCTACAAGATGGGGAACGAGACCTCCTACTTGGCCACTCTCTTTAGCCCGACTAATGAGTACTGCCAACATATCCGCTACAATGTTGAACAGCACAGGAGACATGGAATCTCCCTGACGTAACCCCTTACGTGTTTGGAAATAAGACCTGTATCATCATTGACTTTTATCCCGACACTGCCTTTCTGTATGAATGAATCCACCTGAGACCTCCAGGCTTCGTTGAACCCCTTCATACGTAAGGCTTGTTGAAGGAAGGGCCATTTGACCTTATCATATGCCTTTTCAAAATCCACTTTAAAGACAACCCCATCTAGTTTCTTTGAATGGATTTCGTGCAATGTTTCATGTAGAACTACCACCCCTTCTAGGATTTGTCGTCCTGGCATGAACGCAGTTTGAGTTGGTTGCATGACTGAATGGGCTATCTATGTCAACCTATTCGTGCCAACCTTTGTAAAGATCTTAAAGCTTATATTGAGAAGACATATCGGTCTAAACTGCTCAATGCGAACCGCTTCCACCTTCTTTGGCAACAACGTTATCGTTCCAAAATTGAGGTGAAATAAATTTAAGTGGCCTTCGAACAAATAATGGAACATAGGCATAAGATCATTCTTTATGATATGCCAGCATTTTTGATAAAATTCCGCCGGGAACCCATCTGGCCCGGGCACTTTATTATGCTTCATTTGTGTTATAGCATCGAACACCTCTTTCTCAGTGAAAGGGGCAGACAACACCTCATTCTCTTCTAAGTTGAGTTGTGGTATGTCCCCTATCACAGTCTCATCAAGAGAAACGAAATTTTCTTCAGGTGCTCCAAAAAGTTTCTTATAATATTCGGAAATGTATAGTTTTAGGTTCTCGTGTCCTACAATTGTACCCTCATCTTGTTCTAGCTGTATTATCTTTTTCTTTCTATGTTTCCCATTAACAATCATGTGGAAGAATTGTGTATTATCATCTCCTTGGACGATCTTAGAAACCTTTGCTCCAAGTGCCCATTTCATCTCCTCCTCTCTCATAAGGGCTTGCAACTCTTCTCAGCCTCATTCTTAATATCTCTCTCAGAAGTATGGATTCCGCTTTCACATCAAGTTCATTGATAATCCGTGTCAATCTTTCCTTTTCCACTTTATAAATACCACTTTGATGTTTGGCCCAGCCTCTCAAAAACTGGCGCAGGTGTCTAATTTTGTTTTGCCATCTCTCCACATTAGAAGACCCTCCCATGTCTTTGGCCCATTCAGCCGCAATGAGCTCGATGAAGCCCTCCCTCTCAAACCATCCTAATTCGAAAGAGAAAGTATTTTTGTTTCCCACATGGGTCGCTTCCCCGGAATCAACCAGTAGTGGGGTATGATCAGAGATGGCCCTCTGTAGGGCCTGAACCGTAACTAGCGGAAATTTTTGTCCCCACTCAACACTAGTGAGAACCCTGTCCAATTTCTCATAAGTAGGAATTGGCAAAGAATTGGCCCACGTGAATTGCCTACCAGTGAGGTCAATCTCCCTTAGATCGAGACTTTCAATTATCATATTAAACATGAATGACCATCTTCCATCAAAGTTGTCATTATTTTTCTCCTCTTGTCTTCTAATGATATTGAAATCTCCCCCCACCAGAATTGGCAACCTTTCATCCCCACAAATTCTCACCAGATCTGCGAGGAATTCCGGTTTAAGCTCTGATTGTGCCGCACCGTATACGGCCACCAAAGCACATCGGAAGCTGTCAATTTTCGACCTTACACGAAATTTGACAGCAAAATCACCGTGAACCACATCCAGCACCTCTAAAGTTTCGCATTTCACCCCAAGTAGTATCCCTCCGGATCTCCCTCTTGGAGGTAAACAATGCCAATCAAAATCAACCCCCCTGAAACGGTGTTGAGAAACTGGGAGGTGAAATTGTCGCTACCCGTCTCCAATAAAGCCATAAAATCTAATTTTTGTTCTACTGATGTATCACTAAGGAATCTCCTTTTAGCCAAGTCCGCTAGACCTTTGCTATTCCAGAATATCCCTTTCATATTTCATCCTGGAATTTTTTCTTTTGTTTCACTCTTGCACTCCAACGCACCGCCGATGTAGGATAAACCTTCCTCTTCCAGGTTTTTCTTGGTTTATCCTTCATCTCCTGAATAGGTTGAGCATCGGTGTCAGGAGTGGCCTCTGGCTGCAAAGGGGCCACATACCCCTCTGGAACCATATCCTCCTCCTCCGCCTCTAAGCCCTCTGTGGGGACCAAATCCTCATAGAGACTCTGAAGCACAGTTACTCCAAGATCATTGATTTCTGCTTCATTCATGGGTTTTACTGCTGCTAGATGTCGTATTAAATCCACAACTCTATCCGTCTCTAAATCTAGTAGATCATTAATTGATTTTGCGGTTTCTTTGTCATTACTACCAAGAGAGATCCCTAGTTGTTGGCTTTATCAATAATATCATGCTCAGAAAAGTGCAGAATTGAACAACTTGTATTAACTGACATACCTGTCTGAACTTCGATGTCTCGAAGCTTGGCGGCCCTCATGGCTCGCCCCATCTGTATGTCATCCGCGTCCGGCTGACCCTGGATCCGGTGACTGAACCGTCTGTCACCAGACATAGGGTCCGGAATACCTCCAAAAGCGATGACATCCTCCCGAGCGACTCTGGTCGGGCTGTGGCCGCCTGCCGTATGCCCGACTAAGTCAGAAGCGATGGGAGACACCGGCCTCCCAGACTGCTCCACCGCGGTACCAATAACCGCGACGCCCGAAGTACGGATCCCTGCCGATCTGCTACCAACACCGCCCGATCTGGTCACCACCTGTGTCGAACTGATCGAATGTGACGCCAGAAAGCGAGATGGATGGCTAGAACCCTCCACTGTAGGAGGTGGGGAGATCGCCGTCGGTCGACCCTCCACTGCCACCGCCGGCATAGACACCTTCGTCACCACGGGGGTGGTTGGGCGGCGATGCGGCGTCAGCTGCGGTGAAACCTCATCCACCATCTGTCGGTGCTCCTCCACCACCACCTGTGCCGGAAGATCATCATCAGAGTCCTCTATCTTCACGCCGTCACCCCAAAGACGGCTCGGTGCGGAGACCGCCCGAAACGAACCAAACCGGAGAGATGCCGCCGGAGTGGTTGGGGGCGCCGGCCCCTTGTCAGTCTTCGGCTCAGTCGGCTGTGTGGGTTTCATGGCTGGTTTGTCCTGTCCACTGTGATCGCCGGGATTGCCTTCCATCCCTGGTCGCCACCACCATCACCACTACCATCTCCACCATCAGTCATATCAACATCAGTAATCCCAGAATTATTATTTGCCTGCTGAACCTCAACCACATCATAAGACATCCCATCATAAGTCCACGGCACGAAGTCTGGAATATAATCCGCATTCACAACACCAACAAGTAGCCTCGCCTCTCCATGTAGGCGTGTGAATGGCATGTCCACCTTCTCTGTTTTACCTAACAGAGAGCCAAGACTCGCAACAATAAGATAGTCATTAAGAAGAGTCTCTGGAACTCCTGAGAGTCTGACCCAAACCTTTTCTAGCGGTATCCCCATCGGCTCAGGTTTTTTGCACTCATCAAACTCAAGAATGCACTTACTCCCGGGCACCTTACTGAGTCCACACTTCAGCAGGTGGTGAAGGTCCTCCCTCCTAGGGAACTCCACTCTGTAAACCTGATCCTCCAACCAGACGAGAGAGCAGTGAAAAGACTAACCGCCTGAGCTGCTGACACACCTGTTCCTCAGTCAATGTCCCCTGAGTAACCCTGACCAGACCAAACTTCGATATGTCCACCGCAGGAGTCGCTGAAATCGTGCGTGGAGTCTCAAAGAACATAAGCTTGGTATTACAGACACCGTAAATATTCACCACAGGTATAGGCACCAAAAGCAACGGACAGTAGCCAGATGAGTGTCCCGACTTCAGACATATATCACAAAGCACCGCCGTGCAGTCAATCACAAAGTGGCCTGGCACACCACAACGATAACAAGTCATGTTTTCTTTCTTACGTGCCGCTTTGTTAGAACGCACCGCATCCGCTTTATCGCTTCCCTTGTCACTGTGGCCATCTTTGTCATCTGAAGGTGTGGAAGTTGGAATGATGACCCCAGCCAGAGCCTTAACCGCCGCCGCCTCCACCTCTGGCAGCGCTGCAGAAGAGGAAGTGGCGGTATCTGCCACTTTGGTCGCCCCGCTGACGGTCCCCTTCGGCTGGAGAACCGGTTTGGGGGCTGCCTTCGGAACAAACGGACGGCGCGGAGGAGGGTTACGACCACCCCCACCTCGACGATCTCTCTGACGGTAATGGGGACCCGTGGCGCCCTCAACAAACTCGCCGGGTGGAGGGTTAAAGTTCCGCTGCCATTGGTTCCCGGCAAATCCGCGACCTCCGCCATTATTCCACTGGTTCCAACCGCGACCATCATATCCTCCATTGTATCCGTGACCAGCACCGTAGCCGCCGCGACCACCATTGAAACCGCCACGACCCATGCCATGACCAGCACGCCCACCAGCAAGTCTTGTGCGCCCCGCGGCATTGGCTTGACCGCCATCGGCGGACCCCCTGCCCGGGCCGTCCCCGACCTGCTGCCTCGGCGGCTCCTGCTGCCCACGCAGCGGCGGCTCAGCTCCATCACCCCGGCCGGCCATCAGCGGCGTCGATGGCTGAGTCACGGCCGGCACTCGACGCGCCCGTCCGCTCCTGGTAGGGAAACCACATGAGGTGCGCTGCCTAGCCCTAGCTGCCGCCGCACCATGCACGTACGAAATTGGAGTATCGATCGATCTGGGCGAAACCGGCTTCTGCTGTCGATACTCGACAGGATTCGGGCTCCCACACGACGCGATAGACTGGGCCGTATACCCAGTTACGCTTGACCCGCCCGTCTTGTGAAACTCCTGAGGCTGGGCCAAATACCCAGCTCTCAAACTGGGCTGAATCACTTCTGGCCCGTCATGGCCTAGAAGGGAATTCAAACGCCCGATCCTGGCCGCCCGGATCAGCGCAGCCGGATCGGCGACCGCCGGCGGCGGCGGCTCCACCACCCGTCGCCCCTTCTTTCCTCGTCGTTGCACCTTCGTCCAAGACCCGATGAAATCACCAAGTGTCAAGGATGGGAGACTAACCTTCCGAAGAGGCCCTTTCCATGGCCGAACCGCCGACGATGTACGACCCGCCGGAGGACCTCCATGTTGTCTGCGGCTCCTAACCCATTCCATGCCTTGTCGCTCACTGGAATGATCCCGTCGATGCAGTCCGCCATCTCCTGCTCGGAATATCCCGCCCGGAGAGATTCACAAACCAAGGAATCCTTAGCAATGTGGTTAAATATTAGTAGGCGGGGGTGGGTACGGCGGACTTGACAAAGTGACGCAACGATGTTTTTTAAATAGGTTCAGTCGCCTCGTGGGAGGGCTACCTACGTCCTATGGAAGGGTCGTCGATAGTGGTGCCTGACACATGGAACACTTAGTGTGGCTCGACTAGTCCGGGCCTTTGAAGGTCCCTTGGACTCCAAATCTCGACCTTCCTAACTCTCCTGAGAGATCTAGTACGGGAGAGTGACCCTCCTTTTGAGTTTATTCATGTGGGAGTGAGTGATTTACATGCCCATGAGGGGCCTTATATAGCCTAGGGGTCCTTGACAAAGGGTACCCTTGAAGTGAGGAGTTAGGAGAAGTACGAAATTTTCCGTTATTTGGCCCATGTACCTCTAGTTGGGCTAGGAGGTGGGTTGTGGCCGATTAAGGGAGAAGCCCTACGCTATTCGTGGGCTTCCTTGCTTGGACTTCTTCCTTTGACTTGTTGACCACGAAGCCTTGCTTGGACTTATTCTTTGTTCCTTTGCCTTCAACTTTGACTCATTCTTTTATGTGGTCTTCTTCCTTTGACTTGTTGACCATGAAAGCTTGGCTTGGACTTTCATTGACTAGGGTGTCTTGCTTGAACCCATGGGGGATGGTTTGGACTATTGTTGACTTCTTTGACTGGTGTTGACTGTCCTTGACTTTTGTTGTCTATCTATGTGGTGGGCCATGTAGGATAGGGGTGGGACCTCAAGTAGAGCCGAAGTCATTTACTACAACAATGATTAGCGCTTCTCGTTTCTCATTTTGTTTTCAATTGCAACTCTCCAGCCCTTAATACCACATTGCATGCATATAATGCCTGCTTGCCCAATTGGTAGCATTTAGGGGTTAACACTACACCTCTAGGTGAAATGAGTACAAAAGCCCAAAGTGAGGTGCTACACATGCATGCCCAGAGTTCCAGAGGTGGGCTGCACTTTGAGTGAAGTTTGTTACATTCGTCATGGTTTTCTTTTGAATCTTAGGTTCCATGGGGCAAGACTGTCATTCTTGTCGGAGGGAAAAGCGAGCCATCTTCTGACCGGATATCAGGTTTGACTGTCCTACTTAATTCTGAAAATCCCATGTATTTCTTTTAGTTATTTGATTTAATGTTAAACTTTCAGCAGAAATAATTTGGACTTCATCATTTATTTTACTGCAGTATGGACATTCAATACGGAAACCGAGATCTGGTCGCATATGGAAGCGAAGGGCGACATTCCGGTACATATTCGAACATTGATTTATACAATGCTCAAATGTTCATTGCAAAATGAGAGAAGCTTTTTCCTCAATTGATAATTTCAGGTGGCTCGAAGTGGTCATACAGTGACTAGAGCAGGCCCTGTTTTAATTCTTTTTGGGGGCGAGGATACCAAAGGGAAGAAACTACATGACCTTCATATGTTTGATCTGAAGTCCTTAACATGGCTTCCTTTGAACTATAAGTGAGTCATTCTTTTCTAAAACTAAGAAGTGTTATGTCATTAAACAAATGAAACAAACAAGAAGCCAAGTAAGAATGTTTTTTCAGTTACACTTGGTTTGTCCCTAGTTATTTGCAGAACCAATACATAAAGTTTAATTAACACTCAATGCATAGAACCTTCTTGATGCTTCTCTTGATTTGATGCGCTATTTTCTGCTACTAAGCCAAGTTCATATTTTAGAGGTGCTGGACCTTCTCCAAGATCCAATCATGTTGCTGCACTTTATGATGACAGAATTCTTTTGATTTTTGGAGGCGAATCAAAATCCAAGACCTTGAATGATGTCCACGCTCTAGATTTTGAAACAGTATGTTCGATCAGGTTTCTGCAATTATTTTTTCTTGTTGATCTCCTACTGAAAGAATCATTCTTCTTGTTAGATGTTATGGTCAAGAATGAGAACACATGGTCATCATCCATCACCTCGGGCAGGTTGCTGTGGAGCTCTCTGTGGGACGAAATGGTATATAGCAGGGGGTGGAAGCAAGAAAAGGCGTAAGTTTGTAATGTGATGCTCTCATTCATACAATTGTATATAATATGCCATATGAGTGGTTCAGTTTCATTTCTAACCCTTAATCAGAAGTGTGTTCATTTCTTAGAAGAGTTGCTTCATGTGAACCATGGCTTCTGGTAATTTTCTAACAAGTCTTCTCGGTCTCTATCAGGTCATCCGGAAACTTGGGTCTTTGATGTCCTAGAATCCAAGTGGTCTGTTTGTGTAGCACCTCCTAGTTCCTCCATCACTACCAAGAAAGTAAGTGCAAGTCATCCTTGATGGATTCCAAGTGATCTTGGAAGGCATATATTGTATCATATTGAACCTTCCTAAAATGTAGAGAATGCAAAGTTTAGGATTGTATAAAGTTGTACTCTCCTATGTAATCCTATTGTACCATATTGTTTTTGAAACGGAGGCACTTTTTTTGCCTCGTCCATTAATTAAGGAGTTGACAAGGTTTTGGCTAGAAGACTAGAGTCGAATACGCCCCCCTTACTAGAAAAATAAAGATCATTGTAGTTGTTTCCTATGTAATCCATGCTGAAGTAGAGCAGAAACAACACTCTCCAAAAGCAAATCCTATCCTGTTATTCCAGTGCTGCCATTTTTCTAGTTGCTGAACAATTGAAGATACAACTCGTGCAGGGTTTCAGCATGGTTCCTTTGTACTACAGGGATAAGATTGTTCTTGTTTCGTTTGGAGGAAACAAAAAGGAGCCATCTGACAAGGTGAAAAACTAACCTTTTTAAGTAAAAGAATAGCCGGTTTTAGTATCAGGAGTTTTGGACTTCATTTTCTTGTTCTTTCGTTGCAAGGGGATTTTCTGATATTTGCTTCAAAATGTAGTACTGTTTTTTTATTTCATATTTTGCTTAGAAAACACTTGGAACTGTTTCTTGATCAAGCTACTATTCCTGAATTCAGATTATTTTGTGTTTTCGAAGGTTGAAGTACTAGTGGTGCTGCAAAATGAACATTGTTTCAGTTGGCGGTCTGCCCCTGATGCAGAACCCTTAATGTATGAGGACTCTTCTCCTAGCTCAAAGGAACTCGCCGATCACCTCAACAACTGTGATCCTTTGTACTCTAACTCTGTAGCAAGGCATAGTCTCGCGACAACAGTGGAAAGCTCATCTGGGAGGAAATCGCTCCCTGATTCACTCCTACATAACTCGAAGGTGGGCGGCTCATCACTCCGCAGGCAGTTCCGTCAGGAGGAGGAATGCAGCCTGGCCCAAAAACTGCAGAAGCCAATCGACGATGACAAGTACAAGGATGTTGACGGTTGTTCTGAGCTACCATCCTTCTCAAACCAAAAGCAGCGGAGTGACACATATCATTCTCCAGATGCGGATGCTAAAACGAAGAGGGTGGGCAGAAGTTCGTCTGACATTAACCATCAGCATGATACTGATACAAAAATCGCAAACTTGGTCAGGAGAAACATGGCGTTGGAAGAGCAACTTTCAGCTGCAATGGCGAGCAAAGACGAAGCAGAAAAGAACTTATCTCTGGTCATTGACACAAAGGAAGAGGTAGAGAAGAGGCTAGCTGAGAGAGACAGGGAGGTTGTGGCGCTGAAGGAGAAAGTGGGAGGATTAGAACAGGCACACGAAGATTCAAACAACGCCTCAAACACTGTCCATGCTGATAACGTGCGGCTCGAGCGTGAAGTGGCGTTCTTGAAGGCAGTCACGGATGAAACTCAGAAGGCAAAAAAAAAAAAATAAAAAAAATCCCTGTGATCTCTCATTGTACCAGTGTTTATGCAGTTGTACTGACTATTTTACCCCCTAAACAGGAGTTGCACTCGACCCGCGGAGTTCTAGCAGGAGAGCGCGCGAGGGCATTCCAGCTCCAGGTATAATGGCAATGTTGAACGATCAGGTTCTTTCCTGATTGGTAGATACAGAGGGACTGCCAATAGCAGTTCCCATTTTTTCATGATTTGCCATGCTGATATCCAGTTTTACTTACATTTGCATCTGTGATATTTGCTTTGCCAGGTTGAAGTGTTCCATCTGAAGCAAAGGCTGCAATCAATGGATGGATGGTCACCTACACAAAGAAAACCTCAGAATCTCTAGGTTCCAGAGGTCAAATCTCAAATGTGGATGACGATGCGAATACCTTGCATCCTGATGTAAACTATGCAGGTTCTTTGTTACCATGCCTATTTTTCCGTCAAAACATCAGGGGCGTGTTTGGTTGGTTACCATGCTTCGCCACACCTGGGTTGTGTGAATTCGCATCTTTTGTGGCGACCAAACTGGGCAAAGTGCGGTAATGAACCAAACATGCCTCAGGTATCCATATGTTCTGATCCATCGTAGGGAGGATTGTGTGCTACGAGTAGATACTAAGGTTGTGAGATGTGGATTGATTTGCAACTGTCTGATCTAATAATGTGCATATCCTTGTTTCTGAAACTTCTCTTGAGAGAGCGTGAAACTCTCTCTTTTCAGTTTAAACTAGTAATTTGCCCGTGTGTTCGACGGTAAAAATAACATGTTTATGACCTACGTAGTGCAAGTTTGTGGCGACCTGGTCCCGGATAAGGAACGTGAATCTCTATTTTCTGTTCTAGTCCCTCGATCAATGGCTGTCGTGCACAATTCATGATCAAATACCAAGATACTCCCTCCGTTTCAAAATAGATGACTCAACTTTGTACTAACTTTAGTATAAAATTGAGTCATCTATTTTTTTACTAACTTTAGTATAAAATTGAGTCATCTATTTTAGAACGGAGGGAGTACATCATATGTCACAATATTGCATTGCAGTCATAGTATTACATCATAGATTCAATCTCTTTAGAATAGATACCAGTCTAGCTCAAGGCTAGCTTATATAATCATGCAACGGAATTACAATATTATCTTGTGGCATTCATTTCACAGCTAAAAGTTGAGTATAACATCATAACCCTACTTCGTATCTCTCCTTCGATACGGACAATCCTGCAACATGAGCATCAAGATACCTTTACAGCCATAAGGGTCAATACATCGAATGGCAAATTTCACTTGAATGAAATATAAGCAAATCAAAATTATGTTCTTGGGACAAGTGGTGGCTGGTTTCATTTGCAGAAAGCAGTAATAGTTGTACCCTACCAAGGTGGATCTACTTTTCACATAGGATTCCTGGAACGGGGTAAAGCAGTAATAGCACTAATGTTGTGTACTATCTAAGGTGGATCTAAAGAGGTAAGAGCATTTCCAGCCGTTGGCCCCAGGCGGCTCGAAAAATCACCGCCCGGGGGTGAACCGACGCTAAAAATCGGCCTGGGGCGATCTGGTTTCCAGCCGACGACGCCAGGATCGGCCCCAGGCGGCTGTTTTTAAAATTTTTGAACCTAAAATTCTGCGAACTGGACAAATATTGGACGAAACATTTTATATTATTCCGGCGAATTGAAATAGTTTCTTTTACATAAATAAAGTACTTAAAAACAAAATAGGGCCGCGACTATAGGCCGAAAAACGCGGCGAGGTCGCCAAGGTCGCCGTCGTCGTCCTCGTCCTTCTTCTCCTCCTTGACATGGACGCCACTGCTGGACCCCTGCCAGGGGTCGCCCAGGCGGACGGCGGAGGCGGCGTGTCGTCACTGCTGTCGTCGTCGAGGATGACGACGCCTCCTTCATCGCGGCCACGGCGGCGAGTGGAGTACTGCTCCAAGGCGCGGCGCTGGCGCTCCAGCTCCGTCCGCGCCCAATCTTCGCGGGCCCACTTCAAGGCCGCCTCGTCGTCGAGGCCTGTCTTGTCGGCGAGCCTTGGCTTCGAGTTCACGACGGCGTGGCCCGACTCCGTCTTCGGCCTGACGAAGCTGGGAGGGGCGGAGGAGGAGGAGGCGCGCCCACCCTCGTTGATGACGATGCCGGCGCTGCGGGTGCGCCGGCCGAGCGGCGTCGCGGTGGTCTCCGCGAGCACGGCCTTGACGCCGAGCAACGCAGATGAGCAGGAAGAGCGGGAGGAGGAAGAGGATGAGCCGGTCCGGCGCGACATCCATTGGTCGCCGCTCCGGTGGGGGGCCGGCGGTAGGGTACGTCAATGGTGGCTTGTTGCTGTCCTCGAGGTGCTAGAGGACGGCGTGGAGAGTCCAGCCAGGGGCACCCCACCACAGGCGGCGGCCGTCGCTGTTCTTCGACCCCCGCACCGCCGGCGCCCCGTTGGTGGAGGCGAGCCGCTACGCCTGACGGTGCTGAAAGTACGCCGCCCAGGCCTCGTGGTTGTCGGCGGCGTACTGCGGGAGGGCCCGCTGCTCCTCCGTCAGAGACGCCCGCACGCGGGCGACCTCATTGGCGAACTGGTCGGGCGCAAGTCGACGTCGGGCAGCGGGGGGATAGGGACGCCACCGGCGCTGAGCCTCCACCACCCCGGCGCGTGCATGTCTGGCGGCGCCGACACGTTGGCCTTGAATAGGAGGTAAGCCTCCCACTCGTGCAGCGAGCGACGACCGAAGCCATTGGCCGCCGCCCCATCGTCGGGGAACCTCTCGCCCATCGTCGCGGCTTGGAAAGCTGAGAGGGGAGGAACGGGGAGAGAGCTTGACGGCGAGAGATCGGCGGCTGTGGGTGGAGTGCCTCAGGCGAGGGGGGGCGCGTTTGTATAGCGGCCGAGGGTGGGCGTCGTGCGTACGCGTGGCGGGAGGTGTGGCATCGCCGCGCCCCGCGCCGCCCGTGAGGAATCATGGAAGGCTGACCGGTGGGCAGCCTTGGCATTGATTCCCCATGGGAAACCGAGGCAATGAGGACGACGAGGCGTGTGGGTTGCTGACTCGGCGGGCCCGCCTTTCTTTCGCGCCAAATTCAATCGCCCCGACGCCCCCGAGCGCCCCCAACGCATCAGGTTTGGCCTGGGTCCGCCAGCACCAATTTCAGCCCAACCCGGAAAAAAACAAGCTCTGGAGGGCGCGACTGGGCCGATTTTCGCGCGCTGGCGCTAAAAAACGCCTCGGAGGGCTGTTGGGGGCGCGGGTGGAGTTGATCTAATAGTTGGTTGGTGCAGCTGGCTTGGCTCAGTGACAACGGGGGCGACGGCGGCGGAAATCTTCAGGTGAAGACACTCGTCGATTCCAAGCGCTCCTCGCATGCGCAGCTAGGTCAGGCATGCACGTGTGGACCCGACAAACACAAGAGACAAAGTGGAGCGCTCGGGTTCATGCTCACCTTCTCGACGTCGAGCTCGCGGCAACGACGAGGCTCGACTCTCAACGGAGCTCTGGGGGAAGCGTTGGAGGCGCGAAGGATGTCTGGCGGGTGCGCCTGGATGTGGTGAAGGCGCTAGTGGGGGTGGCTTGCGGAAATTTGGCTGGCGGCGGCTCAGAAGGCGGACGAGGTGGGTTCACGAAGGCACAAGCTGACGGAGAGGGACCACATAAGTTGGGGCAAAATCGAGATGAGCTCGTGGGGTTCTTATAGGACATGGTCTTGAGCTCGGGTCGTGTGGGGAGTGGCCGGACATGCGATCATGGGCGTGGTAAATGCAGGATCATGGAAGCGAGGTTTTCGGTGGGAGGTCGATGACAAGGCGATGTGGTGCGTCCTGGGGCGCTGGATCTTCATAACACGGATGGTCGACGCGCTCCCGTACCGGTTCGGGCGGGTTAGCAAAGGCTAGCTTGCTGAGCCGGCCGGCTAGGCTGGCGCGCTCAACTGTTTTTTTTTTCATTTTCCCGTTTTGCTTTTTCGTCTTCATTTTACCATTTGAATGTCAAAATTATTTAAATTCAAACTTGCTCTAAAATCATCTGAGAAAATTAACATAAGGTCAAATCAATATTTAAGGCTTAGGAAAAAAATCCTGCCAAAATTAAATTTAACCCCTTTTAAAATTATTCCCTTTTTATTTTTGAATTGATTCAGAAATTAAAATGATTAAAACCCTTTTGGGACAAATAACAAAGGCACAAAATATTTTGGGGACTAATGAAAAGTAATTTTCAGTCCAAATTAAATATTGTAATTTTCACCCTTTTTGGGATACCAATTTATTTCCCAAAATTATTTAGGGTTCAATTTAATTACCAATTTTTATTTAGGTTTCAAATAAATACCAGAGATTTGTGGAAATCAGTTCCAACCCAAAAAATAAACAAAAGGTCACAACCTTTCTGTGAGCTCAATTTTTTGGTTTTATGAATAATCCCTAAATTACAATTTAGGGTTTTGAATAACTCCAAAGTTTTATTTGAGGCACATTTCGATAAAAAATCAACTCCTAGTCAAAACTAGCTATGCTCCCCTGAAAAAAAAACCCTAGCTATGCTCACGCAAACTTTGAAAAGTAAGTTTTATTCCCTCTGATTTATTTTTCTACATTCCAAGTTTGGGAATAACTTAGCATGTGACAAAATTGGTTGGTCAAAATTATTGTAGTTTCATACATAGCGTAACACATATCTTCTATCTTCAAATGTATAATGATATGGATTTTACTGCATATCTTCTATCTTCATACACTTTTTTTTGCAGCTTTATAAAACATTATTTAGTTTCAAAAGTATACTGATAGTCCAAAGTAGCACTTGTTATTGCTATTATGGCAGTTCATGCAAGCCTTGGCGTGTCTTTTTATTTGGGTAAATTTGATATATACCACTACAAAGTTTCTAGTTTTGAAACATGCCATTACTATTCTTTGATTCTGAAGCATGGCACTACAAAATTCACAACCTTTGAAAATATACTTGCATACTATTTTCGATGATTAGACAACAATTGACCTTTTGTATTTTGTACATGGACAAAATTACCATTGGGCCAAGTCAATAACCGCTCCATATCCTCTTGTTTCCTCTTACCGGGAGATGGAAAATCCTACTTGCCGCTCGTTGCGGCAAGTTATCGACGCTCCGCACAGGGGAGGTGCGAGCGAGCGACCGAGTGGGCCGGCCCGCTTTAGCGTTACAGCAGACACCGGTTTTGGGAACCTTCTATGATGTTTCCAGCCGGTTTTTTTTCGGTTTTGGGAACCTTCTAGAAGGTTTCTGAACCGCCTTTTTCTTTCTCAGTTTCTTTTTCTTTTTTCTTTTTTCTATTTCTCTTCTTTTTCTTTTTTTCTGTTTCTTTTCTGCTTCTTTTTTTCTTTTCAAGTTTATTTTCAAAAAAAAAATCCGAATTTCAATTTTTTTCCCTGTTTTTCAGATTTTGTTCACAAATTCAAAAAGTGTTCCCATTTTACAAAATTTGTTCACAAATTAAAAAAATGTTTCCATTTTACAAAATTTTGTTCACAAATTCAAAAAATGTTTCTGCTTTCAAATTTTTGTTCCGAATTTATAGAAAATGTTCCTGTTTTTTAAAAAATTGTTCGAATTATTTTTGTTCATTTTTTGAGAAATTTGAAAGTAATGGCATGCATTTCAAAAAATGCCTGTTTTCAAAAATGGTTCACAAATTTCAAAAAATGTTCTTATTTTTCAATTTTTTGTTCGTGTACTAAAAAATGTTCACATTTCAAATTTGTTTGGGATTTTCAAAATTGTTCTCAATTTTATAATTTGTTCTAAAAATTCAAAAATTATTCGTTATTTTAAAAATTGTTCCCATTTCAAAATTTTGTTCGGGAAATCTAAAAATGTTCATGTTTACAAAAATATTCATGATTAGACATTTTATAATAACAAATTTTTGTTCGTAATTTTCATAGAGAGAGAAAATTTTGTTCGTAATTTTGAAAAATGTTCGCGCTTTCAGTTTTTTGTTCATGTTTTTCAGAAAATGTTTCATTTTTGATAAATTCTTCTTGATTTCAGGGGAAAAAAATGTCATTTTCATGTTGTTCCTTTATTTTGAATTTATATTTTAGATTCCAAAAAATGTTTCAAGTTTAATTTTTCTCTCTCTCTATGAAATATTAAAATGTTTGCACCTAATGTTCATATAAGGCGGACTACCATTTTATATACGAAATCCCAGGAATTATGGTGGCTATTAGCGTTGCTCACTTGCAGTAAGTTATTGTTCGTCCCTGCTACTGTTGTATGTTTCTTTAAGTCTAGCGCTTTGATCTTAACATGAGAAGTTGACTGTTGCAGTGGTTAGCATGGCACGACATGGACCACGAGGTCCCAGGATCGATCTGCAGCTCAAGCGCCCTCTCTTTTTTTGCGTTTTTCATATGGCGGTCGTGCCAATGGAAATGGGCCGGCCCAGGTTAGCGGCGCCTTGTGCGAAACGTCAGCACTTTGCCGCAACTAGCGGCAAATAGGAACCAGGGAACCTCCTATCTGCCGCATTCTGCGGCAAACTGGAGGGGCTTCGCACAGGGGTGCTTTGCCTGGGCTGGCCCACGCAAGAGCAGCCAATGGCGTAAAATACAACATAAAAAAACTGCTCCGTCCAGGATTCAAACTCGCGTAACCTCGATAATAGACAAACGTGGCCAACCAGTAGAGTCGATCAACACTAGTGTTCTATCTGCAACGCGAAATCCTTTAGAACTAACCATATCAGCAAATCCAAAAGAATTCCTTATTTTTAGAACATTCAAAAGAAAATTCTGAATACTTTTAAAACAAAAAATATGAACAATTTTTTAAAAAAACGAACAAGTATGGCAAAAATTGCCCAATTTTTGGATTTGTAACCAAGTTTCAAAAAGCGTTGTATGAATTTGTGAACAAATTTTGAAAAAATGGAACATTTTTTCAATTCCCATTTTCTTGACAAACACGAACAAATTTAAAGCCGGGAACTTTTTCAATTTATGAACAAATGTTGATAACATGGAACATTTTTTTCAAAACATGAACATTTTGGACAAAAGGAAACATTTTTTGCATCTGTGAGCAAAAATCTGAAACTCTGAACAAATTTTCAAAATGTGACCATGAACGAAAGTTGAAAACAAGAACATTTTTTCAACTTATGAACAAATTTTGAAACCCGAACATTTTTTAAAATATAAAATATAAAGAATACTTTTTGAATTTGTGAACAAAATTCCAAACATGAACATTTTTTGAAAAATGAACATGTTTTCTAATGCACGAACATTTTTCAGATATCACGAATATTCTTTGAACTTCTGAGCAAAAATTAAAAACGAGAACTTTTTTTGAACTTCC
>NC_041387.1:197826367-197827537 GCF_002162155.2 Triticum dicoccoides | reverse complement strand
GTCGAATAGGGTTTTCCTCTTACCGGTGCTCTTCCACCGCTTCAGTACTCTCGACCATCGTGTGCATAGCTGAAACACACACATAGGCCTAAAAAAAACACATAGGCCTAAAAAAAAAGAAGCAAAAACACACACGAATCTCAAGGCAGAGAATCACCAGAGCCAAGGGACGCAAATCTCAAAGCAGGGAACCAACAGAGCTATGAATCTCAATGGAGAGAGCTCTTCTCCACCTTGTTCTATCCTGAACTCGCCATCACCACCTCTCGTCCTCTTCCTCGGCCGAAAAGAAAGATGGAGGCCTTCCTCGCCGGCTTCCGGGCGCCGCCTCGAGCTTCCGCCGTACCCACCGCCCGGAGCCCGCCTCCCAGCCCCTTTTTTCTCGGCACACGGCGCAGTAAGCCCTCCTCCTCCGCCTCCGTGGTCTGCATGGCGGTATGGTCTCTCTTACCATGCTTCATTGTTGCCGGCCAGTCCTTGAAGATAGGCAAGGGTCGTAATCTGTTGTGTATTTTTGTGTAGGAGCCACATCTCATATCAAAGTTGGATTCTACAGAGAAGGCATGGAAAGAAATGTCGGTATGGTTCTGTACTTCTTCTTTTGCGCAGACTGTACTTCTTTGTTCAGTGCCTACTTTCTGAATCTTCACAAACCCTTTTAGAGCCTGTTTATTTCATGCTCCCTCCGTCTTAGTGCTAAGATACATTCATTTGAGCGATAACTAATTCCAGATGGAGGGAGTAGCATTTTCGTACGAATTTTCTACAGTTTTAATCCTTATAAAATTCCCTACTTGAAGTTCTGTTATAAAATTAGTATTATTTTGGGACCAAGTCAAATTCTTCAAAGCTACCGCCTCATTATTCGAGGAAAGCATATGATATACAACTTAAATTTTGATTCTTTCATACAAATATATTATCAATTTACCATGCACGGGAATCTAATGAATGAGTATCTTCTTCAGATTAGATTGGGTGACCCTGACATTGTCTCAGATCCAAGCGAATACCAAAAACTTGCACAGTCTGTTTCCGATCTGGGAGAGGTATATTTGGCATAACTCGAGTGCCATTTGCTTTTCGTTATTTGGGTGTTATGACCGTTTGTGCATAGACATCTTCCCCAAATTTATCGATTTTTTTATGAAAAATATTCAGGTTGTGACG
>NC_041387.1:197812685-197826227 GCF_002162155.2 Triticum dicoccoides | reverse complement strand
CATATAGGGAATTTAAGGAATGTGAAAGGCAGATTGAAGAAACAAAAGGTTGGTATGTTTCAATATATATTTTTTGCCTTGGTTTAAGTACTGGATGCTCACATACTTTTTATTGACCAACATGATAGCTTTGCAAAAAGAGAATGGTGATGACCCTGATATGGCTGAGATGATAGCTTCAGAGCTAGAGTCTCTCTCTGATCAGCTTGCGGAGCTCGAGGAAAGACTGACGGTGGGTATGCCAGATATTTTTGATTTATACTTATTGAAGTACTTCTCATTGCGCTTACCTTTTCATGTTAGGTACTTCTGCTTCCAAGCGACCCTCTAAATTCACGTAACATCTTACTTGAAGGTATGCGTTGGTTTTCAAGTGTCCATCTGATCCTATCAACTTATCTAGGCAGTTGCTTTGACCATGTTCAATTGTTTTATCACTACTAATTTAGGCAAGTAAAAATATGTTAACTAGGGCATTTTTATTATACCAATTCTCTCCAATTCAGTTCAGGAAAAACTTACGTAAGAGTGCCATACTGCGGAAGTGTTTAACTTGCAATTGCTTCAGCTCTAGAAATTTCGTATCTGAGAACTCTGTTTTCTTTGTTTCTGCAGTAAGAGCTGGCACTGGAGGTGATGAAGCTGGAATTTGGGCTGGTGACCTTGTAGGTAGATGCAAATCGAGTATGATTTAGCAACTGCGATAGTATATATGTTGTTGTTTGGTCTAGGTAATAGCATATTATAACTTATTGATCATAATTTCATGATTTACGTGGATAACGACCTAAGAACTACTCAATGTGCAACAAAGATTTTTTGTTTTGGCAACCTCTATGTTGTTGTTTGAAAGTATACTCCCAGAATCATAGTGGATCATATTTATGACTTTATTGACATAATCCACACTAAATGTGTAATGTCTATTCTGCAGGTACGCATGTACCAAAGATATTGTGAGCTCAACAATTGGAAGTTTAAACCAGTTTCTTGCTCAGAAGTATGTACCTGCAAACTTAGCCTGACTATTGAATAAAAAAATGTTATTTCGCAAAAAAAGGAGAAGAATAAAAGCATGTTGATCGAGTAATTAAATCTTCCAGGCAGAAAAGGGTGGATACAAGACATATGTGATGGAGGTGAAGGGAAAGCAAGTCTACAGTAAACTGAAGTTTGAGTCAGGTGTGCACCGTGTTCAGCGTGTACCACAGACAGAGACTATGGGTCGTGTTCACACGTCAACCGCAACTGTGGCTATTATGCCAGAGGTGACTATTAGATGCCAATTTCTGACATGGATTTTATGTTTTCTTTTATTAAGTTTTATAATTGTGTTTTGATGGCACCATAGGCCGACGAAGTGGACGTGGTTATTGATCCAAAAGATATTGAACTTAAAGCTGCCAGATCTGGTGGAGCTGGAGGTATATCACTTCTGGAGTGTGTGATTCTTCTAGTATAATACTCTAGTACTTTGGGTGTATGTTACAATATCTTTCTGAAGGAAATGTACATTACATTTTACAACTGATTTTTACGCTTGTATGTTATCGATCAATGCAGGGCAGAATGTTAACAAGGTGGAGACGGCTATTGATCTTATTCACAAGCCTACGGGAATAAGGATATTCTGCACAGAAGAAAGGTCACAACTTCAAAACAAAGAACGCGCGTTCCAGTTATTAAGAGCAAAACTGTAAGTTTCTATCATCTGAGTTATCCTTGTTATTGTGCAACCTTTTAATCTGTGTGTTACTTCCATATGCTTGCTTTCATCTTATTGTTTCTGCTTGTAAAGATGCTCTTTCGTAGTAATATTATAGTTGCATTTCTATCTTGAGTTTCTTCTCAAAGAAGCCATGAATTTGTGCCTTCTTTGAGTTCATATTTACTCTGTACATTTGCTACCATTGTCAAATGATAAGTTAGTTTCATGGTTGAGTTAATCCTTTGTGTGACTTATTTCATCTCCCATATATCTCTACATAAACATTACAGATATGAGATAAAGTTAAGGGAGCAACAAGAGTCCATAAGAACCCAGAGGTTACTGCAGGTATGATATATGTTCTCTACAGAGGTTCATATGTTGCAAACTCATAGATGACCTACTGAAAGAAACAGAAATCTGTTTCCCAGATGATAATGTTCAGAAAAAAAAAGTTATACCAATGATGGTCGCAAAATATATATCTGAGTGGTGATATTGCATACACAAGTCTCTTAGTTATTGGCATGACTAACTTAAGGAATGCCATGCAAAATTTTGGTATACCCTATGTTGAATTTGCTAACACTGTTAATAATTAAAGGTCGG
Source organism: Triticum dicoccoides (assembly GCF_002162155.2). Taxonomy (NCBI): domain Eukaryota; kingdom Viridiplantae; phylum Streptophyta; class Magnoliopsida; order Poales; family Poaceae; genus Triticum; species Triticum dicoccoides. Next base: position 197,823,910 of record NC_041387.1, on the reverse strand, counting down.
TACTGGTGCTCGCTCGGAGAAGATACGGACGTACAATTATAAGGTACTAGCACATTATGTCATCTTAGGGTTTCATGCCACTGAAATATTTGTGTTGCCAATGTTTGAAATATCTAAAGTATATTTGAGTCTATTTCAAATTTGGTCACAGGACAACAGAGTGACTGATCATCGGTTGAAGATGAATTTTGTATTGTCTAGCTTCCTTTTAGGAGATATTGAATCAGCTGTTCAGGTACATCACATATCATGATATGCAAATTGTGTGACATGCAACCATTTAGGAACTGAAGAACTAGCACATGACATAGAAATCCACAACGTTTGTTAATTTCGTTATCCTGAAACATCTACAGTCCTGCGCTGCATTGGAGCAGAAGGAACTCTTGGAGGAAATGGCCACTTCTTCTGCAGTGAAGGCGTGATCAGGTTAACTATCCTTTTGCTTCTAGCCATATCCTAAAGGAGAACAGATCCAATGGCATCTTACAGTCGATGGAGATCGACGACCAAGATGTACATGAAAAAACTCGCGAGTAGCGAATCATATTCCTTGCGTGCACACACTGTTCTGTTTTCTCATGGTCATTTTGCATATACACTAGTGTCTGTAGACAATTTGATGCACTCCACTTGCCCTGATGGGAGCAGATTTTGAGTAGCTGAAATCGACATTTTTTTTACAACAAAGCGGTGACACTGGTTGAAAATCTACATAAAAGTTCTGTGTGGTTGAAGTCCTGAAGAGTGGTGATGTGTCTGTGGGTAATCTGTGCACCAGGATATTTTGTGCAGGCCCAGGTATCTAGAAAAAAAAGACATTTACTCCAGAAGTTAAAAATGAGGGTGTGTCTAGGGCTCATCTAGATGTGACGTAACTATGTCAGTTGTGTCACATCTAAGTATGATATCAGCGTCACCTCACGTCAGAAGTAGCCCATCCCATCTCGACGGTTTGGCTCCCGGGCTCAGATGAGCCCGGGAGTGAATAGTAACATCGTTTAAAATACTAAACAAATTAAAAAAAATCATTTTTTTTGTGGTGAAAGATGCTTGAGTGCAATGATGTCGATACCAAATTTGGTGATATTTTGACATTTGAGAAGCTTGTGACCAAAAAAAAAACAAATTTGAGTTTGAGATAAACATTTGAAAAACAACATTGTTCATGCCTGGATTTGTCTTTTTTGCCGTGCCCTCCTGGAATGTCCAAACATCACCAAATTTTGCACGAACATCACACACAAGCACATCTTGCTTGCAATTTTTTTTCAGATTTTTTTGAATTTTGATTTTGATTTTTAATCGCGTGTTCATTGGGCTCATCTGAGCTCGGGCATCAATTCGGGCACCGAATTGGATATTCGATCCCATCTCATGTTTGTTTGTTACTTTTTTCTTTGTTTCTCCTACGATACATAGCTAGGAAATGCACGGCGACATGCCGCGCTCGTGAAGGCGCTCATGCAAATGCTTGTTGTTTGATGATAAGATAACTATACAAAGTCACCCTAAACAACACATAACTAAACTGTGGTGCACACCATGAAAGTGCTAGTTATCGACTAGAGGAGGGGTGAATAGACGATTTTTATGGAAGTCTTCTAGACAGGTAATGTCTTCAAAGACAGACAATCAAATAACAGCTACACATTATGCAGCGAAAGATAAACTACACTAGATATCCCATAGTCAAAGAAACAGTACAGAGTAAGCACAAAGAGTAAGCACAAAGACATATAGCAGCTAGGTAGAACAGATAGGAATTGAAAGATAATATGAAGCCAAATATGCAATCAGAGAGAATTCTTCACAATATAAAGTCAAACAAAGTAGGCAAGCAATGACTTCACGAGATAAAACTGCAAGTAAGTATTGAAGAGATAGAACCAGTTGCTTGATGAAGACAAGGATTTGGTAGACCAGTTTCAGTTGCCGTGACAACTCTACGCCTGGTTAGGGAGGCTGAGATTGAACTCAGAAGACCACGTCTTCACCTTATTCCCCTTGAGCTAAGGTCACTTAGTCCTCGCCCATCACTCCGGTAAGTCTTCAAGGTAGACTTCCAAACCTTCACAGACTTCGTTCACCGGCGATCCACAATGACTCTTGAATCCTTAGAACGCGACGCCTAACCGACTGGAAGATCACAGTCTTCTAAGTGTAATAAGTCTTCAAATCACGTGGACAGAAAGACTTCAGTGATGCCAAACACTCTTTGGGCTTTGGGTGTTTTGGGATTTGTCCTCGCAAGGATTCTCTCTCAAAGGCTTCGGAGGTGGGTTGCTCTCAAACGATAAAAGCCGTGCACTAACTCTGAGCAGCCACCAATTTATGGTGGAGGGGGTGGGCTATTTATAGCCAGGAGGCAACCCGACATGATATGTCCGAAATGACCCTGAGTCAAGGAACCGACACGTGTCCAACGGTCGGGTTTCAAAGACACGCGACAACTTGACTTGGGCTACAAGCAAAGCTGACTTATCCAACATAGGATAAAATTTTCTCTCATTGTCTTCACTCGAAGACATAGGATTTGGGTTGAGCATCACGTCAGTTTTCTATCTTTGTTCACTTGGCCCCCACTTGACAGTTCGGTGGTTCCTATGACTCAAGAAAGAAGAAAATGAAACTACGAAAGAAACTATGTCTCCGCACTCCATTGTCTTCAAGTGAATGTCTTCACACGTCATTATCTTCGACGTGAATGTCTTCATGAACCATCATTGTCTTCAATGTCTTCATACATTTTTGGGGGTGATGTCTACTACGCAACCTTCTTCTTGTAGATGTTGTTGGGCCTCCAAGTACAGAGGTTTATAGGACAGTAGCAAATTTCCCTCAAGTGGATGACCTACGGTTTATCAATCCATGGGAGGCGTAGGATGAAGATGGTCTCTCTCAAACAACCCTGCAACCAAATAACAAAGAGTCTTGTGTCCCCAACGCACCCAATACAATGGTAAATTATATAGGTGCACTTGTTCGGCGAAGAGATGGTGATACAAGTGCAATATGGATGGTAGATATAGGTTTTTATAATCTGAAAATATAAAAACAGAAAGGTAGCAAGCGATAAAAGTGAGCGAAAACGGTATTGCAATGCTTCAAAACAAGGCCTAGGGTTCATACTTTCACTAGTGCAAGTTCTCTCAACAATAATAACATAATTGGATCATATAACAATCCCTCAACGTGCAACAAAGAGTCACTCCAAAGTCACTAATAGCGGAGAACAAACGAAGAGATTATTGTAGGGTACAAAACCACCTTAAAGTTATTCTTTCTGATCAATCCATTGGGCTATTCCTATAAGTGTCACACACAACCCTAGAGTTCGTAGTAAAATAATACCTTAAGACACAAATCAACCAAAACCCTAATGTCACCTAGATACTCCAATGCCACCTCAAGTATCCGTGGCTATGATTATACAATATGCATTACACAATCTCCGATTCATTTATTCAAACAAACACAAAGAACTTCAAAGAGTGTCCCAAAGTTTCTACCGGAGAGTCAAGATGAAAACGTGTGCCAACCCATATGCATAGATTCCCAAGGTCACGGAACCCGCAAGTTGATCACCAAAACATACATGAAGTGAATCAATAGAATATCCCATTCTCACCACGGGCATCCCACGCAAGACATGCATAAAGTGTTCTCAAATCCTTAAAGACTCAATCTGATAAGATAATTTCAAAGGGAAAACTCAATCCATTACAAGAAGGTAGATGGGGAGAAACATCATAAGATCCAACTATAATAGCAAAGCTCGCGGTACATCAAGATCGTGCCAAATCAAGAACACGAGAGAGAGAGAGAGAGATCAAACACATAGCTACTGGTACATACCCTCAGCCCCGAGGGTGAACTACCCCCTCCTCGTCACGGAGAGCACCGGGATGATGAGGATGGCCACCGATGATGGATTCCCCCTCCGGCAGGGTGCCGGAACAGGGTCCCGATTGGTTTTTGGTGGCTACAGAGGCTTGCGGCGGCGGAACTCCCAATCTAGGTTTCTTTTCGGGGGTTTCTGTATTTATAGGAATTTTTGGCGTCGGTCTCACGTCAGGGGGGAGGGGTCTCCCAGTCATCCACGAGATAGGGGGGCGCCCCCAGGGGGTAGGGCGCACCCTCCACCCTCGTGGATGGCTCGGGACTCTTTTGGTCCAACTCTTTTACTTCGGGGGCTTCTTTTGATCCATAAAAAAATCCACAAAAATTGGCAGGTCAATTGGACTCCATTTGGTATTCCTTTTCTGTAAAACTCAAAAACAAGGAAAAGACAGAAACTGGCACTGGGCTCTAGGTTAATAGGTTAGTCCCAAAAATCATATAAAATAGCATATAAATGCATATAAAACATCCTAGATGGATAATATAATATCATGGAACAATCAAAAATTATAGATACCTTGGAGACGTATCAAGCATCACCAAGCTTAATTCTTGCTCGTCCTCCAGTAGATAAATGATAAAAACAGAATTTTTGATGTGGAATGGTACCTAACATATTTATCAATGTAATCTTCTTTATTGTGGCAAGAATATTCAGATCCATAAGATTCAAAACAAAAGTTTAATATTGATCTTAAAACAATAATACTTCAAGCATACTAACAAAGCAATCATGTCTTCTCAAAATAACATGGCGAAAGAAAGATTATCCCTATAAAATCATATAGTCTAGCTATGCTCCATCTTCGTCACACAAAATACTTAAATCATGCACAACCCCGATGACAAGCCAAGCAATTGTTTCATATTTTGATGTTCTGAAACCTTTTCAACTTTCACGCAATACATGAGCGTGAGCCATGAACATAGCACTATAGGTGGAATAGAATGGTGGTTGTGGAGAAGACAAAAAGAGAGAGATAGTCTCACATCAACTAGGCGTATCAACGGGCTATGAAGATGCCCATCAATAGATATCAATGTGAGTGAGTAGGGATTGCCATGCAACGGATGCACTAGAGCTATAAGTGTATGAAAGCTCAAAAAACTAAGTGGGTGTGCATCCAACTTGCTTGCTCACGAAGACCTAGGGCAATTTGAGGAAGCCCACCATTGGAATATACAAGTCAAGTTCTATAATGAAAAATTCAACATAGAAGACTCTCTATCATGAAGATCATGATGCTACTTTGAAGCACAAGTGTGGTAAAAGGATAGTAGCATTGCCCCTTCTCTCTTTTTCTTCTTTTTTTTGATTGGGTTCTTTGGCCTCTTTTTTATTGGCTTTTTCGGCCTCTTTTTTTATTTCCTCACATGGGACAATGCTCTAATAATGATGATCATCACACTTTTATTTACTTACAACTCGATACTAAGAACAAAAATATGACTCTATATGAATGGCTCCGGCGGTGTACCGGGATGTGCAATGAATCAAGAGTGACATGTATGAAAGAATTATGAAAGGTGGGTTTGCCACAAATTCGATGTCAACTACATGATCATGCAAAGCAATATGACAATGATGAAGCATGTCATAATAAACGGAACGGTGGAAAGTTGCATGACAATATATCTTGGAATGACTATGGAAATGCCACAATAGGTAGGTATGGTGGCTGTTTTAAGGAAGGTATATGGTGGGTGTATGGTACCGGTGAAAGTTGCGCGGTACAAGAGAGACTAGCAATGGTGGAAGGGTGAGAGTGCGTATTATCCATGGACTCAACATTAGTCATAAAGAACTTACATACTTATTGCAAAAATCTATTAGTCATTGAACGAAGTACTACGCGCATGCTCGTAGGGGATAGATTGGTAGGAAAATACCATCGCTCGTCCCCGACCGCCACTAATAAGGAAGACAATCAATGAATACCTCATGCTCCAAATTTGTTACACAACGGTTACCATACGTGCATGCTACGGGACTCACAAACCTCAACACAAGTATTTCTCAAATTCACAATTACTCTACTAGTACGACTCTAATATCACCATCTTCATATCTCAAAACAATCATCAAGAATCAAACTTCACATAGTATTCAACGCACTTTATATGAAAGTTTTTATTATATCTCTCTTGGATGCCCATCATATTAAGACTAAATTCATAACCTAAGAAAATTACCATGCTGTTCTAAAAGACTCTCAAAATAATATAAGTGAAGCATAAGAGTTCATCAATTTTTTCAAAATAAAACCACCGTCGTGCTCTAAAAAGATATAAGTGAAGCACTAGAGCAAATGGCAAACTACTCCAAAAGATATAAGTGAAGATCAAAGAGTAGTCGAATAATTATGTAACTATGTGAAGACTCTCTAACATTTAAGAATTTCAGATCTTGGTATTCTATTCAAATAGCAAGCAAAACCTAATAAAATAAAACAAAATGACGCTCCAAGCAAAACACATTTCATGTGGTGAATAAAAACATAGCTCCAAGTAAAGTTACCGATGAACGAAGACGAAAGAGGGGATGCCTTCCGGGGCATCCCCAAGCTTAGGCTCTTGGTTGTCCTTGAATATTACCTTGGGGTGCCTTAAGAATCCCCAAGCTCAGGCTCTTGCCACTCCTTATTCCATAGTCCATCAAATCTTTACGCAAAACTTGAAAACTTCACAACACAAAACTCAATAGAAAACTCGTAAGCTCCGTTAGTATAAGAAAATAAAACCACCACTTAGGTACTGTTGTGAACTCTTTCTAAATTCATATTGGCGTTGTATCTACTATATTCCAACTTCTCCATGTTTCATACCCTCCAATACTACTCATAGATTCATCAAAATAAGCAAACAACACAGGAAATTGAATCTGTCAAAAACATAACAGTCTGTAGCAATCTGTAACTCTTGAATACTTTTGTAACTCCAAAAATTCTGAAATAAATTTGTGGACTTGAGGAATTTGTCTATTAATCTTCTGCAGAAAGAATCAACTTAAAAGCACTCTTTTGTTAAAAATGAAAATTATTCTCGTGAGCGCAAAGTTTCTGTTTTTTACAGCAAGATCGCATTAATTTTCACCCAAGTCTTCCCAAAGGTTCTACTTGGCACTTTATTGATACAAAATCTATAAAACATGATTACTATAGTAGCTTAATCATGTGAACACACAAAAACAGTAGGGGTAAATGTTGGGTTGTCTCCCAACAAGCGCTTTTCTTTTAATGCCTTTTTAGCTAGGCATGATGATTTCAATGATGCTCACATAAAAGATAAGAATTGAAACACGAGGAGAGCATCATGAAGAATATGACTAGCACATTTAAGTCTAACCCACTTCCTATGCATAGGGATTTTGTGAGCAAACAACTTATGAGAACAAGATCTACTAGCATAGGAAAGCAAAACAAGCAAGCTTCAAGATTTTCAACACATAGAGAGGAAACTTGATATCATTGCAATCCCTACAAGCATATATTCCTCCCTCATAATAATTTTCAGTAGCATCATGAATGAATTCAACAATATAACCGTCACATAAAGCATTATTTTCATGATCTACAAGCATAGAAATTTTAGTACTCTCCACATAAGCAAAATTCTTCTCATTCGGAATAGTGGGAGTATCATAAGAAACTCGAATACTATAAATTGTTTCCACATTAAAAGAGTAATGTTCAGAAAAAGGGTAATCATAATCATGACAAGTTTTGTAAATATAATCATCACTACTTTTTATAACATAAGTATCATCACAATAATCATCATAAGTAGCAACTTTGTTCTCATCAAAATCAATTGAAACCTCTTCCAAGATAGTGGAATAATTACTAAATAAAGTCATGACCTCTCCAAAGCCACTTTCATAATTATGACAATAAGATTCAACACCCTCCAAAATAGTGGGATCATTACTTCCTAAAGTTGACACTATTCCAAACCCACTTTCATCAATATAATCATCATAAATAGGGGGCATGCTATCATCATAATGAATTTGCATATCAAAACTTGGGAGACTAAAAATATCATCTCCATTAAACATAGCATCCCCAAGCTTGGGACAAACATTAATTGCAGCAAATAAATTCTCAGACATGTCATTCTCATCAAACATATCATCCCCAAGCTTGGGCCTTTGCATATGATAAGTATAATCACTCTCATCATTAATAGTATGGATAGCACCAACAATATAGCAATTATCATCCTCACAATGAGTAGTAGGAGTAACATCATTTGGGAGGGATACCTTTTTACCTTTGCTTCTCTGTCTTTTCTTTTTCTTCTCCACATTATGTGTGGGTTTAGTCCTCACAATGAGTAGTAGGAGTTCCTTATTAATGAGATTGGTTGAATAGAAAGCTCCTCCTCGTTACCCGATTCATCGTAAGAAAGAATAGAAGGATATTGGGAAATCTCTTCCCTTTCATTAGTATTCTCTTCATCTTCTATTTGTTTTCTTGTCTTTATGTAATTGGCAATATAAGGATTTTCAATGCAATTCACCGCACAATACATATAAATTTCCTCTAGATCAAAATCTAGAACTTTATTAAGGACAAATACTGGCATATCCTTAGTTATACGTTTCATTTCTTCATAACCCACAAGCAAACTAAGTTGATTATAATGCGCAAGGAAATCAAGTCATCACAATTTTTGGACACGATTCGATCATGAAACAATTTGCATCAGATATTTAAATGACCACGTTCATTGCAAAGTTCACAATGATGGCTAAGAAAATTTAAATTTTCAGCACAAACATCTAACCTTTCTTGCAACCATTTAGTTTCTAAATACTTATGCCGCTTGCAAAATCTATCTTCCCTATTTGGTGTGTACTTGCAAACTCTATGCACTCCACAAAAGTTGACATGCTTATAAGAGACATTTTTATCATGACTAGTGCAATCATCATTAGTACTATGGATATTCAAAGAGTTCATACTAACAACATTGCAATCATGCTCATCATTCAAAGATTGTATGCCAAACATTTTATTGCATTATTCTTCTAACACTTTGGCACAATTATTAGAATCCTTATTTTCAGGAAAGACATTAAAAAGATGAAGCACATGAGGCACCCTCAATTCCATTTTTTTGTAGTTTTCTTTTATATACTAAACTAGTGATAAAACAAGAAACAAAAAGATTCAATTGCAAGATCTAAAGATATACCTTCAAGCACTAACCTCCCCGGCAACGGCGTCAGAAAAGAGCTTGATGTATACTACGCAACCTTCTTCTTGTAGACGTTGTTGGGCCTCTAAGTGCAGAGGTTTGTAGGACAGTAGCAAATTTCCCTCATGTGGATGACCTAAGATTTATCAATCCGTGGGAGGTGTATGATGAAGATGGTCTCTCTTAAACAACCCTGCAACCAAATAACAAAGAGTCTCTTGTGTCCCCAGCACACCCAATACAATGGTAAATTGTATAGGTGCACTAGTTCGGCGAAGAGATGGTGATACAAGTGCAATATGGATGGTAGATATAGGTTTTATAATATGAAAATATAAAGCTGATACGTCTCCAACATATCTATAATTTTTGATTGCTCCATGCTACTTTATCTACTGTTTTGGACCATATTGGGCTTTATTTTCCACTTTTATATTATTTTTGGGACTAACCTATTAACCGGAGGCCCAACCCAGAATTGCTATTTTTTGCCTATTTCAGTGTTTCGAAGAAACAGAATATCAAACGGAGTCCAAACGGAATGAAACCTCCGGGAACGTGATTTTCTCATAGAACGCGATCCAGGAGACATGGACCCTAGTCCAAGATGTAACAGAGGCGGTCACGAGGGTGGGGGCGCGCACCCCCCTAGGGCACGCCCCCCTGCCTCGTGGCCCCCCTATTGATCCACCGACGTACTCCTTCCTCCTATATATACCTATGTATCCCAAACGATCAGAAGAGGAGCCAAAAACCTAATTCCACCGCCGCAACCTTCTGTATCCATGAGATCCCATCTTGGGGCCTGTTCTGGAGCTCCGCCGGAGGGGGCATCCACCATGGAGGGCTTCTACATCAACACCATAGCCCCTCCGAGAAGTGTGAGTAGTTTACTTCAGACCTTCAGGTCCATAGCTAGTAGCTAGATGGCTTCTTCTCTATTTTTGGATCTCAATACAATGCCCCCCTCTCTCGTGGAGATCTATTCGATGTAATCTTCTTTTTGCGGTGTGTTTGTTGAGAATGATGAATTGTGGGTTTATGATTCAGTTTATCTATGAACAATATTTGAATCTTCTATGAATTCTTTTATGTATGATTGAGTTATCTTTGCAAGTCTCTTCGAATTATCCTTTTGGTTTGGCTAACTAGATTGGTAGTTCTTGCAATGGGAGAAGTGCTTAGCTTTGGGTTCAATCTTGCGGTGTCCTTTCCTAGTGACAGAAGGGGCAGCAAGGCACATATTGTATTGTTGCCATCGAGGATAACAAGATGGTTTTTTTTTATCATATTGCATGAATTTATCCCTCTACATCATGTCATCTTGCTTAAGGCGTTACTCTGTTTTTAACTTAATACTCTAGATGCATGCTGGATAGCGGTCGATGAGTGGAGTAATAGTAGTAGATGCAGAATCGTTTCGATCTACTTGTCTCGGACGTGATGCCTATATACATGATCATACCTAGATATACTCACAACTATGCTCAATTCTGTAAATTGCTCAACAATAATTTGTTCACCCACCGTAGAATATCTATGCTCTTGAGAGAAGGCACTAGTGAAACCTATGGCCCCCGGGTCTATTCTCATCATATCAATCTCCATTACTTTATTACTTGCTTTGTTTTTTACTTTGCCTTTTACTTTTCACTTTGCATCTATCTATCAAAAATACCAAAAATATTATTTATCATCTCTATCAGATCTCACTCTCGTAAGTGACCGTGAAGGGATTGACAACCCCTAATCGCGTTGGTTGCGAGGAGCTATCATTTTGTGTAGGTACGAGGGACTTGTGCGTGGTCTCCTACTGGTTTGATACCTTGGTTCTCAAAAACTGAGGGAAATACTTATGCTACTTTGCTGCATCATCCTCTCCTCTTCGGGGAAATCCAATGCAGTGCTCAAGAGGTAGCAAGAAGAATTTCTGGCGCCGTTGCCGGGGAGGCTCACGCGAGCAAGTCAACTAAACCAAGTACCCATCACAATCCCTATCTCTCGCATTACATTATTTGCCATTTGCCTCTTGTTTTCCTCTCCCCCACTTCACCCTTGCCGTTTTATTCGCCCTCTCTTTCTGTCAGGACCCCGACTCAATGCCACATCGATCTAGCATG
>NC_041387.1:197792901-197802570 GCF_002162155.2 Triticum dicoccoides | reverse complement strand
TCAATTGCTTAACCGTAATTTGTTCACCCACCGTAGAATATCTATGCTCTTGAGAGAAGCCACTAGTGAAACCTATGGCCCCCGGGTCTAGTCTCATCATATCAATCTCCATTACTTTATTACTTGCTTTGTTTTTACTTTGCCTTTTACTTTTCAGTTTGCATCTATCTATCAAAAATACCAAAAATATTATTTATCATCTCTATGAGATATCACTCTCATAAGTGACCGTGAAGGGATTGACAACCCCTAATCGCGTTGGTTGCGAGGAGCTATCGTTTTGTGTAGGTACGAGGGACTTGTGCGTGGTCTCCTACTGGATTGATACCTTGGTTCTCAAAAACTGAGGGAAATACTTACACTACTTTGCTGCATCATCCTCTCCTCTTCGGGGAAATCCAACGCAGTGCTCAAGAGGTAGCAAAAGCCAACAGGTAGCAAGTGATAAAAGTGAGCGAAAATGGTATTGCAATGCTTCGAAACAAGGCCTAGGGTTCATACTTTCACTTGTGCAAGTTCTCTCAACAATAATAACATAATTGGATCATATAATAATCCCTCAACATGCAACAAAGAGTCATTCCAAAGTCACTACTAGCGGAGAAAAAACGGAGAGATTATTGTAGGGTACGAAACCACCTTAAAGTTATTCTTTCCGATCAATCCATTGGGCTATTCCTGTAAGTGTCACACACAACCCTAGAGTTCGTAGTAAAATAACACCTTAAGACACAAATCAACCAAAACCCTAATGTCACCTCAAGTATCCGTGGGTATGATTACACGATATGCATCACACAATCTTAGATTCATCTATTCAAACCAACACAAAGAACTTCAAAGAGCGCCCCAAAGTTTCTACTGGAGAGTCAAGACGAAAACGTGTGCCAACCCATATGCATAGATTCCCAAGGTCACGGAACCCGCAAGTTGATCACCAAAACATACATCAAGTGAATCAACAGAATACCCCATTGTCACCACGGGCATCCCACGCAACACATATATCAAGTGTTCTCATATCCTTAAAGACTCAATCCATTAGAAGAAGGTAGAGGGGGAGAAACATCATAAGATCCAACTATAATAGCAAAGCTCACGGTACATCAAGATCATGCCAAATCAAAAACACGAGAGAGAGAGAGAAAAAAAAATCAAACACATAGCTACTGGTACATACCCTTAGTCCCGAGGGTGAACTACTCCCTCCTCGTCATGGAGAGCGCGAGGATGATGAAGATGGCCACCGGTGATGGACCCCCCTCCGGCAGGGTGCCGGAACAGGGCCCCGATTGGTTTTTGGTGGCTATAGAGGCTTGCGGCGGCGGAACTCCCGATCTAGGTTTCTTTTTGGGGGTTTCTGTATTTATAGGAATTTTTGGCGCGAGTCTCACGTCAGGGGGGAGGGGTCTCCCAGTCATCCACGAGATAGGGGGCGCCCCCAGGGGGTAGGGCGTGCCCTCCACCCCCTTGGATGGCTCGGGACTCTTCTGGCCCAACTCTTTTACTTCGAGGGCTTCCTTTGGTCCATAAAAAAATCCACAAAAAATGGTAGGTCAATTGGACTCCATTTGGTATCTTTTCTGTAAAACTCAAAAACAAGGGAAAAACAGAAACTGGCACGGGGCTCTAGGTTAATAGGTTAGTCCCAAAAATCATATAAAATAGCATATAAATGCATATAAAACATCCTAGATGGATAATATAATAGCATGGAACAATAAAAAATTGTAGATACGTTGAGACGTATCAGGGGGTCATCTCCAATGCATAAACCGAATAAACAGGGACTTCTAAGTGTTCCTTGGAGGTGTTGGTGTAGATGTTGGGGCAGCCGGATTGACGTTGGAGTTGGGCGGTGCAGAAGGGCCTGATGCAGCGTCGTGGTGCAGTGAAGCCATAGCTGGTGAAGTAGCATCGACCTCCTCATCAATGACGCGCACAACGACATTTGGGGCGGATGATGTGTAATCAGAATCTTCAATTGATGGTGTAGGAAGCCATGTAGCTGATTGCGGAGGCTTGGAGTTAAACTTGAACCTTGCTGTGAAGCCATCTATAGTGAGTTCATCTTCAGAACAGAGCAGAGTGAGGCTCTTCCAAGCACGCCGATAGGCTTCATGTGCAATAAATGAGTTCTTGGTGGAGAGGTTGCGAATTTGATTGACATCCACAAGAAGACTCTGCATCTGACGCTAGATCCAGTCATGATTCCTATCATGCTTCTGACGTAAAGAAATAAGAAGTTCTCTGTCATTGAGTACTTGAGCATGCTTCTGAGGTCTTAGATGAATTGTGCTGGCAGTCACATCAGTCTTGGCATGATGCGGTAGAAGAAACTAACCGACAAGTGAACCAACAATAACAGTAGGATTGGACACATGTGCGGCTTCAAGAGGTGCCGAGAAGCTCTGAAAGGCAGCATAGTCTTCACGAACTGGTTCCTTGGCAGTTTTTGGATAGATGGCTTCATGAGACATATCGACTTCAGACAAGAAGACAACATGATTGTGCGCTGAAGCTTGATAGTTGACCAATGAGCGAAGCTTAATCAGCCGCATGATCCATGGTGCATAGAATTTCAGGCCAAACAAATCAATGCCTGAAGCTGCCAGCTGTCTGATGAAGAAATCATGAGTATTGAAGCGGATGCCATTAAGGATGTAGAAGACCAATGTCTTCACGGTGCCTTCAAGCTTCACATGGGAGGATTGCCCTTTGATTGGCCATAGAGAATGCTGCACAATGTGGTAGATGGTGCAAGGAAAGTACTCGAGTCATTGACATAGAAGTGTGTGGGGTACTCAGCATCTGTAGGCAATGGCTTCATCATGCTCAACATTTGGCTCATATTTGGTTATGGCTTCTGGAATATGCTCTCAAGTTCCTTAAAGCTGATAACCTGGCTCATAAAGATCACCAAGAGTGGACAGGGAAGTGAGCTCGATGATATCCTGAGCTTTGGCTTCATGATGGACATCTCCTGTCATCCACTCAAGGACCCATGTCTTCGAATCCCTATTGTAGCTTGATATGTGCAATGTGGCATAAAGTTGGAGCAGAAGCTCTTCATTCCAATGCTCCTTGTCAACGACAAAAGGGAGCAGGCCAACATCATAGAAGCACTCAAGGGCTTCTTCCAAGCATGGCAGTCCAGCCATGGCATCACAACATAGGCGCTTGTGTGGGAAGATTCTGTCCTGGTTGTACAAGATACATGAGTAATAACTATGTTATAAGTGGCTCCAGAATCTGTCTGAAGATATCTTTGTCTTCTTGTAGGGGTTCTTGGCCTTGTCGAAGAAAGTGTTGTGCTCTCTTAAGCTCAACACGCTGAAGGAGCACTCAATGGTGACAACGCTAGGAAGACTTGGCATTCTGGGCGTATCTGAGGCCTATGCTCGATGTGATAATCATCTTGTGGCCCAGGAGCTTCTGAAGGTGTAAGAACTGGCCACCTGATGCTAATCAACTCCCCTTCATGATTGGAGGCCCTCGCCATGGTGTGCGGAACTGGTGGAGCAGCAACAACATTTGAGGTGGATGGCTGAGCATCTTCAGTGGCGACATTGGCTTCAACTTGAAGAGTGGCTTCAGGCTACGGATTGGCTTCAGCCATGATAACATCACTGGCTTCAATTACAGGAGGGTCAGGCATGGTCACTTTTGGAATCACGACAGGTTCAGCAGGGGGAATAACAACTTGTTCTTCTTCATTTTCATCATTTGATGCAGCCGTAATATCTTCAGCCTCTTTGACTTTAGACTCTTGAGAAATATCTGAGGGGATGGCTTCAGGGAACACTTGGCGTGCTACTGAGCTGGTGGTGTGCACATCCTCTTTAGGAATACTGGACATGGAGACAGATGGCCTTTGGCCTCTGCGAAGCCTTCAAAATGAGGGTGACACATGCAGTGATGGCGTAGCCTTTTCCATATCTTTGCTGTAGTGGTTGGTGTCTCTAGCACTGGTGTGGTGATTGGAGCTGGTGGTGTACGTGGAATGACTTCATGGAGCGGGGAGTTGGGGTGTTGCTCTTCCTAGAACTCATCTTGTGCAATTGGTGTCATGAGACCAGCAATGCTTATTTGCTCATTGCTCGTGGGAGCAAGCGATGATAACAGATTCTAGGTCAGCTGTGGCACTTGAGGAAGGACTTCATCATCTTCTTTCTAAACATTGTCTTCTTGACCAATGTCTTCAGCTATGGTGGAGTCAACAACTGGAATTTCAACAGTTACATGATCCTCTGTGATAGCAGGTTCATGCACAACCATTCTACGTTCTCGGTTGGAGGATGAAGGGTAAGGCAACAAACAAGGGCTTCACAACCAATGACTCTGTAGGAGTAGATGAGGACTCTGGTGCTTGTGCCCTTTGTGAAGCCTTTGAAGACTCCATCTTTTGCTTCTTCTGGGATGGAGCGGCATTAGAAGCTTCATGGCTTCTGTGCTTCTTGGCTTCAGCCTCAGCTTGCTTGGTCCTCTTCCTTTCGGAATCAACGGATGGAGCATTTGGCTTGGGACCAGTCATGCTAGAAGGGAAGATGATCTTTGGCTTTTCTTGTCTTGGATCCTTAGCTTCGGGTTCAGCTGGCTTCTTCTTCTTGGCTGCCAACTTGGGGTCAATGCCTGGGCGCCCAAGTGCCTTTCTCTTTAAGGCTCATTGTGAGCCTGAACACATTTCTCGGCATGATATTTGAGGCGCTCTTGAGATCCCTTGGCGTCATCACGACGCTTTTGGAACTCTGGCTTCAGGTCAGCTAGCATCAACTTGAACTTTTGAACATCAGAAACACTGAGCCTTGCCACGTGCTTCTTGAAGACTGCCTTCTCATGGTCAATTTTGTTTTTCTTCTCAATGACTTTCTGAGCAATAGCAAGTTCCTTGGCTATGTAGCCTTGGAATGTGACACTGATGTCAATAGGCAACTGCAGATCATCAATGGTAAGAGAGGTGTCTTCAAACCATTCATCAATGAAATTATTTAGTATATCAACATCAAACAGAGGCAGATCCTTGAAGATTTCGGCCTCCTGTTTGCTCTTGATAAGTAGCTTCAGGGCATCATCTGCGAGATCTTCATCACTGGACAAATCTATTATGTCTTCATCATTCCGCAGGATGCTTCCTGGAGTAAGACGTTGCCCTGAGGTTTTCTTTGTCTTCACAGAAGTACGAGACAAGTCTTCAGAATGCACACTTGATTCAGGAGGTGCAATGACCAGTGGCTTCACTCTTGAAGTCTTTGGATCAGATACAAGCTTTGAAGCCTTGGCTTTCTTGGTAGGCTTCGAGGGTTCAGGAGCATGAGTTGGTTGGGATCTTTCTTGAGCAGCTTTAGCTCGAGCCATCTATTCAGCGAAATGAGCAAGATATGCATCAAAATCGGCAAACGGGCCAATGAGATTGGCATCAGCTTCATGAGAACCATCTTGCCTTGGTTCCGCTGGACCTAGCTTGAAGTCAATCCCAAGGTCCTTCTTGTTTTGGGTAGCAGAGGCCTTGGCGAACTGATAGTTGGCTTTAAATAAATCATCTTCACGACACCATCATAAGCTGGATGGATCTGTATTCTAAGGCATTGCCCGCCTTACCATGCAAGGAAAGAAGCCTTGCTGAATGGTTCCAGCCTTGGTCTTGGGGTGAAGCATTTTGTACACAATGTCATCCCAAGGTGGCCTTAAAACATTCTTGTCAGCATACTCGGGGGTCATGAAGTTGTACTGAAACAATTGTTCTTTCCAGTACCTGCGAATCCATTAAACACGAGATTTGCGCTGCCCATAGCTTTCTTCAGGATCTGATTTGTACATCTCGTATAGATC
The DNA here is from genome assembly GCF_002162155.2 of Triticum dicoccoides. NCBI lineage: Eukaryota > Viridiplantae > Streptophyta > Magnoliopsida > Poales > Poaceae > Triticum > Triticum dicoccoides. The sequence continues at coordinate 197,796,741 of NC_041387.1, read as the reverse complement.
TGGAGGCAGATCCTTTGCAGTATTATCACGACGTTGTCTGCCCCCTTTCTTAGCTGATTTGCCTCCTGCCATTGGCTTCACAAATATGTTTGGCTTCGCTCTGCTTGTCACACAAGAATTGGCTTCAGGAGAGTCAATATGACGCTGCAAGAAGTCTGGAAATGAATCCAGACTATGATAACCAAGAGACTCGCCCACAGACATGTACCTGTGACAGCATTAGAGATGCGAGGGGAGTAGGAGAGGCCATATGCATTCTCATAGGATTTTGAAGATAAATCAGTTTGGAGACATTGACCTCATAGTGTGAAGACATTCACTTATTTGGATAAGTTGGTTCCAGATTTGTATGAATCCATGAATAAATACAAGTGAGGAATCAAAATTGCTGTGAAGCATAAGTGAAAGGTACTTGCAAATCATGAGATGCAGAAAGAGGGAAGACCCAGATTTGGAAGTGTTGAAACAACTTTCTTAAAATATAGAAAGTTCATCGGATCAAATAAACGGTAAAAAGTAAGAGTTTAATTACCGCTAAAGAACAGAAGAAGAACTGCTAGACGAGTCGAAAGAGGAAGCCAAGCAGTTCGATCTCTCGCGCCCTAACTTGGCGGCGGAAGACAGCTACGGTGGTGGCGGGGCGAAGATGATTGCGGCCGGCGTGAGGACGATGATGGAGAGGTCGTGGCAGCGAAGCGCTTCTTCTCCGACGATGACGAGAGCTCGCGATGACGCAAGGGTTACGAGCGAGACAACGAAGGGAGTAAAGAATTTTGTTCGGGAAATCTAAAAATGTTCATGTTTACAAAAATATTCATGATTAGACATTTTATAATAACAAATTTTTGTTCGTAATTTTCATAGAGAGAGAAAATTTTGTTCGTAATTTTGAAAAATGTTCGCGCTTTCAGTTTTTGTTCATGTTTTTCAGAAAATGTTTCATTTTTGATAAATTCTTCTTGATTTCAGGGGAAAAAATGTCATTTTCATGTTGTTCCTTTATTTTGAATTTATATTTTAGATTCCAAAAAATGTTTCAAGTTTAATTTTTCTCTCTCTCTATGAAATATTAAAATGTTTGCACCTAATGTTCATATAAGGCGGACTACCATTTTATATACGAAATCCCAGGAATTATGGTGGCTATTAGCGTTGCTCACTTGCAGTAAGTTATTGTTCGTCCCTGCTACTGTTTTATGTTTCTTTAAGTCTAGCGCTTTGATCTTAACATGAGAAGTTGACTGTTGCAGTGGTTAGCATGGCACGACATGGACCACGAGGTCCCAGGATCGATCTGCAGCTCAAGCGCCCTCTCTTTTTTTGCGTTTTTCATATGGCGGTCGTGCCAATGGAAATGGGCCGGCCCAGGTTAGCGGCGCCTTGTGCGAAACGTCAGCACTTTGCCGCAACTAGCGGCAAATAGGAACCAGGGAACCTCCTATCTGCCGCATTCTGCGGCAAACTGGAGGGGCTTCGCACAGGGGTGCTTTGCCTGGGCTGGCCCACGCAAGAGCAGCCAATGGCGTAAAATACAACATAAAAAAAACTGCTCCGTCCAGGATTCAAACTCGCGTAACCTCGATAATAGACAAACGTGGCCAACCAGTAGAGTCGATCAACACTAGTGTTCTATCTGCAACGCGAAATCCTTTAGAACTAACCATATCAGCAAATCCAAAAGAATTCCTTATTTTTAGAACATTCAAAAGAAAATTCTGAATACTTTTAAAACAAAAAATATGAACAATTTTTTAAAAAAACGAACAAGTATGGCAAAAATTGCCCAATTTTTGGATTTGTAACCAAGTTTCAAAAAGCGTTGTATGAATTTGTGAACAAATTTTGAAAAAATGGAACATTTTTTCAATTCCCATTTTCTTGACAAACACGAACAAATTTAAAGCCGGGAACTTTTTCAATTTATGAACAAATGTTGATAACATGGAACATTTTTTTCAAAACATGAACATTTTGGACAAAAGGAAACATTTTTTGCATCTGTGAGCAAAAATCTGAAACTCTGAACAAATTTTCAAAATGTGACCATGAACGAAAGTTGAAAACAAGAACATTTTTTCAACTTATGAACAAATTTTGAAACCCGAACATTTTTTAAAATATAAAATATAAAGAATACTTTTTGAATTTGTGAACAAAATTCCAAACATGAACATTTTTTGAAAAATGAACATGTTTTCTAATGCACGAACATTTTTCAGATATCACGAATATTCTTTGAACTTCTGAGCAAAAATTAAAAACGAGAACTTTTTTTGAACTTCCGAACATTTTTTGAAATTTCAAACAAATTTGAATTTCTAAAAAGGAAAAAAAGGAATGAAAAAGCAAGTAGAAAAAGGAATTTCAAAATAAATAGAAAAAATAAAAAGAAAAAGAAATACGAGAAAAGAAAAAGGAAATGAAAAATATGTAACGGAAAAAAGAAAAAGAGAAAAAAGATTAAGAAAAAACTGCAAATAAAAAAGTGAAAAACACTAAAAAACCCGGTCCAGGAACCTTCTAGAAGCTTTCCAAAACCGATCAGGAAACTTCTAGGAGGTTCCCAAAACCAGAAACTGTAGCCCATTTTATCTTGTTAATGGGCCGGCCCACCTTGTTCGTCAGTCGTTCGCTCTCTGTGCGAAACTCCAGCAGTTTGACGCAACGCGTGTCGAATAGGGTTTTCCTCTTACCGGTGCTCTTCCACCGCTTCAGTACTCTCGACCATCGTGTGCATAGCTGAAACACACACATAGGCCTAAAAAAAACACATAGGCCTAAAAAAAAAGAAGCAAAAACACACACGAATCTCAAGGCAGAGAATCACCAGAGCCAAGGGACGCAAATCTCAAAGCAGGGAACCAACAGAGCTATGAATCTCAATGGAGAGAGCTCTTCTCCACCTTGTTCTATCCTGAACTCGCCATCACCACCTCTCGTCCTCTTCCTCGGCCGAAAAGAAAGATGGAGGCCTTCCTCGCCGGCTTCCGGGCGCCGCCTCGAGCTTCCGCCGTACCCACCGCCCGGAGCCCGCCTCCCAGCCCCTTTTTTCTCGGCACACGGCGCAGTAAGCCCTCCTCCTCCGCCTCCGTGGTCTGCATGGCGGTATGGTCTCTCTTACCATGCTTCATTGTTGCCGGCCAGTCCTTGAAGATAGGCAAGGGTCGTAATCTGTTGTGTATTTTTGTGTAGGAGCCACATCTCATATCAAAGTTGGATTCTACAGAGAAGGCATGGAAAGAAATGTCGGTATGGTTCTGTACTTCTTCTTTTGCGCAGACTGTACTTCTTTGTTCAGTGCCTACTTTCTGAATCTTCACAAACCCTTTTAGAGCCTGTTTATTTCATGCTCCCTCCGTCTTAGTGCTAAGATACATTCATTTGAGCGATAACTAATTCCAGATGGAGGGAGTAGCATTTTCGTACGAATTTTCTACAGTTTTAATCCTTATAAAATTCCCTACTTGAAGTTCTGTTATAAAATTAGTATTATTTTGGGACCAAGTCAAATTCTTCAAAGCTACCGCCTCATTATTCGAGGAAAGCATATGATATACAACTTAAATTTTGATTCTTTCATACAAATATATTATCAATTTACCATGCACGGGAATCTAATGAATGAGTATCTTCTTCAGATTAGATTGGGTGACCCTGACATTGTCTCAGATCCAAGCGAATACCAAAAACTTGCACAGTCTGTTTCCGATCTGGGAGAGGTATATTTGGCATAACTCGAGTGCCATTTGCTTTTCGTTATTTGGGTGTTATGACCGTTTGTGCATAGACATCTTCCCCAAATTTATCGATTTTTTTATGAAAAATATTCAGGTTGTGACG
>NC_041387.1:197791228-197792748 GCF_002162155.2 Triticum dicoccoides | reverse complement strand
CATATAGGGAATTTAAGGAATGTGAAAGGCAGATTGAAGAAACAAAAGGTTGGTATGTTTCAATATATATTTTTTGCCTTGGTTTAAGTACTGGATGCTCACATACTTTTTATTGACCAACATGATAGCTTTGCAAAAAGAGAATGGTGATGACCCTGATATGGCTGAGATGATAGCTTCAGAGCTAGAGTCTCTCTCTGATCAGCTTGCGGAGCTCGAGGAAAGACTGACGGTGGGTATGCCAGATATTTTTGATTTATACTTATTGAAGTACTTCTCATTGCGCTTACCTTTTCATGTTAGGTACTTCTGCTTCCAAGCGACCCTCTAAATTCACGTAACATCTTACTTGAAGGTATGCGTTGGTTTTCAAGTGTCCATCTGATCCTATCAACTTATCTAGGCAGTTGCTTTGACCATGTTCAATTGTTTTATCACTACTAATTTAGGCAAGTAAAAATATGTTAACTAGGGCATTTTTATTATACCAATTCTCTCCAATTCAGTTCAGGAAAAACTTACGTAAGAGTGCCATACTGCGGAAGTGTTTAACTTGCAATTGCTTCAGCTCTAGAAATTTCGTATCTGAGAACTCTGTTTTCTTTGTTTCTGCAGTAAGAGCTGGCACTGGAGGTGATGAAGCTGGAATTTGGGCTGGTGACCTTGTAGGTAGATGCAAATCGAGTATGATTTAGCAACTGCGATAGTATATATGTTGTTGTTTGGTCTAGGTAATAGCATATTATAACTTATTGATCATAATTTCATGATTTACGTGGATAACGACCTAAGAACTACTCAATGTGCAACAAAGATTTTTTGTTTTGGCAACCTCTATGTTGTTGTTTGAAAGTATACTCCCAGAATCATAGTGGATCATATTTATGACTTTATTGACATAATCCACACTAAATGTGTAATGTCTATTCTGCAGGTACGCATGTACCAAAGATATTGTGAGCTCAACAATTGGAAGTTTAAACCAGTTTCTTGCTCAGAAGTATGTACCTGCAAACTTAGCCTGACTATTGAATAAAAAAATGTTATTTCGCAAAAAAAGGAGAAGAATAAAAGCATGTTGATCGAGTAATTAAATCTTCCAGGCAGAAAAGGGTGGATACAAGACATATGTGATGGAGGTGAAGGGAAAGCAAGTCTACAGTAAACTGAAGTTTGAGTCAGGTGTGCACCGTGTTCAGCGTGTACCACAGACAGAGACTATGGGTCGTGTTCACACGTCAACCGCAACTGTGGCTATTATGCCAGAGGTGACTATTAGATGCCAATTTCTGACATGGATTTTATGTTTTCTTTTATTAAGTTTTATAATTGTGTTTTGATGGCACCATAGGCCGACGAAGTGGACGTGGTTATTGATCCAAAAGATATTGAACTTAAAGCTGCCAGATCTGGTGGAGCTGGAGGTATATCACTTCTGGAGTGTGTGATTCTTCTAGTATAATACTCTAGTACTTTGGGTGTATGTTACAATATCTTTCTGAAGGAAATGTACATTACAT
>NC_041387.1:197786163-197791135 GCF_002162155.2 Triticum dicoccoides | reverse complement strand
TTACAACTGATTTTTACGCTTGTATGTTATCGATCAATGCAGGGCAGAATGTTAACAAGGTGGAGACGGCTATTGATCTTATTCACAAGCCTACGGGAATAAGGATATTCTGCACAGAAGAAAGGTCACAACTTCAAAACAAAGAACGCGCGTTCCAGTTATTAAGAGCAAAACTGTAAGTTTCTATCATCTGAGTTATCCTTGTTATTGTGCAACCTTTTAATCTGTGTGTTACTTCCATATGCTTGCTTTCATCTTATTGTTTCTGCTTGTAAAGATGCTCTTTCGTAGTAATATTATAGTTGCATTTCTATCTTGAGTTTCTTCTCAAAGAAGCCATGAATTTGTGCCTTCTTTGAGTTCATATTTACTCTGTACATTTGCTACCATTGTCAAATGATAAGTTAGTTTCATGGTTGAGTTAATCCTTTGTGTGACTTATTTCATCTCCCATATATCTCTACATAAACATTACAGATATGAGATAAAGTTAAGGGAGCAACAAGAGTCCATAAGAACCCAGAGGTTACTACAGGTATGATATATGTTCTCTACAGAGGTTCATATGTTGCAAACTCATAGATGACCTACTGAAAGAAACAGAAATCTGTTTCCCAGATGATAATGTTCAGAAAAAAAAAGTTATACCAATGATGGTCGCAAAATATATATCTGAGTGGTGATATTGCATACACAAGTCTCTTAGTTATTGGCATGACTAACTTAAGGAATGCCATGCAAAATTTTGGTATACCCTATGTTGAATTTGCTAACACTGTTAATAATTAAAGGTCGGTACTGGTGCTCGCTCGGAGAAGATACGGACGTACAATTATAAGGTACTAGCACATTATGTCATCTTAGGGTTTCATGCCACTGAAATATTTGTGTTGCCAATGTTTGAAATATCTAAAGTATATTTGAGTCTATTTCAAATTTGGTCACAGGACAACAGAGTGACTGATCATCGGTTGAAGATGAATTTTGTATTGTCTAGCTTCCTTTTAGGAGATATTGAATCAGCTGTTCAGGTACATCACATATCATGATATGCAAATTGTGTGACATGCAACCATTTAGGAACTGAAGAACTAGCACATGACATAGAAATCCACAACGTTTGTTAATTTCGTTATCCTGAAACATCTACAGTCCTGCGCTGCATTGGAGCAGAAGGAACTCTTGGAGGAAATGGCCACTTCTTCTGCAGTGAAGGCGTGATCAGGTTAACTATTCCTTTTGCTTCTAGCCATATCCTAAAGGAGAACAGATCCAATGGCATCTTACAGTCGATGGAGATCGACGACCAAGATGTACATGAAAAAACTCGCGAGTAGCGAATCATATTCCTTGCGTGCACACACTGTTCTGTTTTCTCATGGTCATTTTGCATATACACTAGTGTCTGTAGACAATTTGATGCACTCCACTTGCCCTGATGGGAGCAGATTTTGAGTAGCTGAAATCGACATTTTTTTTACAACAAAGCGGTGACACTGGTTGAAAATCTACATAAAAGTTCTGTGTGGTTGAAGTCCTGAAGAGTGGTGATGTGTCTGTGGGTAATCTGTGCACCAGGATATTTTGTGCAGGCCCAGGTATCTAGAAAAAAAGACATTTACTCCAGAAGTTAAAAATGAGGGTGTGTCTAGGGCTCATCTAGATGTGACGTAACTATGTCAGTTGTGTCACATCTAAGTATGATATCAGCGTCACCTCACGTCAGAAGTAGCCCATCCCATCTCGACGGTTTGGCTCCCGGGCTCAGATGAGCCCGGGAGTGAATAGTAACATCGTTTAAAATACTAAACAAATTAAAAAAAATCATTTTTTTTGTGGTGAAAGATGCTTGAGTGCAATGATGTCGATACCAAATTTGGTGATATTTTGACATTTGAGAAGCTTGTGACCAAAAAAAAACAAATTTGAGTTTGAGATAAACATTTGAAAAACAACATTGTTCATGCCTGGATTTGTCTTTTTTGCCGTGCCCTCCTGGAATGTCCAAACATCACCAAATTTTGCACGAACATCACACACAAGCACATCTTGCTTGCAATTTTTTTTTAGATTTTTTTGAATTTTGATTTTGATTTTTAATCGCGTGTTCATTGGGCTCATCTGAGCTCGGGCATCAATTCGGGCACCGAATTGGATATTCGATCCCATCTCATGTTTGTTTGTTACTTTTTTCTTTGTTTCTCCTACGATACATAGCTAGGAAATGCACGGCGACATGCCGCGCTCGTGAAGGCGCTCATGCAAATGCTTGTTGTTTGATGATAAGATAACTATACAAAGTCACCCTAAACAACACATAACTAAACTGTGGTGCACACCATGAAAGTGCTAGTTATCGACTAGAGGAGGGGTGAATAGACGATTTTTATGGAAGTCTTCTAGACAGGTAATGTCTTCGAAGACAGACAATCAAATAACAGCTACACATTATGCAGCGAAAGATAAACTACACTAGATATCCCATAGTCAAAGAAACAGTACAGAGTAAGCACAAAGACATATAGCAGCTAGGTAGAACAGATAGGAATTGAAAGATAATATGAAGCCAAATATGCAATCAGAGAGAATTCTTCACAATATAAAGTCAAACAAAGTAGGCAAGCAATGACTTCACGAGATAAAACTGCAAGTAAGTATTGAAGAGATAGAACCAGTTGCTTGATGAAGACAAGGATTTGGTAGACCAGTTTCAGTTGCCGTGACAACTCTACGCCTGGTTAGGGAGGCTGAGATTGAACTCAGAAGACCACGTCTTCACCTTATTCCCCTTGAGCTAAGGTCACTTAGTCCTCGCCCATCACTCCGGTAAGTCTTCAAGGTAGACTTCCAAACCTTCACAGACTTCGTTCACCGGCGATCCACAATGACTCTTGAATCCTTAGAACGCGACGCCTAACCGACTGGAAGATCACAGTCTTCTAAGTGTAATAAGTCTTCAAATCACGTGGACAGAAAGACTTCAGTGATGCCAAACACTCTTTGGGCTTTGGGTGTTTTGGGATTTGTCCTCGCAAGGATTCTCTCTCAAAGGCTTCGGAGGTGGGTTGCTCTCAAACGATAAAAGCCGTGCACTAACTCTGAGCAGCCACCAATTTATGGTGGAGGGGGTGGGCTATTTATAGCCAGGAGGCAACCCGACATGATATGTCCGAAATGACCCTGAGTCAAGGAACCGACACGTGTCCAACGGTTGGGTTTCAAAGACACGCGACAACTTGACTTGGGCTACAAGCAAAGCTGACTTATCCAACATAGGATAAAATTTTCTCTCATTGTCTTCACTCGAAGACATAGGATTTGGGTTGAGCATCACGTCAGTTTTCTATCTTTGTTCACTTGGACCCCACTTGACAGTTCGGTGGTTCCTATGACTCAAGAAAGAAGAAAATGAAACTACGAAAGAAACTATGTCTCCGCACTCCATTGTCTTCAAGTGAATGTCTTCACACGTCATTATCTTCGACGTGAATGTCTTCATGAACCACCATTGTCTTCAATGTCTTCATACATTTTTGGGGGTGATGTCTACTACGCAACCTTCTTCTTGTAGATGTTGTTGGGCCTCCAAGTACAGAGGTTTATAGGACAGTAGCAAATTTCCCTCAAGTGGATGACCTATGGTTTATCAATCCATGGGAGGCGTAGGATGAAGATGGTCTCTCTCAAACAACCCTGCAACCAAATAACAAAGAGTCTTGTGTCCCCAACGCACCCAATACAATGGTAAATTATATAGGTGCACTTGTTCGGCGAAGAGATGGTGATACAAGTGCAATATGGATGGTAGATATAGGTTTTTATAATCTGAAAATATAAAAACAGAAAGGTAGCAAGCGATAAAAGTGAGCGAAAACGGTATTGCAATGCTTCAAAACAAGGCCTAGGGTTCATACTTTCACTAGTGCAAGTTCTCTCAACAATAATAACATAATTGGATCATATAACAATCCCTCAACGTGCAACAAAGAGTCACTCCAAAGTCACTAATAGCGGAGAACAAACGAAGAGATTATTGTAGGGTACAAAACCACCTTAAAGTTATTCTTTCTGATCAATCCATTGGGCTATTCCTATAAGTGTCACACACAACCCTAGAGTTCGTAGTAAAATAATACCTTAAGACACAAATCAACCAAAACCCTAATGTCACCTAGATACTCCAATGCCACCTCAAGTATCCGTGGCTATGATTATACAATATGCATTACACAATCTCCGATTCATTTATTCAAACAAACACAAAGAACTTCAAAGAGTGTCCCAAAGTTTCTACCGGAGAGTCAAGATGAAAACGTGTGCCAACCCATATGCATAGATTCCCAAGGTCACGGAACCCGCAAGTTGATCACCAAAACATACATGAAGTGAATCAATAGAATATCCCATTCTCACCACGGGCATCCCACGCAAGACATGCATAAAGTGTTCTCAAATCCTTAAAGACTCAATCTGATAAGATAATTTCAAAGGGAAAACTCAATCCATTACAAGAAGGTAGATGGGGAGAAACATCATAAGATCCAACTATAATAGCAAAGCTCGCGGTACATCAAGATCGTGCCAAATCAAGAACACGAGAGAGAGAGAGAGAGATCAAACACATAGCTACTGGTACATACCCTCAGCCCCGAGGGTGAACTACCCCCTCCTCGTCACGGAGAGCACCGGGATGATGAGGATGGCCACCGATGATGGATTCCCCCTCCGGCAGGGTGCCGGAACAGGGTCCCGATTGGTTTTTGGTGGCTACAGAGGCTTGCGGCGGCGGAACTCCCAATCTAGGTTTCTTTTCGGGGGTTTCTGTATTTATAGGAATTTTTGGCGTCGGTCTCACGTCAGGGGGGAGGGGTCTCCCAGTCATCCACGAGATAGGGGGGCGCCCCCAGGGGGTAGGGCGCACCCTCCACCCTCGTGGATGGCTCGGGACTCTTTTGGTCCAACTCTTTTACTT
>NC_041387.1:197784897-197785414 GCF_002162155.2 Triticum dicoccoides | reverse complement strand
CTTAAAACAATAATACTTCAAGCATACTAACAAAGCAATCATGTCTTCTCAAAATAACATGGCGAAAGAAAGATTATCCCTATAAAATCATATAGTCTAGCTATGCTCCATCTTCGTCACACAAAATACTTAAATCATGCACAACCCCGATGACAAGCCAAGCAATTGTTTCATATTTTGATGTTCTGAAACCTTTTCAACTTTCACGCAATACATGAGCGTGAGCCATGAACATAGCACTATAGGTGGAATAGAATGGTGGTTGTGGAGAAGACAAAAAGAGAGAGATAGTCTCACATCAACTAGGCGTATCAACGGGCTATGAAGATGCCCATCAATAGATATCAATGTGAGTGAGTAGGGATTGCCATGCAACGGATGCACTAGAGCTATAAGTGTATGAAAGCTCAAAAAACTAAGTGGGTGTGCATCCAACTTGCTTGCTCACGAAGACCTAGGGCAATTTGAGGAAGCCCACCATTGGAATATACAAGTCAAGTTCTATAATGAAAAATTC
>NC_041387.1:197761460-197784837 GCF_002162155.2 Triticum dicoccoides | reverse complement strand
CAACATAGAAGACTCTCTATCATGAAGATCATGATGCTACTTTGAAGCACAAGTGTGGTAAAAGGATAGTAGCATTGCCCCTTCTCTCTTTTTCTTCTTTTTTTTGATTGGGTTCTTTGGCCTCTTTTTTATTGGCTTTTTCGGCCTCTTTTTTTATTTCCTCACATGGGACAATGCTCTAATAATGATGATCATCACACTTTTATTTACTTACAACTCGATACTAAGAACAAAAATATGACTCTATATGAATGGCTCCGGCGGTGTACCGGGATGTGCAATGAATCAAGAGTGACATGTATGAAAGAATTATGAAAGGTGGGTTTGCCACAAATTCGATGTCAACTACATGATCATGCAAAGCAATATGACAATGATGAAGCATGTCATAATAAACGGAACGGTGGAAAGTTGCATGACAATATATCTTGGAATGACTATGGAAATGCCACAATAGGTAGGTATGGTGGCTGTTTTGAGGAAGGTATATGGTGGGTGTATGGTACCGGTGAAAGTTGCGCGGTACAAGAGAGACTAGCAATGGTGGAAGGGTGAGAGTGCGTATTATCCATGGACTCAACATTAGTCATAAAGAACTCACATACTTATTGCAAAAATCTATTAGTCATTGAACGAAGTACTACGCGCATGCTCGTAGGGGATAGATTGGTAGGAAAATACCATCGCTCGTCCCCGACCGCCACTAATAAGGAAGACAATCAATGAATACCTCATGCTCCAAATTTGTTACACAACGGTTACCATACGTGCATGCTACGGGACTCACAAACCTCAACACAAGTATTTCTCAAATTCACAATTACTCTACTAGTACGACTCTAATATCACCATCTTCATATCTCAAAACAATCATCAAGAATCAAACTTCACATAGTATTCAACGCACTTTATATGAAAGTTTTTATTATATCTCTCTTGGATGCCCATCATATTAAGACTAAATTCATAACCTAAGAAAATTACCATGCTGTTCTAAAAGACTCTCAAAATAATATAAGTGAAGCATAAGAGTTCATCAATTTTTTCAAAATAAAACCACCGTCGTGCTCTAAAAAGATATAAGTGAAGCACTAGAGCAAATGGCAAACTACTCCAAAAGATATAAGTGAAGATCAAAGAGTAGTCGAATAATTATGTAACTATATGAAGACTCTCTAACATTTAAGAATTTCAGATCTTGGTATTCTATTCAAATAGCAAGCAAAACCTAATAAAATAAAACAAAATGACGCTCCAAGCAAAACACATTTCATGTGGTGAATAAAAATATAGCTCCAAGTAAAGTTACCGATGAACGAAGACGAAAGAGGGGATGCCTTCCGGGGCATCCCCAAGCTTAGGCTCTTGGTTGTCCTTGAATATTACCTTGGGGTGCCTTGAGAATCCCCAAGCTCAGGCTCTTGCCACTCCTTATTCCATAGTCCATCAAATCTTTACGCAAAACTTGAAAACTTCACAACACAAAACTCAATAGAAAACTCGTAAGCTCCGTTAGTATAAGAAAATAAAACCACCACTTAGGTACTGTTGTGAACTCTTTCTAAATTCATATTGGCGTTGTATCTACTATATTCCAACTTCTCCATGTTTCATACCCTCCAATACTACTCATAGATTCATCAAAATAAGCAAACAACACAGGAAATTGAATCTGTCAAAAACATAACAGTCTGTAGTAATCTGTAACTCTTGAATACTTTTGTAACTCCAAAAATTCTGAAATAAATTTGTGGACTTGAGGAATTTGTCTATTAATCTTCTGCAGAAAGAATCAACTTAAAATCACTCTTTTGTTAAAAATGAAAATTATTCTCGTGAGCGCAAAGTTTCTGTTTTTTACAGCAAGATCGCATTAATTTTCACCCAAGTCTTCCCAAAGGTTCTACTTGGCACTTTATTGATACAAAATCTATAAAACATGATTACTATAGTAGCTTAATCATGTGAACACACAAAAACAGTAGGGGTAAATGTTGGGTTGTCTCCCAACAAGCGCTTTTCTTTTAATGCCTTTTTAGCTAGGCATGATGATTTCAATGATGCTCACATAAAAGATAAGAATTGAAACACGAGGAGAGCATCATGAAGAATATGACTAGCACATTTAAGTCTAACCCACTTCCTATGCATAGGGATTTTGTGAGCAAACAACTTATGGGAACAAGATCTACTAGCATAGGAAAGCAAAACAAGCAAGCTTCAAGATTTTCAACACATAGAGAGGAAACTTGATATCATTGCAATCCCTACAAGCATATATTCCTCCCTCATAATAATTTTCAGTAGCATCATGAATGAATTCAACAATATAACCGTCACATAAAGCATTATTTTCATGATCTACAAGCATAGAAATTTTAGTACTCTCCACATAAGCAAAATTCTTCTCATTCGGAATAGTGGGAGTATCATAAGAAACTCGAATACTATAAATTGTTTCCACATTAAAAGAGTAATGTTCAGAAAAAGGGTAATCATAATCATGACAAGTTTTGTAAATATAATCATCACTACTTTTTATAACATAAGTATCATCACAATAATCATCATAAGTAGCAACTTTGTTCTCATCAAAATCAATTGAAACCTCTTCCAAGATAGTGGAATAATTACTAAATAAAGTCATGACCTCTCCAAAGCCACTTTCATAATTATGACAATAAGATTCAACATCCTCCAAAATAGTGGGATCATTACTTCCTAAAGTTGACACTATTCCAAACCCACTTTCATCAATATAATCATCATAAATAGGGGGCATGCTATCATCATAATGAATTTGCATATCAAAACTTGGGAGACTAAAAATATCATCTCCATTAAACATAGCATCCCCAAGCTTGGGACAAACATTAATTGCAGCAAATAAATTCTCAGACATGTCATTCTCATCAAACATATCATCCCCAAGCTTGGGCCTTTGCATATGATAAGTATAATCACTCTCATCATTAATAGTATGGATAGCACCAACAATATAGCAATTATCATCCTCACAATGAGTAGTAGGAGTAACATCATTTGGGAGGGATACCTTTTTACCTTTGCTTCTCTGTCTTTTCTTTTTCTTCTCCACATTATGTGTGGGTTTAGTCCTCACAATGAGTAGTAGGAGTTCCTTATTAATGAGATTGGTTGAATAGAAAGCTCCTCCTCGTTACCCGATTCATCGTAAGAAAGAATAGAAGGATATTGGGAAATCTCTTCCCTTTCATTAGTATTCTCTTCATCTTCTATTTGTTTTCTTGTCTTTATGTAATTGGCAATATAAGGATTTTCAATGCAATTCACCGCACAATACATATAAATTTCCTCTAGATCAAAATCTAGAACTTTATTAAGGACAAATACTGGCATATCCTTAGTTATACGTTTCATTTCTTCATAACCCACAAGCAAACTAAGTTGATTATAATGCGCAAGGAAATCAAGTCATCACAATTTTTGGACACGATTCGATCATGAAACAATTTGCATCAGATATTTAAATGACCACGTTCATTGCAAAGTTCACAATGATGGCTAAGAAAATTTAAATTTTCAGCACAAACATCTAACCTTTCTTGCAACCATTTAGTTTCTAAATACTTATGCCGCTTGCAAAATCTATCTTCCCTATTTGGTGTGTACTTGCAAACTCTATGCACTCCACAAAAGTTGACATGCTTATAAGAGACATTTTTATCATGACTAGTGCAATCATCATTAGTACTATGGATATTCAAAGAGTTCATACTAACAACATTGCAATCATGCTCATCATTCAAAGATTGTATGCCAAACATTTTATTGCATTATTCTTCTAACACTTTGGCACAATTATTAGAATCCTTATTTTCAGGAAAGACATTAAAAAGATGAAGCACATGAGGCACCCTCAATTCCATTTTTTTGTAGTTTTCTTTTATATACTAAACTAGTGATAAAACAAGAAACAAAAAGATTCAATTGCAAGATCTAAAGATATACCTTCAAGCACTAACCTCCCCGGCAACGGCGTCAGAAAAGAGCTTGATGTATACTACGCAACCTTCTTCTTGTAGACGTTGTTGGGCCTCTAAGTGCAGAGGTTTGTAGGACAGTAGCAAATTTCCCTCATGTGGATGACCTAAGATTTATCAATCCGTGGGAGGTGTATGATGAAGATGGTCTCTCTTAAACAACCCTGCAACCAAATAACAAAGATTCTCTTGTGTCCCCAGCACACCCAATACAATGGTAAATTGTATAGGTGCACTAGTTCGGCGAAGAGATGGTGATACAAGTGCAATATGGATGGTAGATATAGGTTTTATAATATGAAAATATAAAGCTGATACGTCTCCAACATATCTATAATTTTTGATTGCTCCATGCTACTTTATCTACTGTTTTGGACCATATTGGGCTTTATTTTCCACTTTTATATTATTTTTGGGACTAACCTATTAACCGGAGGCCCAACCCAGAATTGCTATTTTTTGCCTATTTCAGTGTTTCGAAGAAACAGAATATCAAACGGAGTCCAAACGGAATGAAACCTCCGGGAACGTGATTTTCTCATAGAACGCGATCCAGGAGACATGGACCCTAGTCCAAGATGTAACAGAGGCGGTCACGAGGGTGGGGGCGCGCACCCCCCTAGGGCACGCCCCCCTGCCTCGTGGCCCCCCTATTGATCCACCGACGTACTCCTTCCTCCTATATATACCTATGTATCCCCAAACGATCAGAAGAGGAGCCAAAAACCTAATTCCACCGCCGCAACCTTCTGTATCCATGAGATCCCATCTTGGGGCCTGTTCTGGAGCTCCGCCGGAGGGGGCATCCACCATGGAGGGCTTCTACATCAACACCATAGCCCCTCCGAGAAGTGTGAGTAGTTTACTTCAGACCTTCAGGTCCATAGCTAGTAGCTAGATGGCTTCTTCTCTATTTTTGGATCTCAATACAATGCCCCCCCTCTCTCGTGGAGATCTATTCGATGTAATCTTCTTTTTGCGGTGTGTTTGTTGAGAATGATGAATTGTGGGTTTATGATTCAGTTTATCTATGAACAATATTTGAATCTTCTATGAATTCTTTTATGTATGATTGAGTTATCTTTGCAAGTCTCTTCGAATTATCCTTTTGGTTTGGCCAACTAGATTGGTAGTTCTTGCAATGGGAGAAGTGCTTAGCTTTGGGTTCAATCTTGCGGTGTCCTTTCCTAGTGACAGAAGGGGCAGCAAGGCACATATTGTATTGTTGCCATCGAGGATAACAAGATGGTTTTTTTTATCATATTGCATGAATTTATCCCTCTACATCATGTCATCTTGCTTAAGGCGTTACTCTGTTTTTAACTTAATACTCTAGATGCATGCTGGATAGCGGTCGATGAGTGGAGTAATAGTAGTAGATGCAGAATCGTTTCGATCTACTTGTCTCGGACGTGATGCCTATATACATGATCATACCTAGATATACTCACAACTATGCTCAATTCTGTAAATTGCTCAACAATAATTTGTTCACCCACCGTAGAATATCTATGCTCTTGAGAGAAGGCACTAGTGAAACCTATGGCCCCCGGGTCTATTCTCATCATATCAATCTCCATTACTTTATTACTTGCTTTGTTTTTTACTTTGCCTTTTACTTTTCACTTTGCATCTATCTATCAAAAATACCAAAAATATTATTTATCATCTCTATCAGATCTCACTCTCGTAAGTGACCGTGAAGGGATTGACAACCCCTAATCGCGTTGGTTGCGAGGAGCTATCATTTTGTGTAGGTACGAGGGACTTGTGCGTGGTCTCCTACTGGTTTGATACCTTGGTTCTCAAAAACTGAGGGAAATACTTATGCTACTTTGCTGCATCATCCTCTCCTCTTCGGGGAAATCCAATGCAGTGCTCAAGAGGTAGCAAGAAGAATTTCTGGCGCCGTTGCCGGGGAGGCTCACGCGAGCAAGTCAACTAAACCAAGTACCCATCACAATCCCTATCTCTCGCATTACATTATTTGCCATTTGCCTCTTGTTTTCCTCTCCCCCACTTCACCCTTGCCGTTTTATTCGCCCTCTCTTTCTGTCAGGACCCCGACTCAATGCCACATCGATCTAGCATGAAACACCTCATATCACTTTGTGGCCTCACGCACGGTATTCCCACGGGTGTCGCCTTACCTTTGCCCGGGACCGTTTGCGCCTTTTGGCACACGTATATGACAGTGTCGCTAGCATCTATATGATAAGGAGCCCGGGCTGACATGGCTAGTCGTAAACCCAAAGTGGCACAGACTTACAGGGACAGGCATCCATGACCCAGCATCGAACGTGTCGGTCATCAGCGAGTGAATCCAGGCTGTAGCACTGGGCTAGCAGGACTCCGGTGAACCGGGCTGTAGCGGGCTAACAGGACTCCGGTATTCATCGCGTGACATTTCCCCGAAGGGACAGACACAGGAACGAAGAAGGACACATGCCGGCCAGCCTAAGTGTTCCGGAGCAGTAGCAAGCTACCATGGCTCGGTGGAAACACTAGGAGACATTTCCCGATAAGAGAGGATACTAAAGATAAACAACTAGATAGTCAGATCCCACACATACCAAGCATTTCAATAACATACACACAATATGCTCGATATGTGCAAACACAACATGGCATCACAACATGACTCTACGACTCAAGTAATTTATTCAATAGGCTCCGAGGAGCGAGATATTACAAACAGGGGTCTCATGACCCAACATTCAGAGCATACAAATCAAAGCACAAGCGGAAGCTATCATGTCTGGGTACAGACATCTATAAATGAAAAAGGCTGAGAAGCCTGACTATCTATCAGATCCTGCCGAGGGCACAAGATCGTAGCTGAGGTAACAAGCTAAACGTCGAAGTCCACGCGAAACTACTAGTGAGACCGAAGTCTCTCTGCAAAAACATAAAATAGGCAAACGTGAGTACAAATGTACCCAGCAAGACTTACATCAGAACTAACTACATATGCATCATTATCAACAAAGGGATGGTGGGGTTTAACTGCAGCAAGCCAGCTTTGACTCGGTGGCTATCCTGAACTACGACTGCAATGTAACTCTTTTGAGGTGGCGCACACGAGTCCACATATTCCCCATATCAATACACCACTATGGATCCGCTCCCGTCTCCCTACGAGAACGCCATCCATAGCACTCACGCTTATCTTGCGTATTTTAGAGTATCCACTTTCACTTGTCTATGAACTGATATAAGCAACCCAGAAGTCCTTTACCGCGGACACGGCTATTCGAATAGATGATATTAACCCTGCAGGGGTGTACTTCTTCATACATGTTTCCACCACTTAGCGTCTGCACACGACATGTGCTCGGCAGACTTCAAGCGAAAGCCGACGTGGGTGTAGACCACGACCTACCTAAACACTCAAGTCTCTAGTCCAGGTTTATCGCCTATTCGGGTTCCATCCATGAGGAGATCCGGCCGGAGTTTCGCTCATAGCCCCAAATGATGTGAACAGGGTTCCGTGACACCAAACGGGCGCTCGGTATACCCGGCCACGTGCCTACCGCATCACAGCCCACCCCTACGGTCAGCGCTGTCCACGGCCTCCAGCATACTACAAACACCAGAAACTACTTGCAACTCCTGGACAGAGGACTAGGGTGAATAAGAAGTCGAGCGGGGTCATATTTCAGGGCCCAATGTATGGTAGTAGCTGAATCATGGATCACAAACATAGAACTCAGTTCCTGAGGACGGCTGCAATGAGACAACCCACCATGTACTCCTACATGGCCTCTCACCGCTACCTTTACCAAATCGTGTTCACACACTTAGCTCACACACAGTAGGACATGTTCACACACCTCTGATTCATCCCCGATGAATCAGACCTGACTCAACTCTAAGCAGTAGCAGGCATGACAAACAAACATGAATGAGTAGGCACAACAGGGCTCAAACAACTCCTACTCATGCTAGTGGGTTTCATCTATTTACTGTGGCAATGACAGGTCATGCAAAGGATAAAGGGGTTCAGCTACCGCAGCAAGTAATAGTTGAATCGTTGTTGTCCTAATGCATTAAAAGAGAGCAGGAGCGAGAGAGTAGGATTGTATCGGAATGAACAAAGGGGTTTTGCTTGCCTGGCACTTCTGAAGATAACATTGAGTCTTCATTAGTGTCAACGATCACATCATCGGTATCACGTCTATCGAGAGGGGACAAATACCGGCAACACAGAAGGGAACACAATCAATGCAATGCACAATATGATGCATGATCATGACATGGCAAAATGAATGTGTTTTGGGCTAATGCAACTAGCAACAGATTAAATGAAGTTGGTTTGAATACAAGATTCAAATTCAAACTCCATATGTGATTATTCAAATGCCATTTAATTGATTTGTGCTAAACAGAAGCTATAAGTTGTTCTAACATGCATGAAAATGGTATAGATGGATTCCTTGAATTTTTCTGATAATTTTTCATATATAAATTATTTAATTTGGAGTTACGGTTAATTTTCTATGATTTATTGAAGTTTAGGGCATTTTCTGAAATTCCTGAATAATAATAAATCCAGAAATGAATTATGACGTCAGCACCACGTCACTGTGACGTCAGCATATTCAACTGGGCTGGCTCGGGTCAAACCTGACGTGTGGGGGCCACACGTCAGTGACACAGGACCTAATCCCGGTCAAACCCAGCGCTGACTGGGGTTTGACCAGGGGTGGGGCCCACAGTCAGTGGCCTAGGGGGTTGGTTAGTGCGTCATTAGTGGCTAATGACAGTGCCACGTCACTGGCCACCGGAGTTCGGCCGGCGGCGACCCGAAACGCGGCGGATGTTCACTGGGGTTGCGCTACGGGCGGCGGCTGGACGCGCGAAGGCCACCAGAAGGTAGCCCGTACACGGCCGCACCTAGCTGGCTGCACGAGGGGCCGCGGGGTGGCCGGAGACCACGGCGGCGAGCACTTCCGCGGTGGCCGGAGTTCGGGCGCGAACGGTGGCGAAGCTACGGCGCACTAGAGGAGTAAACGAGGAGGGCTACGTGCTCCTGGGGGTTCACCGAGCACGGTGATGTGCTCAGGCGCGGGCTGCGGTGGCCCTGGCCACGGCGGCGCCATGGCCGACGGCGATGGGGTTTCGGTCTTGGTGGATAACCTAGCTACGGCGTGCGAACGACGAAACAGAGAGGGGGAAACGGACGGAGAGCTCACGTAGACCCTGTAGAGGTGGACGGCGAGCTTGAGGGAGGCCGGACGGGGATGAATTTGACGGCGGCGATCCGCGGTGGCCGAGGAGGGGAACGGCGAAGCTGGCCCCATCCAGGGCTTCCGGCGCCTTCTGTCTTGGTGAGGAGGAAGAGGGAGGACCGGCGGAGCTTTGGGAGGCGTCGGGGAGGCGAGGCGGTGGTTGTGGCCGCGGCGAACGGCGTCGGTGGCGACGGGGCTCCGCTCGGTGGAAGAGAGAGGGAGCCAGAGAAGGGGGGGGGAGAAGGCACGGGGAGGGTGCGAGGCCTGGGAGGGTGCGTGGCGTCGCGGACGGGGTCCAGGGCGACGAGAGGAAGCAGGAGGTGGCCAGGGGAAGCAGGAGGTGGCCGAGGCCTCTCGGGCGCGCGCCACACCTCGCCTCTGCCTACTGGCAGAGGAAGACGACAGGGGGGGGAGTGGAGATGGGCTGGGCCGTGCTGCTGGGCCAGGTGGGCTACGAGGTGAGCGCCAGGTAGTCCTTCTCTCTCTTTCTATTTCTGTTTTTATTTATCTATTTTGTTCTGTGTTGTTTTAGTTTAGTAAAATACTAAACCATTTTATAAAATCCTGAAAATAGTTATGTGGCTATAGTTAAAATATACCAAACCACATAAAATGTTCCAGTAATTATTGGACATATATTATTTATATATCAAATATATATCCAATGCAAATAGCTATTTATTTAATTCAAAGGCCCAAAATAATTAACTCTGAGATACCAAAAATATTGTTTTGAGTTTTACCTCTTTGCAATATTTTCAGAGACTAAGAGGAACATTTTCTTGGACTTCTTTGAGGAGATTTTAATGTTGATCATTTTTAGAAGGTTTCTGAGGCTTTGAAAATTCCTAAATTCAAATTTCATTTGAATTAAAACATGATGCTCACATGAGGTCTAGCCTAGTGCATAACAGGACCAGGGATGTGACACTTTCCCAATCTCCTCCTCTCTTTCCCGTTTTCCTTTTCCCGTTGCCTTTCTATTTGCTTGTGTGTTGGATTACTTGTTGCCATGGCGCAAGATAATACCAAATTGTGTGATTTCTCGAATACCAATAATAATGATTTCCTTAGTACTCCAATTACTCCTCTTAATGATGTTGAGTCTTGTGAAATCAACACCGCTTTGCTGAATCTTGTTATGAAAGATCAATTCGCCGGCCTTCCTAGTGAAGATGCCGCTAATCATCTAAACAACTTTGTTGATTTGCGTGATCTGCAAAAGAAGAAAGATACGAATAACAATATTGTCAAATTGAAGTTATTTCCGTTTTCATTTAGAGATCGTGCTAAAGTTTGGTTTTCGTCTTTGCCTAAAAATAGTATTGATTCTTGGAACAAGTGCAAAGATGCTTTTATCTCTAAGTATTTTCCTCCCGCTAAGATCATCACTCTTAGGAACGATATTATGAATTTTAAACAACTTGATCATGAGCATGTTTCCCAATCTTGGGAAAGAATGAAATTGATGCTTCACAATTGCCCTACTCATGGTTTGAATTTATGGATGATCATACAAATTTTTTATGCCGGATTGAATTTTGCTTCTAGAAATCTTTTAGATTCGGCCGCGGGAGGCACGTTTATGGAAATTACGTTAGGAGATGCTACAAAATTGCTTGATAATATTATGGCTAATTATTCTCAATGGCACACCGAAAGATCTTCTAGTAAAAAAGTGCATGCTATAGAAGAAATCAATGTTTTGAGTGAAAAGATGGATGAACTTATGAAGATGTTTGCTACTAAAAATACTCCTCTTGATACCAATGATATTCCTTTGTCTACTTTGCTTGAGAATAATAATGAATCTATGGATGTGAATTTTGTTGGTAGGAATAGTTTTGGAAACAACACGTATAGAGGGAATTTTAATCCTAGGCCTTATCCTAGTAATCCTTCTAATAATTATGGAAATTCCTACAACAACTCTTATGGAAATTTTAAGAAGATGCCCTCTGAATTTGAGAGTAGTGTTAAAGAGTTTATGAATTCACAAAAGAATTTTAATGCTTTGCTTGAAGAGAAATTGCTTAAAGTTGATGATTTGGCTAGGAACATTGATATAATTTCTCTTGAAATTGATTCTTTAAAGCTTAGATCTATTCCTCCTAAGCATGATATCAATGAGTCTCTCAAAGCCATGAGAATTTCCATTGATGAGTGCAAAGAAAGAACCGCTAGGATGCGTGCTTTGAAAGATGCCTTTATTAAAGCGTGTTCTTCCAATTCCTATGAAAATCAAGATGAAGATCTAAAAGTTATTAATGTGTCCCCCATTAAATCTTTGTTTTGCAATATGAATCTTGATGAAACTTAATATGATCTTCCTTTACCTAGAAGGCGTTCTAAGAATTCAGAGTTTGTAGATCTTGATGATGAATTTGATAAAAGTGGGATTGAATGAAATAAAAACCTAGATATTGCTAAACCCACTATTTTGGATCTCAAGGAATTTAATTATGAAAGTTGCTCTTTAATTGGTTGTATTTCCTTGTTGCAATCCGTGCTAGATTCTCCTCATGCTTATAGTCAAAATAAGGCCTTTACCGAACACATTGTTGATGCCTTGATGCAATCTTATGAAGAAAAACTTGAGTTGAAAGTTTCTATCCCTAGAAAACTCTATGATGAGTGGGAACCTACTATTAAAATTAAAATTAAAGATTATGAGTTTCATGCTTTGTGTGATTTGGGTGCTAGTGTCTCTACTATTCCCAAAACTTTATGTGATTTGCTAGATTTCCGTGACTTTGATGATTGCTCTCTAAACTTGCATCTTGCATATTCCACTATTAAAAAGCCTATTGGAAGAATTAATGATGTTCTTATTGTTGTAAATAGGAATTATGTGCCTGTAGATTTTATCGTTCTTGATATAGATTGCAATCCTTCATGTCCTATTATTCTTGGTAGGCCTTTCCTTAGAACGATTGGTGCAATTATTGATATGAAGGAAGGGAATATTAGATTCCAATTTCCCTTAAAGAAGGGCATGGAACACTTCCCTAGAAAGAAAATAAAATTACCATATGAATCTATCATGAGAGCTACTTATGGATTGCCTACCAAAGATGGCAATACCTAGATCTATCCTTGCTTTTATGCCTAGCTAGGGGCGTTAAACAATAGCGCTTGTTGGGAGGCAACCCAATTTTATTTTTGTTTTTTTGTTTTTGCTTATGTTTAGGAATAAATAATCCATCTAGCCTCTGTTTGGATGTGGTTTTATGTTTTAATTAGTGTTTGTGCCAAGTAGAACCTGTAGGATAACCTACGATGATAGTTGATTTGATTCTGCTGAAAAACAGAAACTTTGCACGCAGGAATATAATTTTGTTAAATCACAGGAACGTGATTTTGCGTTGATTCTTTTTGGTGCTGATCAATAAATAAATTGTCCAGGACTTCCTATTTTGGTAGAATTTTTAGAGTTCCAGAAGTTTGCGTTAGTTATAGATTACTACAGACTGTTCTGTTTTTGACAGATTCTGTTTTGCGTGAGTTGTTTGCTTATTTTGATGAATCTATGGCTAGTAAAATAGTTGATAATCCATATAGAAGTTGGAATACAGTAGGTTTAACACCAATATAAATAAAGAATGAGTTCATTACAGTACCTTGAAGTAGTCTTTTGTTTTCTTTCTCTAACAGAGCTCACGAGATTTCTATTGAGTTTTGTGTTGTGAAGTTTTCAAGTTTTGGGTGAATTCTTTTTATGGATTATGGAACAAGGAGTGGCAAGAGCCCAAGCTTGTGGATGCCCATGGCACCCTCAAGATAATCCAAGGACATCAAAAATTCAAAGATTGGGGATGCCCCGGAAGGCATCCCCTCTTTCGTCCACTTCCATTGGTAATTTACTTGGAGCTATATTTTTATTCACCACATGATATGTGTTTTGCTTGGAGCGTCTTGTATTATTTGCGTCTTTGCTTGTTAGTTTACCACAATCATCCCTACTGTACACACCTTTTGAGAGAGCCATACATGAATTGGAATTTGTTAGAATACTCTATGTGCTTCACTTATATCTTTTGAGCTTGATAGTTTTGCTCATAGTGCTTCACTTATATCTTTTGAGCGTGATACTTTTTGCTCTAGTGCTTCACTTAGATCTTTTAGAGCACAGTGGTGGATTTGTTTTAAAGAAACTACTGATCTCTCATGCTTCACTTAGATTATTTTGAGAGTCGTTAATAGCATGTTAATTTTCTTAATGTTAATATACTTGGTATTCAAGATATGTGAAACTTTCTTTTGAGTGAATTGAATACTAAGATAAGTTTGATGCTTGATAATTGTTTTGATACATGGAGGTGATAATATCAAAGTCGTGCTAGTTGAGTAATTTTGAATTTGAGAAATGCTTGTGTTGAAGTTTGCAAGTCCCGTAGCATGCACGTATGGTTAAAGTTGTGTAACAAATTTGAAACATGAAGTGTACCTGGCTTGTGCATCCTTATGAGTGGCGGTCGGGGATGAGCGATGGTCTTTTCCTACCAATCTATCCCCCTAGGAGCATGCGCGTAGTACTTGATTTTTGATGACTTCTAAATTTTTGCAATAAGTATATGAGTTCTTTTGACTAATGTTGAGTCCATGGATTATACGCACTCTCATCTTTCCGCCTTTGCTAGCCTCTTCGGTACTGTGCATTGCCCTTTCTCACCTTGAGAGTTGGTGCAAACTTCGCCGGTGCATCCAAACCCCGTGATACGATATGCTCTATCACACATAAACCTCCTTATATCTTCCTCAAAATAGCCACCATACCTACGTATCATGTCATTTCCATAGCCATTCCGAGATATATTGCCATACAACTTCCATCATCATCATCATGACATACATTACTATTATCATATTGCCATTGCATGATCATGTAGTTGACATCGTATTTGTGGCAAAGACACCATGCATTATTTTTCATACATGTCACTCTTGATTCATTGCACCATCCCGGTACAACGTCGGAGGCATTCATATAGAGTCATATCTTGTTCTAAGTTTCGAGTTGTAATCCTTATGTTGTAATCAATAGAAGTGTGATGATCATCATTATTAGAGCATTTCCCAAATAAAAAAAGAAGAAGAGAAAGGCCAAAAGAAAAAAAAAGAAAGGCCCCAAAAAAGTGAGAGAAAATAAATAAAAAGGGCAATGCTACTATCTCTTTTTCCACACTTGTGCTTCAAAGTAGCACCTTGTTCTTCATGTAGTGAGTCTCATATATTGTGCTTCAAAGTAGCACCTTGTTCTTCATGTAGTGAGTCTCATAAGTTGTCTTTTTATACTAGTGGGAATTTTTCATTATAGAACTTGGCTTGTATATTCCTACGATGGGCTTCCTCAAATGCCCTAGGTCTTCGTGAGCAAGCGAGTTGGATGCACACCCACTAGTTTTCTTTTGTTGAGCATTCATAGCTCTAGTGCATCCGTTGCATGGCAATCCCTACTCCTCATGTTGACATCAATTAATGGGCATCTCCATAGACCGTTGATTATCCTCGTCAATGTGAGACTTTCTCCTTTTTTGTCTTATCCACACAATCCCCATCATCATATTCTATTCCACCCATAGTGCTATATCCATGGCTCACCCTCATGTATAGCATGAAGATTGAAAAAGTTTGAGATTATTTAAGTATGAAAAAATTGCTTGGCTTGTCATCGGGGGTATAGAAGTTGGGAACATCTTTGTGTGACCAAAATGAAGCATAGCCTAACTATATGATTTTGTAGGGATGAACTTTCTTTTGCCATGCTATTTTGAGAAGACATGATTGCTTTGATTAGTATGCTTGAAGTATTATTATTTTTGTGTCAATATGAACTTTTGTCTTGAATCTTTCGGATCTGAATATTCATGCCACAATTAAGAAGATTTACATTGAAATTATGCCAAAGTATCACTCCGCATCAAAAATTCTTTTTTATCATTTACCTACTCGAGGACGAGCAGGAATTAAGCTTGGGGATGCCTGATACGTCTCCAACGTATCTATAATTTTTGATTGCTCCATGCTACTTTATCTACTTTTTTGGACCATATTGGGCTTTATTTTCCACTTTTATATTATTTTTGAGACTAACCTATTAACCGGAGGCCCAGCCCAGAATTGCTGTTTTTTGCCTATTTCAGTGTTTCAAAGAAACGGAATATCAAATGGAGTCCAAACGGAATGAAACCTTCGGGAACGTGATTTTCTCACTGAACGTGATCCAGGAGACTTGGACCCTACTCCAAGATGTAACAGAGGCGGTCACGAGGGTGGGGGCGCGCCCCTAGGGCACGCCCCCTGCCTCGTGGCCTCCTGTTGCTCCACCGACGTACTCCTTCCTCCTATATATACCTACGTATCCCAAACGATCAGAAGAGGAGCCAAAAACCTAATTCCACCACCGCAACCTTATGTATCCACGAGATCCCATCTTGGGGCCTGTTCCGGAGCTCTGCCGGAGGGGGCATCCACCACGGAGGGCTTCTACATCAACACCATAGCCCCTCCAATGAAGTGTGAGTAGTTTACTTCAGACCTTCAGGTCCATAGCTAGTAGCTAGATGGCTTCTTCTCTCTTTTTGGATCTCAATACAATGTTCTCCCCCTCTCTCGTGGAGAACTATTTGATGTAATCTTCTTTTTGCAGTGTGTTTGTTGAGACCGATGAATTGTGGGTTTATGATCCAGTTTATCTATGAACAATATTTGAATCTTCTCTGAATTCTTTTATGTATGATTGAGTTATCTTTGCAAGTCCCTTCGAATTATCCTTTTGGTTTGGCCAACTAGATTGGTAGTTCTTGCAATGGAAGAAGTGCTTAGCTTTGGGTTAAATCTTGCGGTGTCCTTTCCCAGTGATAGAAGGGGCAGCAAGGCACGTATTGTATTGTTGCCATCGAGGATAACAAGATGGGGTTTTTATCATATTGCATGAATTTATCCCTCTACATCATGTCATCTTGCTTAAGGCGTTACTCTGTTTTTAACTTAATACTCTAGATGCATGCTGGATAGCGGTCGATGAGTGGAGTAATAGTAGTAGATGCAGAATCGTTTCGATCTACTTGTCTCGGATGTGATGCCTATATACATGATCATACCTAGATATACTCATAACTATGCTCAATTCTGTCAATTGCTTAACCGTAATTTGTTCACCCACCGTAGAATATCTATGCTCTTGAGAGAAGCCACTAGTGAAACCTATGGCCCCCGGGTCTAGTCTCATCATATCAATCTCCATTACTTTATTACTTGCTTTGTTTTTACTTTGCCTTTTACTTTTCAGTTTGCATCTATCTATCAAAAATACCAAAAATATTATTTATCATCTCTATGAGATATCACTCTCATAAGTGACCGTGAAGGGATTGACAACCCCTAATCGCGTTGGTTGCGAGGAGCTATCGTTTTGTGTAGGTACGAGGGACTTGTGCGTGGTCTCCTACTGGATTGATACCTTGGTTCTCAAAAACTGAGGGAAATACTTACACTACTTTGCTGCATCATCCTCTCCTCTTCGGGGAAATCCAACGCAGTGCTCAAGAGGTAGCAAAAGCCAACAGGTAGCAAGTGATAAAAGTGAGCGAAAATGGTATTGCAATGCTTCGAAACAAGGCCTAGGGTTCATACTTTCACTTGTGCAAGTTCTCTCAACAATAATAACATAATTGGATCATATAATAATCCCTCAACATGCAACAAAGAGTCATTCCAAAGTCACTACTAGCGGAGAAAAAACGGAGAGATTATTGTAGGGTACGAAACCACCTTAAAGTTATTCTTTCCGATCAATCCATTGGGCTATTCCTGTAAGTGTCACACACAACCCTAGAGTTCGTAGTAAAATAACACCTTAAGACACAAATCAACCAAAACCCTAATGTCACCTCAAGTATCCGTGGGTATGATTACACGATATGCATCACACAATCTTAGATTCATCTATTCAAACCAACACAAAGAACTTCAAAGAGCGCCCCAAAGTTTCTACTGGAGAGTCAAGACGAAAACGTGTGCCAACCCATATGCATAGATTCCCAAGGTCACGAAACCCGCAAGTTGATCACCAAAACATACATCAAGTGAATCAACAGAATACCCCATTGTCACCACGGGCATCCCACGCAACACATATATCAAGTGTTCTCAAATCCTTAAAGACTCAATCCATTAGAAGAAGGTAGAGGGGGAGAAACATCATAAGATCCAACTATAATAGCAAAGCTCACGGTACATCAAGATCATGCCAAATCAAAAACACGAGAGAGAGAGAGAAAAAAAAATCAAACACATAGCTACTGGTACATACCCTCAGTCCCGAGGGTGAACTACTCCCTCCTCGTCATGGAGAGCGCGAGGATGATGAAGATGGCCACCGGTGATGGACCCCCCTCCGGCAGGGTGCCGGAACAGGGCCCCGATTGGTTTTTGGTGGCTATAGAGGCTTGCGGCGGCGGAACTCCCGATCTAGGTTTCTTTTTGGGGGTTTCTGTATTTATAGGAATTTTTGGCGCGAGTCTCACGTCAGGGGGGAGGGGTCTCCCAGTCATCCACGAGATAGGGGGCGCCCCCAGGGGGTAGGGCGTGCCCTCCACCCCCTTGGATGGCTCAGGACTCTTCTGGCCCAACTCTTTTACTTCGAGGGCTTCCTTTGGTCCATAAAAAAATCCACAAAAAATGGTAGGTCAATTGGACTCCATTTGGTATCTTTTCTGTAAAACTCAAAAACAAGGGAAAAACAGAAACTGGCACGGGGCTCTAGGTTAATAGGTTAGTCCCAAAAATCATATAAAATAGCATATAAATGCATATAAAACATCCTAGATGGATAATATAATAGCATGGAACAATAAAAAATTGTAGATACGTTGAGACGTATCAGGGGGTCATCTCCAATGCATAAACCGAATAAACAGGGACTTCTAAGTGTTCCTTGGAGGTGTTGGTGTAGATGTTGGGGCAGCCGGATTGACGTTGGAGTTGGGCGGTGCAGAAGGGCCTGATGCAGCGTCGTGGTGCAGTGAAGCCATAGCTGGTGAAGTAGCATCGACCTCCTCATCAATGACGCGCACAACGACATTTGGGGCGGATGATGTGTAATCAGAATCTTCAATTGATGGTGTAGGAAGCCATGTAGCTGATTGCGGAGGCTTGGAGTTAAACTTGAACCTTGCTGTGAAGCCATCTATAGTGAGTTCATCTTCAGAACAGAGCAGAGTGAGGCTCTTCCAAGCACGCCGATAGGCTTCATGTGCAATAAATGAGTTCTTGGTGGAGAGGTTGCGAATTTGATTGACATCCACAAGAAGACTCTGCATCTGACGCTAGATCCAGTCATGATTCCTATCATGCTTCTGACGTAAAGAAATAAGAAGTTCTCTGTCATTGAGTACTTGAGCATGCTTCTGAGGTCTTAGATGAATTGTGCTGGCAGTCACATCAGTCTTGGCATGATGCGGTAGAAGAAACTAACCGACAAGTGAACCAACAATAACAGTAGGATTGGACACATGTGCGGCTTCAAGAGGTGCCGAGAAGCTCTGAAAGGCAGCATAGTCTTCACGAACTGGTTCCTTGGCAGTTTTTGGATAGATGGCTTCATGAGACATATCGACTTCAGACAAGAAGACAACATGATTGTGCGCTGAAGCTTGATAGTTGACCAATGAGCGAAGCTTAATCAGCCGCATGATCCATGGTGCATAGAATTTCAGGCCAAACAAATCAATGCCTGAAGCTGCCAGCTGTCTGATGAAGAAATCATGAGTATTGAAGCGGATGCCATTAAGGATGTAGAAGACCAATGTCTTCACGGTGCCTTCAAGCTTCACATGGGAGGATTGCCCTTTGATTGGCCATAGAGAATGCTGCACAATGTGGTAGATGGTGCAAGGAAAGTACTCGAGTCATTGACATAGAAGTGTGTGGGGTACTCAGCATCTGTAGGCAATGGCTTCATCATGCTCAACATTTGGCTCATATTTGGTTATGGCTTCTGGAATATGCTCTCAAGTTCCTTAAAGCTGATAACCTGGCTCATAAAGATCACCAAGAGTGGACAGGGAAGTGAGCTCGATGATATCCTGAGCTTTGGCTTCATGATGGACATCTCCTGTCATCCACTCAAGGACCCATGTCTTCGAATCCCTATTGTAGCTTGATATGTGCAATGTGGCATAAAGTTGGAGCAGAAGCTCTTCATTCCAATGCTCCTTGTCAACGACAAAAGGGAGCAGGCCAACATCATAGAAGCACTCAAGGGCTTCTTCCAAGCATGGCAGTCCAGCCATGGCATCACAACATAGGCGCTTGTGTGGGAAGATTCTGTCCTGGTTGTACAAGATACATGAGTAATAACTATGTTATAAGTGGCTCCAGAATCTGTCTGAAGATATCTTTGTCTTCTTGTAGGGGTTCTTGGCCTTGTCGAAGAAAGTGTTGTGCTCTCTTAAGCTCAACACGCTGAAGGAGCACTCAATGGTGACAACGCTGGGAAGACTTGGCATTCTGGGCGTATCTGAGGCCTATGCTCGATGTGATAATCATCTTGTGGCCAGGAGCTTCTGAAGGTGTAAGAACTGGCCACCTGATGCTAATCAACTCCCCTTCATGATTGGAGGCCCTCGCCATGGTGTGCGGAACTGGTGGAGCAGCAACAACATTTGAGGTGGATGGCTGAGCATCTTCAGTGGCGACATTGGCTTCAACTTGAAGAGTGGCTTCAGGCTACGGATTGGCTTCAGCCATGATAACATCACTGGCTTCAATTACAGGAGGGTCAGGCATGGTCACTTTTGGAATCACGACAGGTTCAGCAGGGGGAATAACAACTTGTTCTTCTTCATTTTCATCATTTGATGCAGCCGTAATATCTTCAGCCTCTTTGACTTTAGACTCTTGAGAAATATCTGAGGGGATGGCTTCAGGGAACACTTGGTGTGCTACTGAACTGGTGGTGTGCACATCCTCTTTAGGAATACTGGACATGGAGACAGATGGCCTTTGGCCTCTGCGAAGCCTTCAAAATGAGGGTGACACATGCAGTGATGGCGTAGCCTTTTCCATATCTTTGCTGTAGTGGTTGGTGTCTCTAGCACTGGTGTGGTGATTGGAGCTGGTGGTGTACGTGGAATGACTTCATGGAGCGGGGAGTTGGGGTGTTGCTCTTCCTAGAACTCATCTTGTGCAATTGGTGTCATGAGACCAGCAATGCTTATTTGCTCATTGCTCGTGGGAGCAAGCGATGATAACAGATTCTAGGTCAGCCGTGGCACTTGAGGAAGGACTTCATCATCTTCTTTCTAAACATTGTCTTCTTGACCAATGTCTTCAGCTACGGTGGAGTCAACAACTGGAATTTCAACAGTTACATGATCCTCTGTGATAGCAGGTTCATGCACAACCATTCTACGTTCTCGGTTGGAGGATGAAGGGTAAGGCAACAAACAAGGGCTTCACAACCAATGACTCTGTAGGAGTAGATGAGGACTCTGGTGCTTGTGCCCTTTGTGAAGCCTTTGAAGACTCCATCTTTTGCTTCTTCTGGGATGGAGCGGCATTAGAAGCTTCATGGCTTCTGTGCTTCTTGGCTTCAGCCTCAGCTTGCTTGGTCCTCTTCCTTTCGGAATCAACGGATGGAGCATTTGGCTTGGGACCAGTCATGCTAGAAGGGAAGATGATCTTTGGCTTTTCTTGTCTTGGATCCTTAGCTTCGGGTTCAGCTGGCTTCTTCTTCTTGGCTGCCAACTTGGGGTCAATGCCTGGGCGCCCAAGTGCCTTTCTCTTTAAGGCTCATTGTGAGCCTGAACACATTTCTCGGCATGATATTTGAGGCGCTCTTGAGATCCCTTGGCGTCATCACGACGCTTTTGGAACTCTGGCTTCAGGTCAGCTAGCATCAACTTGAACTTTTGAACATCAGAAACACTGAGCCTTGCCACGTGCTTCTTGAAGACTGCCTTCTCATGGTCAATTTTGTTTTTCTTCTCAATGACTTTCTGAGCAATAGCAAGTTCCTTGGCTATGTAGCCTTGGAATGTGACACTGATGTCAATAGGCAACTGCAGATCATCAATGGTAAGAGAGGTGTCTTCAAACCATTCATCAATGAAATTATTTAGTATATCAACATCAAACAGAGGCAGATCCTTGAAGATTTCGGCCTCCTGTTTGCTCTTGATAAGTAGCTTCAGGGCATCATCTGCGAGATCTTCATCACTGGACAAATCTATTATGTCTTCATCATTCCGCAGGATGCTTCCTGGAGTAAGACGTTGCCCTGAGGTTTTCTTTGTCTTCACAGAAGTACGAGACAAGTCTTCAGAATGCACACTTGATTCAGGAGGTGCAATGACCAGTGGCTTCACTCTTGAAGTCTTTGGATCAGATACAAGCTTTGAAGCCTTGGCTTTCTTGGTAGGCTTCGAGGGTTCAGGAGCATGAGTTGGTTGGGATCTTTCTTGAGCAGCTTTAGCTCGAGCCATCTATTCAGCGAAATGAGCAAGATATGCATCAAAATCGGCAAACGGGCCAATGAGATTGGCATCAGCTTCATGAGAACCATCTTGCCTTGGTTCCGCTGGACCTAGCTTGAAGTCAATCCCAAGGTCCTTCTTGTTTTGGGTAGCAGAGGCCTTGGCGAACTGATAGTTGGCTTTAAATAAATCATCTTCACGACACCATCATAAGCTGGATGGATCTGTATTCTAAGGCATTGCCCGCCTTACCATGCAAGGAAAGAAGCCTTGCTGAATGGTTCCAGCCTTGGTCTTGGGGTGAAGCATTTTGTACACAATGTCATCCCAAGGTGGCCTTAAAACATTCTTGTCAGCATACTCGGGGGTCATGAAGTTGTACTGAAACAATTGTTCTTTCCAGTACCTGCGAATCCATTAAACACGAGATTTGCGCTGCCCATAGCTTTCTTCAGGATCTGATTTGTACATCTCGTATAGATCTGGAGGCAGATCCTTTGCAGTATTATCACGACGTTGTCTGCCCCCTTTCTTAGCTGATTTGCCTCCTGCCATTGGCTTCACAAATATGTTTGGCTTCGCTCTGCTTGTCACACAAGAATTGGCTTCAGGAGAGTCAATATGACGCTGCAAGAAGTCTGGAAATGAATCCAGACTATGATAACCAAGAGACTCGCCCACAGACATGTACCTGTGACAGCATTAGAGATGCGAGGGGAGTAGGAGAGGCCATATGCATTCTCATAGGATTTTGAAGATAAATCAGTTTGGAGACATTGACCTCATAGTGTGAAGACATTCACTTATTTGGATAAGTTGGTTCCAGATTTGTATGAATCCATGAATAAGTACAAGTGAGGAATCAAAATTGCTGTGAAGCATAAGTGAAAGGTACTTGCAAATCATGAGATGCAGAAAGAGGGAAGACCCAGATTTGGAAGTGTTGAAACAACTTTCTTAAAATATAGAAAGTTCATGGGATCAAATAAACGGTAAAAAGTAAGAGTTTAATTACCGCTAAAGAACAGAAGAAGAACTGCTAGACGAGTCGAAAGAGGAAGCCAAGCAGTTCGATCTCTCGCGCCCTAACTTGGCGGCGGAAGACAGCTACGGTGGTGGCGGGGCGAAGATGATTGCGGCCGGCGTGAGGACGATGATGGAGAGGTCGTGGCAGCGAAGCGCTTCTTCTCCGACGATGACGAGAGCTCGCGATGACGCAAGGGTTACGAGCGAGACAACGAAGGGAGTAAAGAATTAATGATCGTTGAGGGATGTGTATTTATAAGGAAGGAGGCGAAGCTGTGAATTTACTCAGCTGCCCCTGGCGATACGCATCTATGTGACGCATGACACGCATGCAATAGTTTAAAAACCGTGCTACGACCCCACGCTCACCTGGTATGACAGGCGGTCGTTCCGGCTTCTCCGGATTCCGACATAAAGGATAAGAACAATAAATGTGTTTTAAATATTTATCTCAAAATCTTCAACTGATAAGGACACAGTGAAGACAATGGCACATGTTAAATATAATGCATATGAAGATTTAGAGAGAGTAGGAGAGATAAGCACAGATGGGGTAAGGGTCCGATCACATTCACTTAGTGCAGAAAAAACAAATTGAAGACATAGCTATAAGTGAATT
>NC_041387.1:197723541-197761046 GCF_002162155.2 Triticum dicoccoides | reverse complement strand
AGATAAACCAAATGTTGAAGACAAATCAACTATGAAGATAATGCAGTGTGACACCAAACTAAAATCTTCAAGAGAGATTGGTGGTGGCATTACCCATCGTATAGGAAGTATTAGACCCAGACACGACACATAATTATCGTGGCACTCCAAAGTCAATTTCCACATTAATGTATTCACACTTTAGAGTGTATATTTTCATGGATTGAAGACATATGTTACCTCGTGTGTTGCACATCTAAGTCATCAACATGCATAAGCGTTAGGATGTGTGTCCATTCACAGGACATTCGAGGATTCTAAGATATTTAGCTCACACCGCAGCTTGCAAAATCTCTTTTGATCCAAGGGCTTTGTGAAGATATCTCCCAATTGCTCTTCAGTGTTGACATGAATGATATCAATGTCTTCCTTCAACACATGATCTCTGAGAAAATGATGACGGATCTGAATGTGCTTTGTCTTCGAGTGCTGAACATGATTGTGAGCAATCTTGGTGGCACTTTCATTGTCGCAGTAGAGGGGAACCATCTTCTTGTTGATGCCATAGTCCTTGAGAGTTTGCTTCATCGAGAGATGCTGAGCGCAACAAGATCCAGCAACAATATATTTAGCTTTAGTAGTAGAGAGTGACACATAGTTCTGCTTCTTTGAAGACCAACAGACAAGTGATCGTCCAAGAAAGAGGCATGTGCCTGATGTAGACTTGCGATCTACCTTGTCACCAACATAATCAACATATGAGAATCCAACTAGATCAAACTCTGAGCCCTTTGGATACCATAATCCTAGTGTTGGGGTGTGAGCCAAATATCGATGTAGTCGCTTCACTATGAGGTGATGCGACTCCTTTGGTGCCGCTTGGAATCGGGTACACATGCAAACGCTAAGCATTATATCTGTCCTAGATGCACATATGTACAATAAAGAACCACTCATGGAGCAGTATACCTTTTGATCAAACTCTTTACCATTGTCGTCGGAGCCAAATTGACCTTTGGTTGGCATTGGCGTTGTGTAGCCTTTGCAATCTTGCATTCCAAACTTCTTCAGACTATCTTTGAGGTATTTTTCTTGAGAAGTGAAGATGCCATTGTTTTGTTGACGGATTTGGAGACCAAGAAAGAATTTCAGCTCCCCCATCATGGACATCTAATATTGCTCTTGCATCATATGACTGAATTCACGACTGTATCTTTTATCAGTGCAGCCGAAGATAATATCATCCACATAGATTTGGCATACAAACAGTTCTCCATCATATGTCTTCATGAAGAGAGTGGGATCTAGAGAACTACGTTTGAAGCCTTTGCTCTTCAGGAATTCTTTGAGTGTGTTCATACCGAGCTCGAAGTGCTTGTTTGAGGCCATACAATGCCTTATTGAGCTTGTAGACCATGTCAGGATGCTTGGGGATCTTCAAAACCAGGTGGTTGGGCTACATAGACTTCTTCTTTGATTTGTTCGTTGAGGAAAGTGCTCTTCACATGCATTTGATACAGAAGGATATCATTGTGGTTAGCATAGGCTAGCAGTATGCGAATAGCTTCAAGCCTAGCCACAGGAGCAAAGGTTTCATCAAAGTCAATTCCCTCTACTTGTGTGTAACGTTGAGCAACAAGACAAGCTTTGTTTCTGATGACTTGACCATGTTCATCTTGTTTGTTGCGGTAGATCTATTTGGTGCCAATAATGTTGTGCTTGCGAGGATCAGGATGCTTGACTTGCTCCCAGGCATTATTGACCTCAAATTGTTGAAGCTCTTCTTGCATATCTTGAATCCGTTCTGGTTCCATAAAGGATTCATCAACTTTCTTGGGTTCAGATATGGAGACGAATGCAAAGTGCCCACATAAGTTGCTAGTTGCGCAACTCTTCATCGAGTAAGTGGACCAGGTGCATTTGTGCTATCAATTATCTTCTCAATCTGAACTTCATTAGCCACTCGAGGATGAATAGGGCGAAGACTTTGCTGATCGTGATCATTTTTTTCATCTTCAACATTGTCTTCAGTCTAAGCATTGTCTTCACGCTAAACGGGGGTTGGAATCACAACCTCTTCATCGCCTTTTTCCTCAATGGGTATGGTTTCTACAGTACCCATAAGCTTGATAGATTCACTTGCTGGAACCTCATCTAGCACATTTGGTAGGTGATCTCTTTCCGAGCCGATAGTCTCATCAAACCACACATCTATAGTTTCAACCACTTTATAGTGAAAGAGGTTGAAGACTCCGTAGGTGTGCGAATCCTTGCTATAACCAAGCATAAAACCTTCATGTGCTTTCGATGCAAATTTGTAAGTGTGATGTGGATCCCTTATCCAACACCTAGCACCGAAGACTTTGAAATAACTTACATTTGCCTTCTTACCAATGAGTAGTTCATAAGATGTCTTCTTGAAGAATTTATGAAGATATACTTTGTTGATGATATGGCATGCAGTATCAATGGCTCCAGGCCAGGATTTTTGCGGAGTCTTGTACTCATCAAGCATCATACGAGCCATCTCAATAAGAGTCCCGTTCTTGCACTCCACGACGCCATTCTGCTAAGTAGTATATGGAGCGGAGAGATCATGAGTGATGCCCAGAGTGTCAAGATAAGTGTCGAGGCCCATGTTCTTTAATTCAGTGCTATTGTCACTCCCGATGTGCTTGATCTTGATGCCAAAGTTAGTCATGGCGTGATTGGAAAATTGTCTGAAGACATCCTGCACTTCAATCTTGTAGAGAATTATGTGCACCCAAGTATATCTAAAATAATCATCAACAATTATGAAGCCATAAAGATGTCCAGTGGTAGTAAGGGTAGAGTAATGAGTAGGGCCAAATAAGTCCATGTGTAGCAGCTCAAAGGGACGTGAAGTCGTCATGATTGTCTTCGAGGGATGTTTTGCCCTAGTCATCCTCCCGTCTTCACAAGCACCAAATAGATGGTCCTTCTTGAACTTGACGCCCTCGATGCCAATGATGTGCTTCTTCTTCACAAGAGTGTGCAAGTTCCTCATGCACGCATGACCTAGCCTTCGATGCCAAAGCCATCACTTTGAAGCTTTTGCTAGAAGACACACGGCAAGCTGTGGTCCTGCTGAGAAATCTACCATATACAAATCACCTCTTCGATAACCTTCGAAGACTCGAGATTTGTCAGAATCCATTAGCACAAGACATCGATATTTTCAAATACCACAATCATGTCAAGATCACAAAGCATTAAGACAGACATTAGGTTGTATCCAAGGGACTCAATAATCATCACTTTATCCATGTGTTGATCCTTTGAGATAGCAACCCTACCTAGACCCAATACCTTCCTTTTCCCAGTGTCAGCAAGTGTGATATGGATTTTTGTGGACGGACGAAGAGTAGAATCCATGAGAAGACTTCGGTCACAAATCATGTGGTTAGTGCATCCACTACCCATGATCCATTCAGTAGCTTTCGGAGTTGTACCCTATAGTGCAGTTAGTAGGATAGGCTTCACCAAGAGTATTGTGAAGAACAAACATGTATCGATAGAGACGTTCATCATAGGTAAGCATAGTTGAGGATATGGTAGGACGATCATCAAGAAAACCATGGGCGAAATAAATGGTAAGACCATTTTGACATTTTATCTTGCGTCCAACAAGATTTTTCAGGTCCCCAGCATTGTCTTTAGAAGTCAATGATTTTTGGCTAGAGACCCGACCTTGTAGAGAAGTTAATTCTTCTTAACCACCCACATCTGAAGGGGTGGCTTAGAAGCAATGAGTCTAAGTGCAACATCTGAGAATTTTGGCTTTGAAGCCTTAGCAAATAGTTTTGTAGGCGGTGATTAGTACTCAAATGAATAAGCAGAAAAGTTCTTTGATTTGTGAACATAGCGGTTCGAAGAAACACGCTCATATTAGGTCCCTGCAAAACATTGATGTTAGGGTGACCATATGAGGTCCTTTGTCAGTATGAAGCCTTTGGGCCATATGAAGCCTTTGATCTGGGGTTTGTCTTCTTCCCAGGTGGTGTCATGAAGACATTCACAGGAAGCTTCTCAAGTCGACTTTTAGGAACCCAAATCTTCTTCATAGGTGACCCATTTCTGTAGTTAGTTCCAATAAACCTAGCAAACACTTCGCTGTTCTAATTCTTGAACAATTTATAGTTGGAGTTAAATAACTCATCAATGACAACAGGGTTAGCACAAGTGAAACCAGATAAGGTGGATGGGTCCACTAAAGGGCCCTTTGCAGCAACCCATGTGGTTTTGGGGTACCGATCATGTTTCCAGTAAGAGCCATCAACATTCATTTTCCTCTCGAAACCAACACCCTCTTTCCTAGGGTTTTGGTTCAGAATCTGTTCTTGAGGACATCACATAGAGTCTGATGCCCTTGAGGCTTTTGTACATGCCTGTTTCAAGCAATGTCTTCACCCTGGCGTTCTCATCAGCAATAGTAGTGGTATCCTCAGAAGAGGGGTTAGCTACCACATCAGCAGTTGAAGATATTGCAACTAGAAGCATTTGAACATTCAGTAGTAGAGATAACATTATCGCACTGAAGGCATTTTAGGCAAGGTGGCACAAACTCTTTCTAAGCGAAACTGATCTATTGAGCGAGTAGTAAATAGTTTTCCTTTAGAAGATCTTCATGAGACGCTCTCATTTTTTCTAGATATTGCTTCATTTGAAGATAATCATAGGAAAACTTCTCATGATCAGCTGAGAGGGTTTCACGATGACTTGCAAGTTCCTTGTACTTAACACGAAGATTTTTTATGTCTTCGGTTAAGGATTGAGTTCGATTCATTTCCTCGTCCAACAGGTCATCGCTTTTATCTAACAATTTTTGAATCTTTTCCATAGCAGTTTGTTGCTCAGTTGAAATTTTAGCAATAGTTCTATAGCTGGGTTTGGTTTCACATTTGGAGTCATATTCACTAGAGGTCTGAAAGTAAGCATCACGTGAGTTTACCTTAGCACCTCTTGCCATGAAGCAGAAGGTAGGAGCAGAGTCGTCGTCATCATTGGCCTCAGCGTCAGCGACATGACCATTGTCTTCATTGTTGATGATGGACTTGGCAATGAATGCCGAAACTAGAGCCAAACTAGCAACTCGAGAATCCGACTCCTCCTTAGGCTCCACCTCCGCCTCCTCAGAGCAGACTCCTCCTCAGAATCCATTTCCTTGCCAATGAAAGCACGTGCCTTGCCAGATGAGGTCTTCTTGTGAGTTGAAGACTTTGAATATTTCTTTTTCTTCTTATCGCCAGAGTCATATTCCTTGCCCTTCTTCTTTTTCTTGGCTTCCTTTTCAAATTGAGGACATACAGATATGTAGTGACCTGTCTTCTTCCATTTGTGGCAGGTTCTCTTCTTGTAGTCACGAGTGGAAGCCTCAACATTCTTGGAGCTGGATTTTGTCGGTGTTCTAGGAACGGGGGTACCCAGACTTGCCTACCTGCGGCCTGCGGCGTGGCTCAGGGAGTGGCCCAGTACGGCCCATCTTCATCAACACATACTCAAGACCCTCGCGAGGGGCCAAGCCTCGCGGGGCGGACGACAGGAGGCTTCCTCGGGCACAACCTCATCAGGTTGGCTCGTGAGGAGGCAGATAGATCAAGGCGGGGTACCTCACGAGGTGCCCATGACACAATCCATGATGACCGAGGCCAGGCAGGCGCCAGGCGGGCGCCGGCCTGCGCAGAGTCCTTGTTTCCTCTTTGGTGCAAAGGGGGCAAGTTCAGGCAAGAGTATCAAGCAAAGGCAACCATTTCGGTGCAACAAGACCA
Organism: Triticum dicoccoides; assembly: GCF_002162155.2. NCBI lineage: Eukaryota > Viridiplantae > Streptophyta > Magnoliopsida > Poales > Poaceae > Triticum > Triticum dicoccoides. Next base: position 197,755,278 of record NC_041387.1, on the reverse strand, counting down.
AGACCAGCAGGACGGCAGGATGGAGGTCATCGTGGAGCCCAAGCCGGCGTCACCGTCAGGGTCTTTGGCAGGCGAGGACCGACTTTAGTCAGGATAAGTGTACTAGATGTTCCCCTTAAAAATAGCCAATTGTTGGCGCCCTTCCCGCTCAATATTTGGGAAGAGGCCCAGGGCCTCCCTCTATAAATAGAGCTAGCCACCGCGAAAAGAGATTTGGAGAAGAAGAAGAGAGGAAGAAGAGAGGGGAGGAGAAAAGAGATTTGGAGAGGAGAGGAGATTTTGGGCAGACTAGAGAGAGAGAGAGGCGACTGAACTCACCCAAGCAGTTCATTGCACTAGCCAAGAACAACCCCTAGCGAGGCTGTTCTTCCTTGTACTATTCATCATCAGCGCCTGAGGCAATCCACCACACCACAAACTAGAGTAGGGTATTACACCACAATGGTGGTCTGAACCAGTATAAATCTCGTGTCCCTTGTGTTGTCCTTCGTGTAGTTTAGATCCTTGCGAGGCGACGAGACGTGGGTAGGCAGGAGGTGTGATCTCCCCGTGAACCCCAGAGTTCGAACCTTGAGGGTCTGCTGGAACCCGAAATCTGACATTTGGCGCGCCAGGTAGGGGTGCGCCGGAATCCGCCTTCCATCGCCTCGTGTTTCGCCGCCCGTCGCATCTATGTCAGACGCTCGTCGAGCCCGCGCCGAGCGCCGGGCCGCTCTCGCCACTCGCGTCGCCCAGACGGCCCCCGTCGGCGGGCACCCCCGCTGTTCCCCAATCACCTGCCTTCAACGCCGCCACCGATCCTGGTGGGGAATGAGCAGCAGGCGTCGTCTCTGCATCCTTCGGTGTGACGAGAAGGCCGCACCGCCACCCCGTCGCTGACTCCAGCCATTTCCTCGTCCCACGCCCATTGCGCTCCTACGGATGCGCACGCCGCGCTGCTCCTGGTGCGGAAGCTCCTGCACTACCGTCCCGTCGACGACCTCTACAATGAGTGGCTCGCCCGCATCACCGAGCTCGTCAGCGCTGCTGGGGGCTCCCCTGCGCCATCCCTCTTGCTGCACCACGCCCCGCCCTGCGCGGGCAACGAAGCTCTGGGGGCGCCTCAGCCGCCTCCCCCTCAAGAAGGCGCCTTGGCCCCAAGGCGCGTGGCCCCTGGGCGGAACCCGCTCCGTCCGGCACCAGCACAGCAAGAGAAGAGCTGCCAAGAGATCCCTCGCCCCCAAGAAGCTGCCCGTGTGCTCCCCGCACCGGCCCGACACGAACGCGCTCCCGCTCCAGCGCGTCAAGACCCCGCGCTGCTCTTGGCGGCAGTGCATAGAGACTTCCAAGATCAAGCTCTCCGTCACCAAAGGCCTCCCGCGGCCAGTGCAGGCTGCCGTGCCTTCACCGCCGAGCTGCGCAGCGTGGCCTGGCCGGGCAAGTTCAAGGCAGATCTGCCCCCGCGCTATGATGGCATGGATGACCCTGCGGAGTTCCTCCAACTCTATGAGCTGGGCATCGAAGCCGCCAACGGGGACGAGAAGGTCATGGCGAACTGGTTCCCCATGGCGCTCAATGATGGTGCCCGCACCTGGCTCCTGAACCTGGCTCCTGGCATGATCTCCTCCTGGGACGAGATGCGCACCCGATTCATCGCCAACTTCCAAGGCACCCGCAACCGGCCCCGGCCATGAGCGACTTGCGCCGCATCAAGAGCAGCCGGGAGAGACCCTGCAGAAATTCATCCAGCGTTTCAACAGCGCTCGCCTTAAGATCCCCAGGGTGTCTGAGGAGGCCATCATCTCAGCCTTCTCCGACGGCGTGCGTGACGTCAAGATGAAGGAGGAGCTTGCGATCCATGAGGACCTGTGCACCTCCCTGGAGCTATTCAATTTGGCGACCAAGTGCGCTAGGGCTGAGGAAGGGCGCCTTTCCCTCCTTGAGCTGCCAGCTGTCGACCCAGAAGAGAAGAAGCCCAAGGTCAAGGACGTGAAGCGCAAGGGGGCTGCCGTGCTTGCAGCAGAGCCAGACACCAAGCGAGGCAGGGATCCGCCTGAGTCATCCAAGGGCAGCCGGTACTGCGTGTACCACGACCTCCAAACCCACAACACCAATGAATGCCAAGAGCTCAGTGCCGTGCGGGACGTGCGTGCTGGCCGACGCCCCGAGCGCAGCAACCGGGGCTATGGCCGAGGAGGAGGAAGAGGTGGAGGACGATGGGAAGACCGTGGACCTCGCCAAGGGTGGCGTGACCGACCTCGCGAGGACCGTTGGCAGGACCAGCCTCGTGAGGGAAGTTGGAGGGACCCGCCTCGCGAGGGAGGTTGGAGGGATCAGCCTCGCGAGGATCGCCCACAAGGCAACGCGGGCCTCCCTCCTCTACCACCACAGCCGAGGAGGAATGAAGACCATCATCAGGACGAGGGGGCTGGAGGCTTCCAGGAGCCGCGCGCAATCGCTTGCATCTTGGGCGGCGCTCAAGCCCCGGCCTCTCAGCGCATCTTCAAGCAGTTTGCTTGCGAAGTGAATGCAGTCCTCCCCAAGCTTGAGGCCACATGCCCTCTCAGGTGGTCAGCGTGCGCCATCACGTTCAGCTCAGCGGATCAGCTCAAGTGCGCGGCCACAACCGGAGTCTTCCCGATGCTTTGTTCCCCAATCATCAACAATGTGCAAGTCACCAGGACCCTCATCGATGGCGGAGCAGGGCTCAATGTCCTATCCGTCGAGACGTTCAACAATCTCCAAGTGCCATACAATCAGCTGCAGCCAACCAAGCCTTTCTCAGGAGTCACTGATGGTTCCACGGTTCCGATAGGGCAGGTCCGCCTTCCTGTTACCTTCGGGAAGCGCGACAACTACCGCACCGAGCTCATTGACTTCGACGTCGCTCACATTCGCCTGCCGTACAATGCCATCCTCGGGTACCCAGCCCTGGCCAAGTTCATGGCCGTGACTCATCATGACTACAATGTCCTCAAGATGCCAGGAAGCAGTGGAGTCATCATGGTGCCTTGTGAAGAGAGAGACGCCGTGTGTTCTCTGGAACGTGCTTTCCAAGCCGCGTCAATTGAAGACCCAGATCACAGGAGCGGGATGTAACGCCCCGGATTCGACGCGCCAGGTGTCTGCCAGTTATTCGTCATTGTTGCCATGTCATTTGCTTGCGTGTTGCATTTTATCATGTTATCATGTGCTTCTCATTTTGCATACGTGTTCGTTTCTTGCATCCGAGCATTTTCCCCGTTGTCCGTTTTGCAATCCGGCTCTCCTATGTCCTCCGACGTCCCCCCTTTTGTCTCTCGTTGTGAGCGGGTGTTAAACTTTCTCGAAATGGCCGAGGTTTGCCAAGCGGCCTTGGTATAGCACCGGTAAACCTCCTGTCAAGTTTCGTGCCATTTGGAGTTCGTTTGATACTCCAACGGTTAACCGCGTAGCCCGAAACCCCCCTTTCTCTTTGCAGCCCAACACCCTTCCAAACTGGCCCAAAACCCATCTAACTCCCCTCCATGCTCTCGGTCGTTTGATCACGATCGTGTGGGCGAAAACCGCTCCTCATTTGGACTCTCCTAGCTCCATCTACCTACAAATATGTGATCCCCTCCGATTTTTCGCGCAGTCCAACCCTAGCCCTCTCCCTCTCAGCCGCCGGACATGTCCGCGTCGCGCCGGACATGTCCACCGCCCGCAGCCACCTCACTCTGGCCACTCCCAAGCCGCCACGTCACCCCGCCGCCGCTCCCCTCCACTCGCGTCCTGCCACATGGCGTCCCCGCGCCCGCCTCGCCGCCGGCCCGCGGAGCCCATCGCGGGCCCGCGCGGGCCCCCGCGCCGCCGCCGCCTGGCCCGGCTCCCGTGCCTCCGCCCACTGCCGCCGGAGTGCGCCCGCCTCCGCTCGCCGCCTCTCCGCCTCCCCTCGCCGCCGGCTTCGCGCCGCCGGCCGGCCCCGCCGCCGCGCCCCTCCGGCGACTCTCCGCCTCGCCCCGCGCCGGCGTTCGCCCGCGGCTCGGCCCGGGTGCGCGCCGCCCCGCTCCCCTATGCGGCTTCGCTGCCGCGCCTCACTTCTCCTCCGTAGTGCTCGCCGGCCTCGGCCCTCCGGCCGCCATCGCCGGCGCAGCCGCCGTCCGCCGCCGTCGCCGCGGATCCGGTCGGGCCGGACCGGATCCGGCCGTCCCGCGCTCCCTCCGGCCTTCCCCGTCCTCGCCGGCGTCTTCTTCGGCCTCTCCCTCGCCGGCTCCATCTCCCTTCTCAACTCTGGCGAGAATTCCGGCCAACCTCGAAGTCCGTGCCCGCAGCCCCCAGATCCAGATCCAAAACGAAGGTTGACCCCGATTTCACTAAGTCCCCGATTATTTTGACATTACCATGCCATGTTCATCGCATCATATCTCTGCATCTGTTGCTCCGTTTCGTGCATGTAATATGTCAAATTGTTCGCCTCAACGTGTACTTCATTTCATTCCATTGCATCATGTTCATTTGAGCTCATCTTGGTGACTGAATCATCGTTGCAAGAGTGCTTCATGATGTTGTCTGCTGTCTGTTAATAGAACATGCTTTTTTGTAATTTTTGCCATGATTGATGTGTGCATCCTATGAGGTTGATGTCTACATGTGTTTTTATCTATGCTATGTCTTATTTACAGAGGTGCTTACCATGTATTTTTGTGATCAATGTGGTGACTAGCACAAGCATGCAAACTAGGCATCGTGATGTTACTGATTTTAGTCCCTGTTCTACTGTTATTTTGATGCCATGTAAACTTGATGCTACCGAGAGATCCATGCATATTTTGAGATACTTCATTAAGGGTGTTTTGAACATGTGGTTTTTGTCTATCCATTCATGCCCCTGTTTGAAATTATGGAGTAGTCTAGCATGTCATTTTCGTGCTCTACTTTTGCTACAAAATGTTTCCTGGCAGATTGTTTACATGTTATTCAATATTGCCAAGCTTGTTGTAGTTGATCCTTGCATGCTATGAACATGTTCTTGCCTTGGTTTGTTTCACAAACATGTCTTCTTGCTGATGCTATGCTTATCTTGTCATGCAATGCCTTGTGGTGAGTGAATCGAGCTTGTTAAGTAGGTTACTTGCTGTTGCTGTTTTGCTAGGCTGAATCTGTTATTTCGGGATGCTATGTAAACCTGCTGCTACAAATCATTCTATGCATAATCTGGAGATGTTCACTAAGGGTGTTTTGTTCTACATGTCATGTTCTATCCATTCATGCCCCTGGTTGCAATTATAGCCTGCTGTAGCTTGTTCATATCTTGCTCCAAAGTTGCTAAATAATGTTGTTGTCAGCCTGTTAACATTAAGTTCAGTTGTTGCCATGCTTGTTGTTAGTGATCCATGTACCCTATGGACTTGATCTTGCCATGCTTAGCTTCACAAACATGCCTTCTTTCTGTTGGTTGCCTTGTCATGCCATGTATTTCTGTGTGGTGAGTGGTACAAGCTCATCTACATGCCTACTTATCGTTGTTCCTGCCATGTATGAATCTGTAATATAACTTGCTATGTTTACATGGGTGCCATCATATCTTCTGATCCTTTTTGGCTCATGGTCAGTAAGGGTCTTTTGTTCTATGCATTTAGTAGATTCATGCCATGCCTTTGTTTGCCATGATAAGTTCCTGTAACATGTTGTTTGATAGCTCTAATCATTGCAACCTGATGTTATTTTCTGCAAAGTCTGAACTGTTATTATTTGCAATCTTGCCATGTGTGTTTGAGCATGTTCTAGTGATTTCTGGAGATAGCTCAGTGTTCATGTTTTGTTAAGCTTTACCTGTACATCATGCCCATGACTTTTGTTTTCTTGTTGAGGTCCTGTAGCATGTTGTTTTGATGCTTGCAATATGCCTAGTTGCTGTTTTGGACAGATTGTTGCTATAACTTGTATAGTGTGTGTGTGTTGAACCGTTGCTCTGTTTTGGGTGTGCTCTATATGAAACTTGCTTGATTTTGCAGCTAGGTTCATATTATCATGTTGCATCCATGTTTTGAGGTGTTTGCTTGATGTTTGTATGCATTTTGCATCAATGCCATGTTTAACTTGTTTTGCTCATATCTTCTAGGCCGTAGCTCCGAACTAAACGAACTTTATATGTAACTTGACTAGAATCTCGTGTGGATCATCTTGGTGCATTTTAACTTGCTATTTAACAACTTGAACATAAGGTTTATTCAGATCTGGACCAATTTCGAAAGTTGCATATGAGGACTTACCGGAATTGTTATATGCTGTTCCCGGCCTCATTTAAACTTGCCTTGATGTGTTGTTCTTGTTTGCATCATCTCTTGCCATGAGTAGCCTCATCTAGTTTTGTCATGCATCATGCTTGTTATGCATCATGCCTTGTTCATGTTTGGTGTGTTTACCATGTTGTGTGCTTCTTCTCGTTAGTTCCCGTTTCGTTGCGATCGTGAGGATTCGTTCGTCTACGCTTGGTTCATCTTCGTGGCTTCATCTTCTTCATGGACTCGTTCTTCTTCCTAGCGGGATTTCAGGTAAGATGACCGCTACCCTGGATCTCACTACTATCATTGCTATGCTAATTGCTTCGTTCTATCGCTTTGCTGCGCTACCTATCTTTTGCTCATCAAGCCTCCCATATTGCCATGAACCTCTAACCTTGACACCTTTCCTATGAAAACCATTGTTTGGCTATGTTACCACTTTTGCTCAGCCCCTCTTATAGCGTTGCTAGTTGCAGGTGAAGTTGAAGATTGCTCCATGGTGGATAGGATTTTGGTTGGGATATCACAATATCTCTTATATTATTAATGCATCTATATACTTGGTAAAGGGTGGAAGACTCGGCCTTATGCCTGGTGTTTTGTTCCACTCTTACTGCCCTAGTTTCCTTCATACCGGTGTTATGTTCCCGGATTTTGCGTTCCTTATGCGGTTGGGTGATTTATGGGACCCCCTTGACAGTTCGCTTTGAATAAAACTCCTCCAGCAAGGCCCAACCTTGGTTTTACCATTTGCCTCACCACCACCTATCCCTTTCCCTTGGGTCGGCCAACCCGAGGGTCATCTTTATTTTAGCCCCCCGGGCCAGTGCTTGTCTAAGTGTTGGTCCGAACCGAGCAACCTGCGGGGCCACCTCGGGGCAACTCAAGGTCTGGTTTTACTCGTAGCTTGACTTATCCGGTGTTGCCCTGAGAACAAGATATGTGCAGCTCCTATCGGGATTGTCGGCGCATCGGGCGGCTTTGCTGGTCTTGTTTTACCATTGTCGAAATGTCTTGTAAACCGGGATTCCGAGTCTGATCGGGTCTTCCTGGGAGAAGGTATATCCTTCGTTGATCGCGAGAGCTTATCATGGGCTAAGTTGGGACACCCCTACAGGGTATAATCCTTCGAAAGTCGTGCCTGCGGTTATAGGCAGATGGGAATTTGTTAATGTCCGGTTGTAGATAACTTGACACCATATCCGAATTAAAACACATCAACCGCGTGTGTAGCCATGACGGTCTCTTCTCGGCGGAGTCCAAGAAGTGAACACGGTTTCTGGGTTATGTTTGACGTAAGTAGGAGTTCAGGATCACTTCTTGATCATTGCTAACTTCACGACCGTTCCGTTTGCTCTCTTCTTGCTCTTATTTGCGTATGTTAGCCACCATATATGCTTAGCCGCTGCTGCAGCCTCACCACTTTACCCCTTCCATTCCCTTTAGGCTTTGCTAGTCTTGATACCCATGGTAATGGGATTGCTGAGTCCTCGTGGCTCACATATTACTACAACAACAGTTGCATGTACAGGTTACGCGATGATCATGACGCGAGAGCGATGTTTGCTTGTATTGGAGTTCTTCTTCTGCTTCTTCTTCGATTAGGGGATAGGTTCCAGGTCGGCAGCCTGGGCTAGCAGGGTGGATGTCGTTTGAGTTTCTGTTTATGTTTCATCCGTAGTCGGATGATGCTCTGATGTATTGTGATGTTGTATTCGTGTGGCATTGTATGCCTTATGTATGTATCCCCATCTATTATGTAATGTTGATGTAATGATATCCACCTTGCAAAAGCGTTTCAATATGCGGGTCTATCCTTGGTGGGACCTTCGAGTTCCTTTTGGATAGGGTCGCATATTGGGCGTGACACGGGAGGCTTCCCGAGGCTGCCCCTAAGAAGAAGAAGACATCGCCTGGTCCGACCCCTCGGGAGGCAGGCCCCTCAGGGTCCACGCCTGTTTAGAGGGCGCCTCCTTCTATCGCTTAGGAAGGCGCGCCTGGCGCCCTCCTCGAGCAAGGCTCGGGGGCTCTCTCCTGGAGGGCCATCGACTTGGTAGGATCACGAGGGAGGCGCTCGGGCACCACTTGGATGCATGCTTCAAAGCACGTTTCCCTCAGGAAGGAGCAAGGCAATGAGGGCCAAACCCTCAGGAGTTTGTCAGCGAGATCATTCAGGAGCTGCAGGAGTCAAGAGTCATGAGTGGCAGCCGCCGCTTACCCGCCGTAGCTCCCCATCCAGGCGAGGATGGTGGGCTGCGCGTCTGCATCAACATACCAGGACTCAACCGAGCCGCCTCTCAAGAGCGCCTCTGGACCTCACGTGTGGGACACTGTGAAGGTCCACCCCACAGCTATGTTCGCATGCCTTACGGCCTGCCGAACGCGGCTGCTCTGCGTTAGCGCCTCATGAGGAGCATCCTGGAGGCTCAAGCGGCCAGGCATTCCATGGTCCTGGCGGAGATGGAGATAGTCCGCGAGGAGCCGCCAGCGCCTCTGGAGCCTCCCGAGGCTCCTGGGCCTGGGGGCTCATGAAGATCGGCTTCCGCAGCACACGCTGTCCGCTACTTCAGCATCCCTCCATCTTGAACATCATCAGGTGACATCCTTCGAGTTTCATTTTCAGCTGGGAGCGCCCCCCAGGGCTGAATCATTCCCATGCCACGTGGGTCCGTCCCTGTGGCATGTATCCCTTCGGTTCATGTTTTTAGCTTATTTTATCAGGGGCACCCCTCGGGCTACATCATCCGCAAAGTCGCTCGGGCCTGACCTAGCGGTGTTCGCCTTTTTCTGCGCCTACCTAAATGGATTTGCTCCTTCATGATTAACGTGCTTGACTTAATCGCCCGCTCGATTGACACCAACTGATGGAGCTGCTCCCTAACGGCACGATGCTTGCGCATGGGTCCGCCCCTGCAACGTCGACAAACCTGAATGGCTGAGCTCTGGCCGCGGCAACCCCGCAGGGCGCCACCTCACCAAGCCTTCAGTACCTCGTCACCCTCCCAGAGCAACCAGCAGCTGGCCGGCAATTGTAACGGCAAACTCTCTCTTTTCTTGTGATGAACTTGCAGGATCACTTTAAGGAGCAGCATTGGGCGAGGCCTTCGTAGCATCTCCTTCGCTCTCGTCCGCACAAACTGCTTGCACGTTAAGGGGGGGGGGGGTACCTGAGCATCGCGACTCATGAACTCTTACTGGCTCTCTAGCCCTCACCTCCTGGCCTTGTCCACGGCATCGCGACTTGGCATACCAGCAACGGCTGAGCTCGCTCGAGGGCCGGGACCTGAGGACGTAGAGCACGAAGGGGAGCAAAGGCGAGAGGGAAGAGGCATGTGGGGACCTCGCCAGGCAACTCCTCAGCTGCCAATGCGCGGGCCTGGCGCCACGCCAATGAGTGGCTTCTGACCCCCGAGATAAGTCATCCTCCGGAAATACTAGCTATCGCAGCATCGACCTTGCACCTAATGCAATCCCATTTTGGCAACTCGCGCTCCTTTCTCACCGAACGATGGCTTCTTGAGCGCTAAAGGGGACCTCCTGAGCATCGCCACTCAGGGGCTCTTACTGGACCCCAGGCCGCTCACCTCCTGGCCTTGACCACGGCATTGCGACCTGGCATACCAGCGACGGCTGAAGCCTTCCTTGGGCCCAGGACCTGTCAGCGCAGAGCGTCAAGTCCTCGCGAGGTTCGAAAGGAGGAACTAACCTAAGACGGGACGAGCATCTCACACCGCTTCACGATAAGGATCACATTAACAAATGGAACCACAGGCACCTTACAAACCCCCATGGGGTGTGTTCTTCGATTCCTCGCAGGGAAAAAAAGGAGCAAATCCTAAAGAGCGCTAACTACACGCGCCTCCGCAAGAGACGCCATCATCAACAGTGGGCCATCAGGCACTGGCGCCAACCCCACACAGATCAGTGGCAACGGCGGCCTGACGAGCCTGCCCTGCTCCGAGAGCAACGCAAGCTCGGGGGCTCGTAGCTGTCCTCGCTCGTCTCCGGAGTCGCGAAGAGCTCGGCGGAGTCGCTGGATCCTCCAACACCTCCACTGCCTGAGGAGTTGCTGGGGGAGCGATTGGCGAGCCTAGTCCTCGCCATGGCAGGGCCCCGGCCACCTTCCTCAGGGTAGCACTCCAGCCGGTGTCCCTCCGCGTCGAAGACCTTGAAGAACATCAGGGAGGTGCCATCGTACTCGAGGTGGATTACGAGGGCGCCACCCGTCCTGCAGACCCAGGCGATCTCGCCCCAGCCACGGGTCATGTAGACCTTGCCCGGAGCGACGACCTCGACTCCGCTCCGATCGCAGGGGTACTGCAGTCAGCATGCTGCAGCCAAAGCTCGATAGGCCCCCTCGGCGGGATCTTGAAGGCGAAGGAAGGAGGGAGGCGAATCCAAGACCGAGGAGGCATGGCGGCGTGAAGCACGAGCTCGCAAGAGGAACCCTCAGCGTGAACTCCAGGAGGAACGATGCGAACCGCCGTGATCCGCCGGCGGCGATGGCGCCTCTGGCGGTGCCGCTCGGCACCTGCGCCTTCAGGACCCTCGATCCGGGCGTACAAGGGCAATGGGAATCCAGGCGGCGGCCGCTCAAACCATGGCCTCGACACCTCCTGCCAAGCACCCCCTTCTTCGCGGTAAGAGACGAGCCGTTTCTTCGGAGGAAGCGGGACAGGACCCTCTCAGGGGGCCTTCCCCTTCTCTTCGGCAGAAAACCGACAAATCGGTGACATTGGCATAGGGTGGAGCGCGGACAAAGAAGAAGACGGAGAGTAGCAGGAAGATATGGACTGGAAAGGCCCGCGCCGTTCCGTACATATAGCCGGGGGAGGCCAACCGCCGGCCTCCACGATCACAGGTAATCATGACCCGTTTTGCATGTAGGGACTTGTCAATTCGTGCAGTTGCCGATGCGTCATGGGGGAGCCAGGACGCCCACGTCCAATCAACCGCCACGCGGCGCCCAAGGCCGTAGGCTAATGGGGCCCGCGACGCTTCACACTTGCCCCTTCGCTTCTCTGCTAAGCCAAGTCCAGGCGCGCCTTGGGCCCGGGGGCTACTGTCGGCATTCTGGGAATGGGGGTACCCAGACTTGCCTGCCTGCGGCCTGCGGCGTGGCTCAGGGAGTGGCCCAGTATGACCCATCTTCATCAACACATACTCAAGACCCTTGCGAGGGGCCAAGCCTCACAGGGTGGACGACAGGAGGCTTCCTTGGGCATAGCCTCGTCCGGCTGGCTCGCGAGGAGGCAGAGAGATCAAGGCGGGGTACCTCACGAGGTGCCCATGACGCAAGCTATGACGACCGAGGCCAGGCAGGCGCCAGGCGGGCGCCGGCCCGCACAGAGTCGTTGTTTCCTCTTTGGTGTAAAGGGGGCAAGCGCATGCAAGAGTATCAAGCAAAGGCAACCATTTCGGTGCAACAAGACCAAGACCAGCAGGACGACAGGATGGAGGTCATCGTGGAGCCCAAGCGGCGTCACCGTCAGGGTCTTTGGCAGGCGAGGACCGACTTTAGTCAGGATAAGTGTACTAGATGTTCCCCTTAAAAATGGCCAATTGTTGGCGCCCTTCCCGCTCAATATTTGGGAAGAGGCCCAGGGCCTCCCTCTATAAATAGAGCTAGCCACCGCGAAAAGAGATTTGGAGAAGAAGAAAAGAGGAATAATAGAGGGGAGGAGAAAAGAGATTTGGAGAGGAGAGGAGATTTTGGGCAGACTAGAGAGAGAGAGAGGCGACTGAACTCACCCAAGCAGTTCATCGCACCAGCCAAGAACAGACCCTCGCGAGGCTGTTCTTCCTTGTACTATTCATCATCAGCCCCTGAGGCAATCCACCACACCACAAACTGGAGTAGGGTATTACACCACAATGGTGGCCTGAACCAGTATAAATCTCGTGTCCCTTGTGTGGAGGAGCGGGCGGTGGAGGCTGGATGAACAAGAGCCCGTGGATGAACAGTCGCAGGTGGATGCTGGAGGAGGTCGAGATGGATGAATAGTAGCCCGTGGAGGCTGGAGGAGGTCGACGGTGGAGATGAACAGTATCCCGTGGAGTCCTGTTTTGCGGTACGCCACACCCCTCCCGATAAGCAGGATCCCCGTTTTGACCGTAGCGCTCCAACACAAGTCTGTTTCCTCCGTTTTGCGGTACGCCACACCCCTCCCGATCAACAGGACCCCATTTCGACCGTAGGAGGTACAACAGTAGTCCGTTTCCTCTTTTTTGCGGTACGCCAGACCCCTCCCGATGAACAGGATCCCATTTTGACCGTGGCCGATCGAACACAAGGCCATTTCCTCCATTTTGCGGTACGCCAGGCCTCGTTTCCATAGGCTGTTCCGTCCAAGCCCTCCCGATGAACACGACGACGCATTCTGTTCTGACCCAGCCGGTTGGCTCCTCAAGAACACGACGACGATGCAGTTTCTCCGTTCCGACCCAGCCATGTACACGAACCCTGGTCGTACGTATGCGCGAGTAGGCATTCGAGACCCCGCTTGTATGTACGCATGTGGCCGTATTTACTTTCTTGCACCCTGGCCGCTGTATGTACGTGTACATGCTACGTGCGCGCCTCTACTACGACACATGCTAATAGAGGCAAAGGTGTCCCGTCTTTCGATGAGATGATGGATATCGCTTTGGTGGAAGTCGACTTTGAGAATCCGACTACGAACATGCAAGGACGTCGCGCCTTAGCAATCGCTAAACCTAGCAACGTCATCGCTGTCCCGGTCCCCTGTACGTCTCAAGTGAAATTCTGACCCAACAACCGAATGCGGCTCGGGAAACAGGAAAGTAGCCCGTTTCGTGCACGATAAGACCATCCGACAACGTTGCACCGATGTCCCGATAAAGTTGCCTTCGGAAAATCGTTGCATCCGTAGCTTTATTGCTGCTGGTGTGACATGCGTGATTTGGCTTTGCAGGACGCCTTCGTGCAAGTGATCCTCCCGTGCTCTCCGAGAGGTTATTGACCACGCCGGAGCACGATCAACCTGACCATGAGGGTCTGTTTCCTGCGAGCAAACGAAGAAGAAGAAAGAAACTGAGATTGCAATATGGATATTATGAATATAAGATGAAAGCTTTATTGATCAAGGTGGGGTTCTGTGACGCCTTTGTCTGATCGTTGAACACAAACAAAGTACGCGAAGTTGCAGCTATGGCGAACTTTAATCTAAACAAAACCCAAAGTCTAAACGGTGCCCTAAGGGCTGTATATATGGAGGAAGAGGGGGGGAATTTCGTGGCCCTTGGTGGAGGGGTCCGAAATCAACCCTATCTCTTGTTTCCACACACATACGGACTCTAAAAATAGCCTATACTTATGTATTTCGAAATTACAAGGGCCTGGCCCAATAATAAGGTGACGCAGCACCTAGAATAGCCTCGGGACGAAATTTATGAAGTGGTATCTTGTATATTTCGTCCAAGGCTTCATGCACCCATTATGGTGGCTTCAAAGTCCTGAAATCATCACTTGTAACTCCGTTCTTGTTCCCCTTGCGCATGGCATCATCTCCATGCTTGTTCTTGCTCCAATGTTCATCCTTCTCCAAGCTAGGCCCTTCATTTGTAAGAAAAACAAATGTATCCAATTTAGGCAGCATCATATTCTCATGAACATTAGAATCATTACCAAGAAACGAAAGTACCTGATAATTTAATTGGCGTGCGCGAGCTCTAGTAATTGGTCCCGTATATGTAGCAGTAAGGGCTGTGGGTGTAACAATGGTATTGATGTCCTCATCATCCTCCCCTTCTTGAAATGAAGTCGTCCTCGACGGAAGCTCATCTTCCTCACCCAAATAAGGCTTCAAATCTGCAATGTTAAAGGTGGGACTAACCCCAAAATCTGCAGGCAGCTCAAGTTTATATGCATTATCATTTATTTTCTCTAACACCTTAAAGGGACCATCAGCACGTGGCATTAGCTTTGATTTGCACAAATCAGGAAATCTATCCTTACGCAAATGTAACCAAACAAGATCTCCAGGTGCAAACACAACATGTTTTCTACCCTTATCTCCAGCAAGTTTATATTTAGCATTCATACGCTCAATGTTTTCCTTAGTTAACTCATGCATCTTTAAAATCAATTCAGCACGTTGTTTAGCATCAAAATTAACCTTCTCCGAAGATGGAAGAGGCAACAAATCAATAGGTGCACGAGGTAGGAAACCATACACAACTTCAAAAGGGCACATCTTAGTAGTAGAATGCAATGAAAGATTATAAGAAAATTCAATATGAGGCAAGCATTCCTCCCACATTTTCTTATTATTCTTCAAAACAGCTCTAAGCATAGTAGACAAAGTTCTATTGACTACTTCAGTTTGTCCATCAGTTTGGGGGTGACAAGTAGTACTAAAAAGCAGTTTAGTCCCCAACTTAGCCCATAAACATCTCCAAAAGTGGCTAAGAAATTTAGTATCATGATCTGAAACAATAGTATTTGGCACACCATGCAAGTGAATAATTTCACGAAAGAACAAATCAGCAACATTAACATCATCATCGGTTTTATGACATGGTATAAAGTGTGCCATTTTTGAGAATCTATCCACGACAACAAATATGCTATCCCTTCCCTTCTTTGTTCGAGGTAAACCTAAAACAAAGTCCATAGATATATCCTCCCAAGGAACACTAGGTACAGGCAAAGGCATATATAAACCATGAGGATTGAGTCGTGACTTAGCTTTTTGACATGTAGTGCAGCGAGCAATAAAACGCTCAACATCCCGTCTCATCTTTGGCCAAAAGAAATGTGTAGCAAGTACGTCCTCCGTCTTCTTCATGCCAAAGTGTCCCATTAATCCTCCTCCATGCGCCTCCTGCAACAACAAAAGATGAACGGAGCTAGCTGGAATGCATAGCTTGTTAGCACGAAACACAAATCCATCGTTAATGACAAACTTGTTCCACATTCTTCCTTCTTTACAATTCTGCATTACATCTTTAAAATCAGCATCATGCAGATATTGATCTTTAATGGTCTCCAAACCAAATATTTTGAAGTCAAGTTGTGAAAGCATAGTATAGCGACGAGACAATGCATCAGCAATAACATTTTCTTTCCCCCTCTTGTGTTTAATGACATAAGGGAAAGTCTCAATGAATTCAACCCATTTAGCATGTCTACGATTCAGTTTAGCTTGACTTTTAATATGTTTCAAAGATTCATGATCAGAATGTATAACAAATTCTTTGGGCCATAAATAATGTTGCCATGTTTCTAAAGTCCGAACAAGAGCATATAATTCTTTATCATAAGTAGAATAATTCAGACTAGGCCCACTCAATTTTTCAGAAAAGTATGCAACAGGTTTGCCATCTTGTAATAACACACCTCCTAATCCAATTCCACTAGCATCACATTCAAGCTCAAGAGTCTTATTAAAATCAGGAAGTTGGAGTAAAGGAGCATGTGTCAACTTATCTTTCAATATCGTGAAGGCTTCTTCCTGTGCGGTACCCCAAAGAAAAGGCACATCTTTATTTGTAAGCTCATTGAGAGGTGCAGCAATGGTGCTGAAATCTCTCACAAAACGCCTATAGAATCCAGCGAGGCCAAGAAAACTCCTCACTTGTGTGACCGTTTTGGGCTGCGGCCAACTCTCAATAGCTTCAATCTTGGCTTTATCAACTTTAATTCCCTGTGGAGTAACAACATAGCCAAGAAAAGATACTCGGTCGGTGCAAAAGGTGCACTTCCCAAGGTTACCAAACAAACGTGCATCACGTAGAGCAATAAAAACAACACTTAAATGTTCCAAATGTTCTTCCAAAGATCTGCTATAAATCAATATGTCATCAAAGTAAACTACCACAAATCGTCCAATGAAAGCACGTAAAACTTCGTTCATTAATCTCATGAAAGTACTAGGTGCATTAGTTAACCCAAAAGGCATGACTAACCACTCATATAATCCAAACTTAGTTTTAAATGCTGTTTTCCATTCATCTCCCAATTTCATACGAATTTGATGGTATCCACTATGCAAATCAACTTTGGAGAATATTGTAGAGCCACTCAATTCATCAAGCATATCATCTAGCCTAGGAATAGGATGACGACAACGAATAGTAATATTATTAATGCCTCTACAATCAACACACATACATGATGTACCATCCTTTTTCGGCACTAGAATAATAGGAACAACACAAGGACTAAGGGATTCGCGTATATAACCTTTGTCGAGAAGCTCTTGTACTTGACACATAATCTCCTTCGTCTCCTCTAGATTGGTACGGTATGGCGCATGATTTGGCAGTGAAACACAGGGAATTAAGTCAATCTGATGCTCAATCCCTCGAATAGGCGGTAATCCCGGTGGCACGTCTTGTGGAAAGACGTCAGCGAACTCCTGCAAAATGTTAGTGACAGCAGGAGGCAAAGAGGAAGGCACGTCCTCAAATGAAAATAATGCATCTTTGCACACAAAAGCATAGCAAACAGATTTGCTGAAATCGAGCACATCAATATCAGATTTGGTGGCAAATAAACATGCACTTTTCAATTTAATTTCAGAAGCAACACTAGATGGTTTATAATTAGGCTTCATTTGTTGCTCAAATTCTTTTGCCACAATCTGATTTTCACTCGTATTCTTCTCCTGTTTTGCTTTATTAGCTCTATTAATATCATCTTTCAAAATAGAATCAGGAGTCATAGGAAGCAAAGTAATATTTTTATCCTTATGAACAAGAGTATACTGATTGTTTCTACCACGGTGTACATAATTTTTATCAAATTGCCATGGTCTACCAAGTAATAAGGAACATGCTTGCATAGGTACCACATCACAATCAACATAATCAGCATATGTAGAGATACTAAAATGCACATGAACAGTACATGTTACCTTAACCTTGCCGCTGTTGTTGAACCATTGGATGTAGTAAGGATGTGGATGTGGTCTTGTGGTGAGAGAAAGCTTCTCCACCATCTCCATGCTAGCCAAGTTGTTGCAGCTCCCTCCGTCTATGATGACGCGCACAGAACGTTCCTTCACAATTCCCTTGGTATGGAACAAATTGTGCCTCTGATTTTGCTCAGCTTGTGTGACCTGCACACTCAAAACACGTTGAGCAACTAAACATTCATACCTATCAGCGTCTTCAGGAGCCATGTATTGCGTCTCATGATCAGAATCAGATCCACCGTTTTCTTCACGTGTAATAAGGGCCAAAGTCTCCTCATCATAGTCACTAGCGGACTCATACCCACCATCCTCGGTAGCAATCATCACATGCTGAGATTTGCATTCTCTCGCATAATGACCTCTTCCCTTACAATGACGACAAATAATATCACTTGTGTGCCCTGTTGATGCCATGGAAGAAGTAGAACTCTGTGCAGGCCCGGCATGTGCGCTCTTGGCAGATAATGGTGGTTGTGCCTGTTTTCTTGTATCACGGCTGGAGGTGGCACCTGATGGAGGTGTTGGTGCAAATGAAGTAGAAGATGCACGCGGTGTCCATGATGAAGGTCGGCCTGCAGAAAAATTAGTTCGCCCCAATGCTTGTCGATCCTGCACTTCACGTTTAGCTTTACAAGCAAGATGGAATAAACGAGTGATATTTGTATACTCCTTATAGTCTAGAATGGTCTGAATCTCTTTATTTAATCCACCTAGAAAACTTGCAAGCATAGCTTCATTCTCCTCAACAATACCACATCTAATCATGCCAGTTTGTAATTCCTGGTAATATTCTTCTACATAATTTTTTCCTTGTCTTAAACGCTGCAATTTTTGAAGCAATTCACGTTGATAATATGGTGGAACCCAATGCGTACGCATAGCAGTTTTCAAAGCAGCCCAAGTAGTTGGAATAGGATATAATCTACAATGTTCAGACCACCATACACATGCAAAACTAGTGAAAGCACAAACAGCAGCAACAACCCGTCTCTCCTCGGGTATTGTAAACATGTAAAACGTTGTTCAGTTTCTAACTCCCAAGTAAGATATATATCAGGAACATATCTACCCTCAAATGGTGGAATATTCAATTTCAGTTTAGGAATATGGACATCATCTTGTACCTGAGGTGGCGGTGCAGGCCAACCATTACGAATATATACCTGAGGTCGACCTGCTGGTGGTGGTGCTGGTGGCTGCACGTAGTTCGGATTTTGATCAACCTCATCCTCATAATCGCCCACATACTCATCATCCTCCTGGGTACTAGCAGCAGCAGTAGCACGAGCCAAAGAAGCATCAACAACAGGAACATCAGCACTAGAAGTTTGGCCATCCTCAATAGGAACACGCTTCGCTCGTCCATACTGATTCGGAAGGAGGCGTTGTTGTTGTTGTTGCAGAGGTGCGATAGGTGCAGCCGGCGGTGGTGGTGCAAAACGCGCGGGCAATTCATTAAACTTGCTATCAAGCTTTGTTTCAAACGTCTTCTCAATGCCATCTATCTTCTCCACGGCCTCGTCAAATCTGTTTAGCACATCTTGCACCTGTCCACTCATCATTTGCTGAAATTTATCATGTAGCTATTTGTTCGTCAGGTTCTCCCAATCAGTCTCATCGGCTTGTGATCCTACCATGGTTAGCAGCAAATAGAAACACACAAGAATATGATCCTACAGACTACTAAGAAGTGGTGGTGGTGTATCACAAACCCGTCAAGCAAATCTCAAATTCTTACCAGTTCTTACCCAGCAGCAGGCGGTGATCGGCAACCGTTGGAGTCAAAACTCTCAAAGCTTGGATAGAGCGATTACCAGGGAGAGTCAAACGCACAACGTAGATGTATGTGGAGCTGGGAAGGCTTATAATATGGTAGCAAAAAAGGTCAGCAATAATCAATCCAGAGATGCAAAGTTGAATAAACGCTCAACGACGGTACTGTGCTGGTCCTAGGCTAGACCGTGCTAGAGACGCGAGCCTAGAACACTAACAAAATCACGGCGCTGACGTAAACAAGGGAAAAGCACACTCTGGAATTTTTTTCGCTTCTTTTTTTTGCGCTGTTTTTTTTGCGAAAAATCACTATAATGGCGAGTGTCTCAAAACTCTTCCTAGGTCAAACTGACAGGATGGGCACGAAATTTTTTCGACCAATTTTTTTTTGTTTTTTCGACTGCCCGGACCCAAAAACTGGAAAGAGATCAAAAAAACTTCCTATAATGGCACCTGTCTCAAAACACTCAGAAACACCTAAAAATAGGATAGCTAGATTTTTTTTCGAAAAATGCGTTTTTGGAAAATTTTGGGCCTAAACGGAGGGTGGTTTCCAGACTTTTTTTTTTCCGAAACCTACTCCTGCAAGGAAAACGAATCGGAAACTAGATGAATCTCGAAAACAAACCTAATATGCAAGGAACTCGGATTGGTGGTGGATATATGGTGGTGGTATATGGCAGCGGTGGTGGTAGCGGTGGTAGTATATGGATATGGATTGGTGGTGGTATATGGACACAGATTGGTGGTGGTATATGGACACGGATTCAGAGTGGTGGTGGTAGGTGGCAGGGGCAATGATGATGGTGCGGTGGCGGCGTGACAACTTGTGACCAGAACTCGAAACTCTAAAAGACTAGACGCTAAGACCAGCAACTTGACACGACGATGCAACCGCAAATTCAACAAAGCAAATATAGAAAAGATTATGCAAAGGCTCAGATTGTTTCGGATGGGATGAACTAACCCTAATTTTTTTTGGCTTTTTCGTGGACTATAGGTATGAAGAACAGACTCGATCTAAACTACGAAAAACTGTAAAATCTCACTGAGCAACCTGGAAATCTGATACCACTTGATAGAGGCAAAGGTGTCCCGTGTTTCGATGAGATGATGGATATCGCTTTGGTGGAAGTCGACTTTGACAATCCGACTACGAACGTGCGAGGACGTCGCGCCTTAGCAATCGCTCAACCAACTCCGAGAGGTTATTGACCACGCCGGAGCACGATCAACCTGACCACGAGGGTCTGTTTCCTGCGAGCAAATGAAGAACAAGCAAGAAACTGAGATTGCAATCTGGATATTGTGAATATAAGATGAAAGATTTATTGATCAAGGTGGGGTTCTATGACGCCTTTGTCTCGTCGTTGAACACAAACAAAGTATGCGAAGTTGCAGCTATGGCGAACTTTAATCTAAACAAAACCCAAAGTCTAAATGGTGCCCTAAGGGCTGTATATATGGAGGAAGAGGGGGGGGGGATTTCGTGGCCCTTGGTGGAGGGGTCCGAAATCAACCCTATCTCTTGTTTCCCCACACATACAGACTCTAAAAATAGCCTATACTTATGTATTTCGAAATTACAAGGGCCTGGCCCAATAATAAGGTGACGCAGCACCTAGAATAGCCTCGGGACGAAATTTATGAAGTGGTATCTTGTATATTTCATCCAAGGCTTCATGCACCCATTATGGTGGCTTCAAAGTCCTGAAATCATCACTTGTAACTCCGTTCTTGTTCCCCTTGCACATGGCATCATCTCCATGCTTGTTTCTTGCTCCAATGTTCATCCTTCTCCAAGCTAGGCCCTTCATTTGTAAGCAAAACAAATGTATCCAATTTAGGCAGCATCATATTCTCATGAACATTAGAATCATTACCGAGAAACGAAAGTACCTGATAATTTAATTGGCATGCGCGAGCTCTAGTAATTGGTCCCGTATATGTAGCAGTAGGGGCTGTGGGTGTAACAATGGTATTGATGTCCTCATCACGTGCGCGCCTCTACATCGACCAGTATGTACGTACTCATTCACGACCAGAATGACAACACTACATACGCTTTGACCAGGTGGGTCCCGACTGTCAGGCACTTCCTTGCGTGCGAAGATGTAGCTGGTGGGTCCCAGTAGTCAGGGGCGAATCATTTTTTTCCCGTAATATGGACGCACTTCCTTGCGTGCGAAGATGTAGCTGGTAGGTCCCAGCAGTCAGGGGGGAACGTTTTTTTCGCAAAATACGGTGGCCCGTCCGGTGGGTCCCTACTGTCATGTGGAGGAATCATTATTTTCCACGTAATAAGGAGGCACTTCCTTGCGGCTGTCGTGGACCCAGCTGTCAGCCTCTCCACGTACAATACTCTTCTGATGGAAGTCGTTCCTTGACCACGTTGACCACGCCGCACCGAGAGCACCAGGGCGGTGGACGACGGCGAGGACTAGGAAGGGGACGACACGGAGCCGGGGAAGACGCGACAGTGGAAGCCCACACGGAGAGGAGTACGAGGGTTCACTGGTTCGGCTGCGGTGTGAGGCTGCCGTCGCCAGAGAATAACAGGGGGTGTGGGTGAGGCATCCGCGGCATCACAGCCGGCCATGGGAGGCAAGAGCACGCGACACGACCGGCGTTGGTTTGGGCGGCTGGAACAAGAAGACCAAAGGTTGAAGAAGCACTACGGCCGTTGGATGGACATCATACGGTCACTGGAGCTAGAATCATTCATATTGACTAAGTTGACAAAGCCCTCCATCCCCGTCAACTTTGTAGGCCTACAAGTCAGCCTCCCACTATGGTGGGTCCCAGCTGGCAAGGGGGTATTCATTTTTTTGTGCGCAATAAGGAGGCACTTCCTTGCGTGCGAAGATATAGCTGGTGGGTCCGACCTATCAGCGGGGGGAACGTTTTTTCATGAAATACAGAGGCCCTTCCGGTGGGTCCCAGATGTCAGGTGGAGGAATCATTATTTTGCGTGTAATAAGGAGGCATTTCCTTGTGTGCGGCCGTGGACCTAGCTGTCAGCCTCCCCACATACATTCCACTTCCAATGGATGTCGTTTGTTGACCACGCCGCACCGAGGGCACCAGGGCGGTGGACGACGATGAGGCCTATGAAGGGAACAACAGAGCCGGGGAAGACACGACAGTGGCTGCCCATGCGGTGGGGAGTACGAGGGTTGACTGGTTCGGCTGCCGTCGCCGAAAAATAACATGAGGTGTGGGTGAGTAGAGGGATAGACAGGCTAGGGATGCGAGTATGGTGGGGCTGTGAGGCCTTCCCAGCAGCACAACCGGCCACGGGAGGTGGGAGCAGGCGGTTCCGCCGGTGCTAGTTTGGGCGGCTGGAGCAGGAAAATCAGAGACTCAAGAAGCACGATTGCCGTTAGATTGACATCTAACGGTCTGACGCTGGTAGAGTCGATTGTTGACTAAGTTTATTTTTTTGAGAAACCTTGTGTATGCATGAACTTAGTAGGCCCACAAGTCAGCCTCCAAATCTGTGGCAGACAACATAGAGCCCATTTGCTACTTTTTAATAACTTACATCCCATTTGCTAATTCTTAAGTAATTTATTACAACCCATTTTCTGCCCAGGAGCACGGTCAAATAGTTCAACCTTATTTTGCATATTTCGGTGGAGTCTGAAGTGTTGTAATCCCGAAATGATAATTTTTTTTAATAACTTATTGATTTGCCAAAAAAATCATTTTGTTTTTGTAAAGAAATAATACATGGGACAATTGAGTTGGTTTAAGGGAAAACCAGTGGTAAGAAAATCAGCGTTGGGAGGGAAAACAACAACAAAAATAAGGATGTAAATATGAAAAGGGAATTTTATGTATTTTCAATATAATGATACGTGTATATGAACTAGTAAAACTATAGGTAGAGATTATAAAACAGATGTAGGACATGGTGTTTCAAGAGGAAAATAGAACTGGGCTGTGTGTTTGATTCAGTAAAAAAACTGCATGCGGATGTTGTAAGACAAAATATAACTAATGCTGGCGGGCCAGAGGCCAGTAGATACCTGCTGGATCTTTGTACCCTGTTGTCGTCATGGGCTAGGACTGTTAAAAACAAAACCAAGCCTGGGCAGTCTACAACCCAGTTCAAACTTGCTCGACCTGAAAAAACAATATACGTGCTCAATAAACGGGAGAATTCTGCAAGTACAGACTGATAACTAGAATGCAGCAGGGATATTGTTTTTTCATCGTGATAATAAGTGCATGCACTTGTTTCAAAAAAATGGAGAACTGGGAATTCGAATGGCAGGTGCTTATGCTACCCATCAAATAAAAATCAGGTGCCTGAAAATTCGTTTCGAAACAAATGATTTAGCTTTATATCCACCTTGACCCTCCACATGATGGTTGGAAGCAAATGCCAAGTTCATACCGAAAGATTGTTAAAAAAATACAAACATGCGGATGACAAGGTAGTACAAGTACCAATACCAAACTAACTTATAATCTTTTTACACCTAGCCCTAGTGTTTGTCTGGTAGAAAATCTTGCAGAGGACCAGCTCCCGCTCCTTCTCTTGCTCCAGGTCCCCGAGGTGGTACTGGTGCATCACCCAGTTGGTCCTCTGCTGGTCGAAGTACTTGTTGGTGTGCAGCACCAGAACCTTTTTGCTGCCCGTCTGCCGGCCGTTGACCATCACTGGCAAGGTATTGCTGGTCTTGTGCCACATCGCATGCATGCCACACTCCGACTGTATCTGGCAACGCGTCCACGTGCCCCTTTTGAATGCCCTGGAATTGCGCTGGAAGAAATGCTTGCTTAGGCCACTCAATGTGATACCTGCAGTATTGTCGAATACATGTTTTAGTGTACGTAGTTGGCATTTTCATAACATCTTTGGCATGTTGCATTCACTCGTTTCACTTTTTATTAACTGTCAAATTGTAATTGCTTCACTAAGTCTGCGTCTAAAAATAAAAATAGATCTATAAATAAAGGAATATGTTTGTGCAAGTAGACGATCGATCGGTGTCTTACCTGGAAGTTTCTCAGGATGGGTGTAGCATATGCCGTGCTCGCTGTCGATGGTTGGTATGAACAAATCGATGAGAGGGTGAGATCTCGCACTGTCAGCACTCACTTTGGCCTCAAGGTGCTCGATCAGCTCCTAATCAATGGGATCAAACTTGACGCCAGCCGACAGCACCGACCAATCCTTCTTGGACCTGCATCGGTTAATTCTAGTTATATGGTACTCAATGTATGATCAATCGACTATTTTAATTGAATGATGAAAGATTTCAACAGATAAGTGGTACTCCAAATCTGAAGTCCAGAATACCCAAACACGCTGCCGGGATTCTTGTGTCACCTCACACGGAGCATGTTGTCACGTCAATTCAATGTGTGGACATGATGAATAATTTGACCGACGTATACTAGTACTGCTACTGTACTACTTACTAGTCATATTTACTGTCACATTTTAACCATAGGTTTAACTAACAAGTACGCACTTGAAGGCTAATATATATATATATATATATATATATATATATATATATATATATATATATATATATATATATATATATATATATATATATGGCTTCTGCACAGCATCTCCATCATCATTAACAGTACATCCTACACAGGCGAGTTAGGATGCACTTGATCCCAGAAAGGTATCTATCCTTCAAACCAGTGGAGTGCTTCAAACTAACAACAATACATAATATCCAACAAAAGAGGGTCGTGCTACAGCAGTAGAATACATGGCTCCGTCTAGATATCAGTACGAATCAAGTTATGCATATTTGCTGTTGGCATGAACCACATCGCCGCATGTCGGGTTTGCAAAAGCCATCCATCGCATGGACGCTTGATGCCTTTCACACACTGAAGATTATTTGGCAACAAGCTGTGTGGATGATTCTCTGGATATGGTGATTCATGAAACCCATGGTATGTTGTGTAAACACAGTCCCCCCTGGCGAATGGAAGTTGCATAGCACGGTAATCGTCACCGGTGATATGATCGACGATTAGTTGGATGATCGGATAATTGAGCCCGAGGAACATCGAGTGGTTGCCGAGGCTATAAACCCGCTTCCAGTTGAATACTCCTGGCCCAATGGAGCTGGGATCTTTCTCGAACACGAAGCAGCCATAGCCACCAATGTCACGAACGCCCCAGGCATTGTACTAAATGTGGTTTATGTAATGGTTTGGTCAATTTGGTAAGTGTGAATGAGCATCAATGATCACCGTCAGCTGAACGAACGATAAACCACCACCCATCGGCTTGTATGATTCCAGGTCCTGGAAGCATGAAGGCCAGCGCATCTGCGTCTGCTGCAACAATTCAAATTGGAGACCAAAAGGACAAAAATAAACAATTATGTTTAGAGTATGTGTGGAATTAAGATACTATAACAGTGACACATCTCATAGACAGAGAATTGCAATGCCATGGTCATAATCATACCCAAAGTTAAAAAAATAAGCTAATGGCTTTCATATTCTAGCAATATGTCATGGTTCAAACATCATGTAACAATGAGAGGAGAACAACTATGACAGGGCCTACTCATATTATACCATAGCACTTACTACTGTTCTCATATCAACTCTAAGCAATAACATGCGTTGTTATAAAAATCTTGGAAATGAGAGTAACATATAGCAATCATGAGGTTATGCTCATAGTATCTATTCTAACAATCATTAGATGCCAATTGTTCTCATATCAACTCTAACAATAACATGTGTGGTCATAAAAATCTAGGAAATGAGAGGAACATATAGCAATGATGTGGTTATAGGCATACTATCTATTCTAAATTTGTAACAATGAACAAGCAGTCGTATTCATAAGGTAAATATGAGATGAGATAGAACAATTACACAACAATAGATTCCACTAGTATAGGCAGCCAATCTGTGCATCGACCGCGTAAACGATGCCATCGTGCACTATAGCATCAGACAGAAATGTTGCCTCAACAGGATTGACGATGAGCCATAACGATGTATGGTGACCGGATTCCAGATAGACTAATCCCATGTTGAACAAGGCAATGAGCTTGTAATCCATGTAGTCTTTTGATGGTGTGGGCACTTCACAGATTACAACTCTTAGCAAACAGAGGTCGAGCCAAAAGCTTGACGCGTCTCATGCATAGTAGGCAGGTGTGTCCAGCGGGCCACAAGGATCGATGGCGGCGGTATCCAACGATGGAAGGGTGATCTCTCGCTGAGTGCAGATATCCACGAGACGCCACGGACTACCGGATTGGTGGATGACAACAATCCAGTTGGCCTTCATGCCCGCCCAGTAGTGGCCGTGCATGAAGGACAGGTGGACGAGTAGTGGTAGCATGTCGAGGGGCACCATGGCAACCTCCGTAGGATCGTCAAGTCGGTGTCTGGGCCACCTGCAAGGATCGGGCATCAGCAAGCAGGGTGTCTTGAAAAGAGCCGGCTGGTTGCAGACGAGTAGATGGTACAAAGACACCGAGCATGCGGCCAGACGGACGGTGCTGAGTAGGTCCATACGATTACCGATCTGCTCCAAGAGAACATCGGGGAGGGAATTCCAATCACGGCTCTGCGTGTCAGTCGGTTCTGCTATTGGGGTTTTCGGTGCCTGCGAGCCAGCGGGGAAGTGGATTCGGGCGGGCGAGCAAAGAAGCTTCTCCTCGTGTGGCCGAGCAGTGAGGGGGGGGGGATATGGTATGCGCGAGCTACCAAGGAAGATGGCGCGGGTGGGCGAGCAATGAGCAGGGGGAAATGGTGTGCGGCCAACGATGGGGAAGATAGGAGGAAGAAGAAGAGAGGAGGAAGAAGAGTGAAAGACGGGGAAGAAAGTGCATTAAATCTCAATTCTACTAGTACTACTACCAGGATATACCGTCCTTTGGAGTGTAAATAGTTACATCGATGACATGTGGGTCTACCTCAAGAGGGCCCATATGTCAGTTAATGGAGGAGAGAGGTGCGTAGGCGTATTTGCGGAAGCGTGCTCTACTGGCAAACATGATGGCAGTATTGGGTAAGGCTGATTTAGTAACACCAACACGCTGGTTCAGCTTATTAATTAAGTGTCCCATCTGCTGCAGCATGTATTGTTACTTCACTGCGAAGACTAGTTGAATAGTTCTCTCTAACCAAGATTGGGAATAATGGATCGTGAAGACTTCCTATCTACAATATCCTTATGCCTCTACGGTCACTTCACTCATTTTGCTCCGTACTTAGTCACTTGTTGAAATCTCTAGAAAGACAAATACTCCATATTTGGGAACAGAGGGAGGCTTTTACTCCGTATTTGGGAACAGAGGGAGTATCATCATATGGAGGGAACAGAGGAAGCTTGAAATATGAACATGTCAATAGGAGGGAGTAAAAGCCTCATGCATGCATGCAACATGCAACACTCACACGTACACATGGACGCAAGCAACACTCACGCACCCATGCGGCACACAACACACGACAAAACACACACGCTCACGCTCAAGTGCTCAACCTACTCCCTACGCCCATGAAAGATTGTACATTTAGAGACTTACATATTGACCAGGGCATAATTAACGCCCAAAAGTAGCAGACTTATGTGTGCATGCGTCCATTGAGAGAATAAGATTAAATGAAGGTTGTTGCATGCTGTAATTAAGGATAGACATGTAGCCTATACCTAGCCTATACCTAGAGCACAATTTGGTGCATTAGTCAATCAATATCGATTTAGATTAAAGGCTAAATGCATTAGAAGTGTAGATGTACTACACTCTTTGTTTTTTAGCCGATGTACACCCTCTGTTGGAAGACCGAGGGAGTACACGTGCATGCACTCACATACACAGCCAGGGTGGTTCACGTGCAAGGGTTGGACTCCTGTCGCGCTTGTGTAAAGTTTTGTTTAACTGATTTCTTTGCTCTGCCAACTAACAGGTGGGACCCAAAAACCAGGTGACAATTTAGCCAGTCAACAAAGTGCCATGTCGACTATGTGGCCGCTCAGTAGGGTGCAATACGGTGCTCTACGATGAGCTAGTGATCGTATAATCACCGCAAAACTATATATAGTGACCGTAAAGAGAGTATTGTTACATAAGTTGACCGCCAGTGTATTTTTCTCGTTTCAAATTAAACCATATTAACCAGAAAGGACGCAGTATGGACTAGTACTAGTATTGCTTTGATGTGTCCCGTCAACTCGCTGAATGAGGAGAAGCTTGCTTACTACACCTCTCCCTCGCCCACGCGCGCGGTGGCTTGCAGGACGAGGAGAGGGTTTTGACTACAACGCCCTCTCCCTCTCCCTCGCCTTCTCCCTCCCGGTGGACGTGCAACGGTTCAATCGGTGTCAGATTGCCAGAAGCATATTGTACTGTAGTATCATCATTGTTGGACCTTCCGAAGAAGCGAAGAGCCAAGTGCAAGGTTCACACGAGTACGAACTGTTGAACCTCCCAAAGAGGCAAAGAGCCAAGCGCAAGGTTTTATAGGAGTTGTCTTCCTAGTAGGAGTATACTACAACTATAGCGAACGATGCTACTGTATGATGCCGCCACATCACCTATATCCAAAGCTGTGCCACCTTTTTTATCAAAGAGCGTGTTGGAGCCCGTGCAACAACCACACAAGTTGCATGTACACATAACACATTTACTAGTAATAAATTCTAAAGGACAAATGCTAGCATGCCACACAAGTTCATCTCCAATTCATGTGATAAATTTGTGCATGACTAGTCTACATATATTCACAACGCTACCGTTACAATTTACCGTACTCCACTTACACGTTATAGATGGGCTACATGTCCTCCTCCAGGTTCCAGTCCCAGGTGTTCTTCATGGATGGCACGATCCATAGCGGTGAGCAACAGCATCATTGTCGCAGCTTTCTAGTCCGGTTCCACACGATGGAGACTCATCGAAGCTGAAGTGGCAAAAATCAGGGATAGCGTGTCCCAGCTTTTCATTCATCCGACGATGCGCACTGAAGGCACAACCATGCTTCACGAACGGCAGGCCTTGGTGTCGTGCACGGAAGGTGGCATCCGCTTCACAATGGGGTAGCTGTCCCCAATGAAAAGCGTGTACTCTCCAAGAGTGTTCCTCGGCACCCACATAGCATCACGGGGGTCGAACCCGACGCCATTCATCTGGTACACGCGGCATCTCAGATCTAGACACATGGTGACGTACATAGTCAAGGTCAATGCATAGTAATGTTCTGCTCAAATAAGGTGGTCAATAATACTGTGCAGCAAATAGTACTAGTCCGGTATAGAGGAAGTAAAATAACTGGCTTATTATATGTAGCCACTCTTGGCTACATGGATGAGATAGTAAGACATGGAAAAAGAAAAATGGTGGCAGCTAGTGGGTTCAAGTCTTCAAGGGCCTAGCCATCTATACGCGTCCTCCGAGGTAAAAAGTACTCCTACTAGTACTAGTAAGTAGTACAACAATGAAAGAGAAGGTGAGAGGGTTAAAAATGGAATACTTGGGTAGATGGTAACGGTCCGATCGTTGTAGATTGTGTGACCATGTTGCACAGCAGTGGTACCATGGGTAACGACTGGTAAGATAGTTGATCCCAATATGCCAAAGTCAGTTACAAGGTTCTAGGTTAGACTGAATCGCGGATGCAAATGCACATCCAGGATCGGCGATCTTATTTTGATCGGGGGATGACTGGTCCCTGCAAAATAATGGAGTACTGTCAGGAATGAAAATGATGGTTTGTGCATTCCGTTTGTAATCTCCCGTACCGTAGGATGGCAACCAGATGAAACAAGTCCCCTGGCTTGTACCGCGGAGATGCGACCTAGATGACGCACGACGTCTTCGAACGTGTAGGGGTGCAAATCTGCCGCCACCAACATGTGCCAGCCTCTGCCGTTACTGCCTCTTGCATTGATGGCAATCCTTATGTCGAATACCGCGATGAGATAGTAATTGTCATAGCCTCGCCGCTTTATCAGCGGGTCCGCAATTTCTATCTTCTTCAATCTCATGTAGGCATCATCATATGTATTCAAGCCTAGCCAGTCCGAAAGGCCAATCCCAATGGTGGAGAAGGGGTCTACGGGAACGACTGCACTGCTGTGGATGTTGTGCAAAATGATGGTGGTATCCGGCCGGAGGTATGTAAGCCAATCTTTGTTGGTACCGACCCAGACCTATATATAAGACGGTGGGCAGTGGAGAAATTACGGGATGGAAATGGAATAACTAAGTACTACATGATCAAACTCCATGAATGACCTGCTCATCGGATAAAATCCGACTACCTCTCAACGTCGGCAACTCTAGCGGAGTCAACGTGCAACCATGGCCAGGGAGCGGTGGACTGTTTGAAGGATTGTCCCATAGAAGAACCTTCTCCTCGAGGATGCATGGAAGACCAACAAGCATGGCCTTTTCCCAATCTTGTTTAAGCACTGTCTCGAAAAAGTTGGTGCAGGAAGCACCGAGTCTTGCAGCGGTGAGGACGTCGGAGCGGCATGCGATTTCTCCCAGAGGATCGTCGTCCAATGTCTCCCAGCCCCGACAAGGAGGAGAACCGCATGGCGAATCCATGGGAGCAGCAACGAACTGCCTTCTCTTCGGGGGGAGGGGAACTGGCGAGGAGGAGATAAGAGCGTAGTAACCGCGGGACCTCATCCCTTCCAACTGTAGATCGTTCCTTACCGAAGGGGTGAGGCTATTATTTACTACTAGTACTAGCATTATGGGACGTTATGGGATTGCAGTATACTGTAAATAATAGCACTAGTAAGAAATTTTTGGCACTAGGTAGTAGTTTTTGGCGTGGATTAAGAAATTTTGGGTATGTTTTTGCTATTTTTTGTACACGCCAAGTAGTGTCAAAAAAGTCTTACATTGTGGGACGGAGGAGTACGCACTCGTACTGTAGCAGTACTAGTACTACTTTCTAAACTAGTAGTGCGATGTACTGTACTTCTAGTATAGTGCACCAGTTTTGAACTCTTGAATCTTAGAGCAAAGGAGCTACAGTTGAAAGTGGAGGGTACTACTGTTCTCTAGAACCACCACTGTACTATCAATGCAGGGAAAGTACACCTGCGTAGCGGGTACTCTCGGTGCTCTATTCAAGCGCGTAGCTGGCCTACTCAGTCGCTCCTCTCACGCACACACTAGCAGCCTGTTCAGCGATGGTTACTGCGGGGACAGAACATTTGAGTTATTTGATACAACGAGACTAGGCTTTTCGCTTCCATTTGTGGAGGTGTAATGGATCTCATCGAACTTTGTTAGTAGTTCCTTCTTTATGAATGAGATGAGGCAGAGTGTGACGCCCGGGTAATTATGCTACAGTAATCCCCACTAATGTTGCCACATCACCTCGGTTACTGTGGATAAACTCGCGTTAGTTCGAAATCGGTTCGAATTCAAAATCAAAACAAAAGCAAAGATAAAAGGTTTCAAAACAAAGACTAAAAATGTTCGGGGGTTGTCTAAAATAGCTAACCTAATTATGGTGGGGTGCACTAATTTTGGTAAAATGCTTTGGCATTTTAAGTAAACTAAAAACAGAAAAGAGAAATAATAAAAGAAAAAGGAAAGACAAAAAAGGGGGGGGAAGGGAAAACCCCTGGCCCATTCCCCCTGGCCCATTCCCCCTCCCCACTTGGCCCTTCCCCCCCCCTGGCCCATTCCCCCCTGGCCCGGCCCAGCGCCGGTCGCTTATCCCCTCACCCCCCGCGGCAAACCCTAGCCGCCCCACACTTCCCCCCCACGCGCCCCGACCCACGCTCCCCTGCTCCCTCGCCCGATCCAGATCGGGGCGAG